>NC_080041.1:34371234-34692317 GCF_012489685.1 Lotus japonicus
CCGAGCGGAATGGTCCCACTTTGGCCGGTGTTAGGGCTGACTCGATGGTGTCCATCCTTCTTCCGGAATGCATTTTGTTACCCAGCATTGCATTTCATGCAACATACATGCTGACTTAGTTGCTGAGTGTGATTGGTAACTGTTTATCCTATTTTTGAGGCATGCTACTTGTTTTTATGGTTCTTTATATTCATTGTGATACATGCAACCCTAGGAAGCTATCCCAAAACTTATAAGCCTGAGAGGCAAGTATTTATTATCCTATAATTATATCTGGTTTTATTAATTATATAATTCTTGGAGTTGACCCTCGCGGCTGCTGTTGTGTTTGGGCGGACTACGCCATTTGTCAGATGAGTATGGGGGATTGGTTTACCATGGTCAGCCCCTCGGGGGGGACCAGGTACGAGATGCTTGATCAAGACGACCCAGGTGCATGGGTGGTCGATCCCGAGGGCCACCGTGCGACCTACACCGGTCGGGTCATGGAGGACCGTGTCGACCGATTCGGACGCTTGACGGAGGGGGTGATGAGGAGGCACATAGTGAGCTTCAACCTGCCTCCAGGTGTACACTGTGGACCCGGCTTGGGAGGACCTCCACCGCCACCATCCCTTCGGATGATGAGGACCCCTCTGAGGAGGTGCCAGTAGGTGGGGCTTCGACGGAGTCTAGTCCGTCTACTGCTGCTGCTGTCGTCGCGGATCTCGTTCCGGGCCCCGAGCCCGAGAGGCCAGTGCAGGAGCGCATTAGGGTGGACAGAGAGGGCAGTGTTGAGTATGTCGACTTAGTCGTCCTGGATGCAGATTCGGATGACGACCGCGCTAGCATGTAGGATCGAGTGCTAGTGTGGGCTCCTCGGGTAGGGATTAGTGTAGGAGTAGCGTCGATGCTCTGACCGTCATGCTTCAGTTTTGGGGACAGGGTAGTTTCCTACCGGTAGCTTTTTGTGTGGTTTCCTATGGAGGTCACAGAGAGCTGGTTGGATTTAGGGGGTCTTTTCTTAGGCCGCTGGGCCAACTTGTTCTCAGATTTTGAGGTTTAGTGTTGCGGACACAGTATTTTTACCTTGGGCTGTACATATTGCCTTCGGGCGTTACTCTCTTTCTGTCACCCGTCACTGGAGGTTACTCGTGACGTGGTTGTATTTAGCGAGGCATGTATATATAGTTGTATAGTAGTTTCTTTTATCTTTTGTTGGAAGGTTTATTACTTTCTGTCTTTAGTTATATTGTCGAAAAAAAATAATTCACTTTTTTTCCGCTTAAGTATTTCTTTTGGTTACTAAAGTGACGCCACCGAAATCGGGGTGTTACATTGTGGTATCAGAGCTTAGTCGAGTCTTTTGGGAGTCTTGGGGAATAGGTCTTCTGTGCTAGGTTGTGTGACTCTGCAAAGAGTAAAAATTGATTGTCTGCCAAGCGATTTTTCGCTTAGAATTGTTTGAAGTTATTGCTTAATCATATTGTATAGTTATATTAGATGCTATCTTATGATGAGCACTAACTATTTGTTAATTTAGCAGAACATGGTGAACGCTAACCAACTAGCTGAGATGATGGCCACTATGGCCCAAGCTGTGACTGCACAGGCAAACGATAATTCTATGAGGCGTGCTGCTGAGGAGGCACGTGATCAGCACCAACGCCAGAGGGAAGTGACAATGGACCAGAACAGAGGCCTGAATGATTTCAGGAGACAGGATCCACCTAAGTTCTCGGGGGGTACTGACCCGGACAAAGCGGATCTCTGGATCCAGGAGATTGAAAAGATCTTCGGTGTATTACAGACTGCTGAGGGGGACAAGGTGGGAATGGCAACCTTTCTACTGGTGGGTGATGCTGAGTACTGGTGGAGAGGCGCCAGAGGAATGATGGAAGCAAACAACTTGGAAGTAAATTGGGTTTCGTTTCGTGCTGCTTTTTGGAGAAGTATTTTCCAGATAGTGCTCGGGACGAGCGTGAGTCGCAATTCCTGACACTTCGTCAGGGTAGCATGTCCATTCCGGAATATGCTGCCAAGCTGGAATCGTTGGCCAAGCACTTTCGATTCTTCCGCAATGGGGTCGATGAACCCTATATGTGCAAGCGCTTTGTGAATGGGCTGAGGCCCGATATTGAAGACTCGGTGAAACCGTTGGGAATCACTCGTTTTCAGACTTTGGTTGAGAAAGCCACTGAGGTGGAGATAATGAAGAACAGGAGACTGAACCGTGTTGGAACAGGAGGGCCGATGAGGTCGGGCTCTCAAAATTTTCAAGGCAGAGGGAGATTTCAGAGCAGGAGGCCGTATCAACGTCCTGCAGGTAGAGGAATTGCTTCAGGATCTTATAGGCCCATGGTGGGTACTGCTGGAGGTTCTGGAGGTCAGACTGTGAACAGGGAGATGACCTGTTACAGATGTGGGCAGCCTGGGCACTATGCCAATGCTTGTACTGACATGAGGCCCAAATGCTTTAACTGTAACAAGTTGGGGCATACTGCTGCTCAATGCAGAGCACCCAAGACAGAACCAGCTGTCAACACTGCTCGTGGGAAGCGTCCTGCTGCTAAGGCAAGAGTCTACACCATGGATGGTGAAGAAGCTGAAGGGGTTGATGGTCTGATCAGGGGAGACTGCGAGATTGACGGTAATCTCCTAACTGTACTTTTCGATTCCGGAGCAACGCACTCTTTTATCTCTAGGGAATGTGCTGCTAGATTAAAACTTCCCGTTACTACTTTGAGTTTCGATCTTATAGTTACCACACCTGCCAAAACTCTGCTTGCCAATACTGCATGCATGTATTGCCCAGTAACCTATAGGGATAAAGTTTACCATGCTAACCTAGTGTGCCTAACTCTCAAGAACCTAGATGTTATCCTAGGGATGGACTGGCTGTCCCACTACCATTGTCTTCTGGACTGCAGCCGAAAGAGAGTGGTGTTTCCTGACTCGGATCTTTCCGAGTATCTATCCGCCAATCATATTAGCGTCTCTCTGAATGAAGGATCTCAAGAGTATTCCGTTTTGTTAAGCTTGGAGAGTAAAGGGAATTCGGAAGTGAGTAATATTCCAGTTGTGAGAGACTTCGCGGATGTTTTTCCTGGCGATCCTGGTTTGCCGCCTGTACGCGACATTGAATTTGCTATTGACATCGTACCGGGAACAGGACCGATTTCGATTGCACCATATCGGATGGCACCTGCGGAATTGGTGGAGTTGAAGTCTCAACTTGAGGATCTTCTGTCGAAGGGATTCATCCGACCAAGCGTTTCACCTTGGGGAGCACCCGTCTTATTGGTGAAAAAGAAGGATGGGAAATCTAGACTTTGTGTCGACTATCGACAACTGAACAAAGTGACCGTCAAGAATAGGTATCCGCTACCTAGAATTGATGATTTGATGGATCAACTACGAGGAGCTGCGATATTCTCAAAGATAGACCTGAAGTCGGGTTACCATCAGATCAGAGTAAAGACTGAGGATATTCAGAAGACGGCATTCCGGACTCGTTATGGACACTATGAGTATCTAGTGATGCCATTTGGGGTGACAAACGCACCTGCTATCTTCATGGATTACATGAACAGGACATTCCATCCGTTCTTGGATCGATTCGTCGTGGTGTTTATCGACGACATTCTGATCTACTCAAAGAACGCTGAAGATCATGAAGGGCACTTGCGTCAGGTTTTACAAGTGTTGAGAGAGACAAAGCTGTACGCCAACCCTTCTAAGTGTGAATTTTGGCTCGAAGAGGTAAAATTCTTGGGCCATGTGATCTCTAAAGAAGGTATAGCTGTGGATCCAGCTAAGGTAGAGACGGTGTTGTCATGGGAACGGCCAAAGACCGTGACTGAGATCAGGAGTTTTGTCGGTTTGGCGGGATACTATCGTCGCTTCATTGAGAATTTCGCCAAGATCGTTGGACCCTTGACTCAACTTACGAGAAAGGATCAACCTTTTGCATGGACAGAAGCGTGCGAAACTAGCTTTCAGACAATGAAGGAACGTTTGACGACGTCACCTGTACTCGTCTTACCGCAACCAGAGGAACCGTATGAAGTGTACTGTGATGCTTCGCATCAAGGTTTGGGATGTGTGCTGATGCAGCATCAGAAGGTGGTGGCTTATGCTTCACGACAACTGAAGACTCATGAGAAGAACTATCCGACTCATGACTTAGAACTTGCTGCCATTGTGTTCTCGTTGAAGATCTGGAGACATCACTTATATGGATGCAATTTCACCATATTTAGTGATCACAAGAGCTTGAAGTACTTGTTCGACCAGAAGGAGTTGAACATGAGACAACGACGTTGGATGGAGTTTCTCAAGGATTACGATTTTACCTTACATTACCATCCTGGAAAAGCTAATGTTGTTGCTGATGCATTGAGCAGGAAGATGCATATCTCGTCAATGATGGTGAAGGAGCTGCAACTGCTGGAACAATTCCGAGATTTGAGTTTGGACGTAAGAGTATCCGAGGGAGAACTGAGGTTCGGGATGATCAGGATTACCAATGGATTGATGGAAGAAATCCGAGACCAACAGTTACAAGATGAATTTTTACTCGGAAAAAGGAATTTGGTAATTCAGGGTAAGGACCCGGAATTCAAGGTAGGAAGTGACAATATCCTACGGTGTAAGGGTAGAGTTTGCGTACCTAACAACCCTGACTTAAGAAGGTTGATAATGGACGAAGGTCACAAAAGTAAGTTGAGCATTCACCCTGGAATGAAAAAGATGCATCAGGACTTGAAGGTGAACTTTTGGTGGCCAGGAATGAAAAGACAAGTGGCAGAATATGTAGCTGCATGTTTAACCTGTCAAAAGGCGAAGGTGGAACATCAGAAATCTGCGGGTATGCTACAAAGCTTGGATGTACCTCAATGGAAATGGGATAGCATATCGATGGATTTTGTCGTGGCATTACCAAGAACTCAAAAAGGATATGATTCGATTTGGGTAGTCGTGGATCGATTGACTAAGTCGGCTCATTTCATACCTGTGAGAACTACGTACAACGTGGATAAGCTATCAGAGATTTATATAGCTGAGATTGTGCGACTTCATGGAGTGCCAACAAGTATCGTTTCCGATAGAGACCCGAAGTTTACTTCACATTTGTGGGGAGCTCTTCATGAGGCTTTGGGAACGAGGCTGAGATTAAGTTCTGCTTATCATCCACAGACTGATGGGCAAACTGAGAGGACTATCCAATCATTGGAGGATTTGCTACGAGCTTGCGTGTTAGACAACAAGGGCAGTTGGGATACCCTATTGCCACTGATTGAATTCACATATAACAACAGTTTTCATACGACCATAGGTATGGCACCGTATGAGGCATTGTATGGCCGCAAGTGTAGAACACCTTTATGTTGGTATCAAGATGGAGAGAATTTGTTAGTAGGACCGGAACTTCTGCAACAGACAACTGAGAAGATTAAACAGATCAGAGAGAAGATGAAGGCTTCTCAGAGTAGACAGAAGAGCTATGCAGATCAAAGGCGCAGAACCCTGGAATTCGAAGAAGGAGACCATGTGTTTCTGCGAGTTACCCAGACTACAGGAGTTGGTCGAGCAATCAAGTCAAGAAAGCTGACGCCAAAGTTCATTGGACCTTATCAGATTACTCGTCGTGTAGGACCGGTAGCTTATCAGATCGCACTACCGCCTTTTCTATCACACGTTCACGATGTATTCCATGTGTCACAACTGCGGAAGTATATTGCTGATCCGACGCACGTCATCGAGCTGGATGACATTGAGTTGAAGGATAACTTGTCTTTCGAGACACCGCCAATCAGCATTGGTGACACAAGGATAAAGCAGTTGAGGGGAAAAGAGATCGAGTTAGTGAAGGTTATTTGGAACAAGGACACCGGCGATGCGACGTGGGAGCTGAAGGAAAAGATCAAGGAACAGTATCCAGAACTTTTTACTGACCCTTAAGTTTTGAGGTCGAAACTTTCTTTTTGGAGGGTAGTAATGTAAGGCCCAAGTTTTAACGTTTTGGATAAGTGGATAAAATAAAAGAGTTATTTGATTAAGATAAATTTGGGAAAGAAAAAGGTTCAGGAAAAGTCCAAGAATTTATCGAAAAACCGATAAGAGTTATAGCACGACTAACATACGCTTAATCCTAGGTCAAAGGCATTAGTGAATAGTTAATTTACGCTTTAGGACACGATGGAAACTAATTCCAAAAATCCTCAGAGAAATGTTAGAACTTCTCTTTTCCGTCCTTAAACAATCATTTCGATGCGAAATCCTGGAAAGTACGAACGTCAAATTCCAATTCTCGGAAGTTTGCCGAAACGGAATCCCTGATAGTTCGAGAAAACCTAAGATCGACAGACGATGAAGACTTTTTCTATTCGGAGCTGCAAAAGAAGATTCCACCCGCGTTCTCCTATTTCTCTCATCATTCCTAATCTTTCTTCAGAAGGAAGTTTTCTCATCCGACGATCACTGCAAAAAGTAGTTTTTCGGGATAATCCGACTTACACCGACTTATGCCGATTTTGGATCTTTTGGTTTAATTCCAAGAATCCTGTTTTGAGTTCTGGAATTCTGTCGCCAGAACCTATCTTAGAATTCGCAGAGGAACGCGCAGGAAAAATCGGAATCGCGAAAAAATCATTTTTCCGCATTTTCCAAAACCTATAAATAGCTTGAAAAATTAGATTTTTTTGCAAAAACTACCCATTTCCCTCCCCAAACCCGCGAGCACCTAGAGAGAGAGAGAGATCCGGATCTTCGTCGTTTCTTGCCCGTTTGCTTCACCGATCGTCACTAATCGAAGACCTCGAGGTAGGTAAACTATACTCTCCTTCGAATCGTCGTTTCTGTCCACTTCTCCTACGACTTTCTGAGTTCAAAATTTTGAGGTTTTTGAAAAACTGTTCAAATACGCTGATTTCAGTGTCTAAACTTCTTCCCTGCATGCTCCTGAGCGTGTTCTGCGGATTAGATTTTGTCGAATGTCGACGAAATGCCGCCGGGATCAATTTCTACCTTAAATACCCATTTTTCGGCAAAGTCGCAACCTTTACGCTCTAATCTATCGACTTGGCTTAGTGCTAGTAGGATTTGTCGTCATAAACGTCGTTGTGGACGTCCCCATCCAATTTGTTTTTCAAAAATCCAATTTTGAAATTTTGAGCTAAAAATAATGACCAAACTACCCCTATATCAGTTTTCGATCCGAAAATTTTTCCGAGCCTAGAACCGTCTTAGTTACGGCTTATGTTAACCTAGGAACCAAGTTTGATCGAAGAAAAATCGACCCTCCCAATTAAAGGAAGTGGCCGAGAGCTATATCAAGGGGGGGGGGGAGAATCCGATTTTTCGAAAACTTGTCTTAACGCGTTAGATTGTCGTACCACGGAGGTAGTAGTGTACCGTGTAACCCTAGGACTCTTTGATTGCTGAGTTTCTGACTCTTGGTGTCGATTTCTGTGATTTTTGCTTAAGGTTCGTTTGAGGAGATTACCGGAGATCAAGGAGAAGAGCTTGAAGAACATTTTGAGGAAGAAGCTGGAAGACCCACCGGTGAGGGCTACTCTCTGAATTACTAGATAATGCTTTAGGTGTCGACAAGTTCGACTTGATTTATGTGTTATGCACTTAATTGCTAAATGTCTGAATTGTTCTCTGAGGCTTCGGCCGACCTTGTTGAGTAAATGATGCCATGATATTGTGTGCTAAATGATTCACATGCTATGTGCTACATGGTTAACTTAGGATGTGTTGGAATATGTTGTTTATGCTTTTGACTGAGCTGTTTTATTTATGCTATTCCACTTGTACCTGAGATTCTGAAGAGTGAGGTTTACGGGCAGGTCATGCCAAATTTTTATGAGATTTTGAGAGAGTTTTAAAAGGACGAACGGAGTTCGGACCTTGTTATGTTTTAATGGATCGAGACCTTCTCAGGGAATTATTTGAGATTATGGGATCTCTGAAAACTCTTAGGAAGTGTTATAAGATTAAAATGAAAACTATTTTATCACGGAAAACTCATAAGACATTAATCAATTTCTAAATCCTTTGAACAATAATAATACCCTTAGATAAGAGCTTAGAGCCTGAATATTAGTTTGGGAAATATGAGAAGTGTCGTCGAGTCCACGTTATGAGGAAATATACAAGTCTTCGAGTATGTTGAAACTCTTTTGCTCGATGAGCAGTTTAATGTTTGGCTATCTAAAGTTTAGCCGGAGACTATAAGTTTCCAAGTACTTCGGTACCCTTTTCGCTCGATGAGCAATTTATTGATTGGCTATCTAAAGTTTAGCCGGGAACCACGAGTTCCAAAGTATCTTCTTCTTCTTTTGATTAATTCATTTTGTCGCAGAATCGACATTTGCCTTAGGGTATTTTTTTTAGAGACTTTAAGTTATATAGAACACGTGGCGACGTGTCGGGTGAGGTCGAAGACGTTGTTTGGCTAATCACTTGCATTCATGCACTCATTTTGAGGTTAATACACGGCGTGATACCGGACCTCGGTGGATTCCAAAATGGTCATAAGACCCGGATTTCCATATTTAGGACACTACGGTGGTCCTCAGTAGCAGACGGAATAGCAGACCTACGGGTTCACTGCTGATCTGACTACTTTTGTGTGGTGTAAGAGACACGCGAGCAGGAAGGTACCCACCGTGGCTGGTGTTAGGGCCGCCTCGTTGATGTCCATCCTTCTTCCGGAATGCATTTTGTTACCCAGCATTGCATTTCATGCAACATACATACTGACTTAGTTGCTGAGTGTGATTGGTAACTGTTTATCCTATTTTTGAGGCATGCTACTTGTTTTTATGGTTCTTTATATTCATTGTGATACATGCAACCCTAGGAAGCTATCCCAAAACTTATAAGCCTGAGAGGCAAGTATTTATTATCCTATAATTATATCTGGTTTTATTAATTATATAATTCTTTGGAGTTGACCCTCGCGTCTGCTGTGTGTGTTTGGGCGGACTACGCCATTTGTCAGATGAGTATGGGGGATTGGTTTACCATGGTCAGCCCCTCGGGGGGGACCAGGTACGAGATGCTTGATCAAGACGACCCAGGTGCATGGGTGGTCGATCCCGAGGGCCACCGTGCGACCTACACCGGTCGGGTCATGGAGGACCGTGTCGACCGATTCGGACGCTTGACGGAGGGGGTGATGAGGAGGCACATAGTGAGCTTCAACCTGCCTCCAGGTGTACACTGTGGACCCGGCTTGGGAGGACCTCCACCGCCACCATCCCTTCGGATGATGAGGACCCCTCTGAGGAGGTGCCAGTAGGTGGGGCTTCGACGAAGTCTAGTCCGTCTACTGCTGCTGCTGTCGTCGCGGATCTCGTTCCGGGCCCCGAGCCCGAGAGGCCAGTGCAGGAGCGCATTAGGGTGGACAGAGAGGGCAGTGTTGAGTATGTCGACTTAGTCGTCTTGGATGCAGATTCGGATGACGACCGCGCTAGCATGTAGGATCGAGTGCTAGTGTGGGCTCCTCGGGTAGGGATTAGTGTAGGAGTAGCGTCGATGCTCTGACCGTCATGCTTCAGTTTTGGGGACAGGGTAGTTTCCTACCGGTAGCTTTTTGTGTGGTTTCCTATGGAGGTCACAGAGAGCTGGTTGGATTTAGGGGGTCTTTTCTTAGGCCGCTGGGCCAACTTGTTCTCAGATTTTGAGGTTTAGTGTTGCGGACACAGTATTTTTACCTTGGACTGTACATATTGCCTTCGGGCGTTACTCTCTTTCTGTCACCCGTCACTGGAGGTCACTCGTGACGTGGTTGTATTTAGCGAGGCATGTATATATAGTTGTATAGTAGTTTCTTTTATCTTTTGTTGGAAGGTTTATTACTTTCTGTCTTTAGTTATATTGTCGAAAAAAAATAATTCACGTTTTTTCCGCTTAAGTATTTCTTTTGGTTACTAAAGTGACGCCACCGAAATCGGGGTGTTACACCCGTACTGTTCATTTTCTCTCCAAATTGGAGAGACCCCATTTTGGGGTGGGTCCCACCTCAAAAGCCCCCTCTCTCCTCCCTCCTCTCTCCCACCAAACAAGGTTAGTTCTCCCACCCTCCCTCTATCTCTCTTCCTCTCATCTCTCTCTACTCTAACTCTCCACAACCAAACAAAGTGTAAATGTCATTTTAACTTACTCATGGGTTATCGATGACTTAATTAGCGGTCAATGACATCTTTTCAATTTCTTGCACATTTCATTATATTTTTCTTTTTCTCTGTCACGCCACACCTTCTCCATGTTGTTCTCTGGTTTATCATCTCCCTCACATTGTTACCACTACTTCATCATCTTTCTTCACCATCCACCAATGCCTCCTCCCACTACAAGAAGGCAGGATGTTCACAAAACCACATTAATTGTTACTACCAGATTGGATTGACAGTCGGTAATATTTATTTTAAAATATATAAAAAATTTGTTATCGATGGTCTGAGTCTTCGATAACTTTGTGACAAGTTGTTTGTTTATGGTATAAGTTAGTGTTGAATTACCGACAACCTAGACTGTCAGTAATTCTAAAATATTGCCTAGTTACTGAAAGACAGATCATCGATAACATGGAACTCTTTCAAATTCTATTCGTTATCAATTGATGTCCTCATATGTTGTTTATGAGGCAATATTTTAAATTTGCTGATGGTTGGCAAATATTCAACTGTCACATTAACTAGATTATTACGGTCTCGACAATTTGATCATCAGTAATTTGAATTACCGACTGTAAGATCGTTAATATGTTACATATAAACATTCATAGAACGTCATTTTTTCTTAATTGTTATGGTGTGGTTCCTATGAGGTTGCATATTTCTTAATTTTATCTTTTTATCGAATGCTTATTGTTGATATCATGGAAGGAGAGAGGTCTTCGACCTTAGCTTTGAAATCTATAAATTAAGTCAATTTATTCTTGTTTAGTTTAACTTTATCTGAAACCAACCTAATGGTAATTTTCAATAGAACAATAATATTGCTGGTTTGTTTCATATAAAGGGTCTCAATACGATTCATTTGCCTTATAAATTTCACCTCCAGAGATGGGAAAAGAAAAAGAATAAAAACAGGGGGAGGGACCAGGTAAATTAAGCTAAAGTTTGTCACTAAGTTACATTCACAATCTGCACTATCACATAAGTGCCTCTAATGTATAGACATCAATGGACACGAATAATTAAAAGTTAATTAACTCACAGCTTCTCTAATGGGCCAAACCCAATTAATAGTCTTCCCAAACACGAGAATGAAAACAAGTCATGGCTTATTGAAGATGCTCCTCGATCAATCAAGATTCAAGACAAGATTTTGCGAACTAATGTACAAAAATTTGAAAAGAAAGAGTTCCTAAAAGTAAGAAAAATGAGCTCTTGTTATTTAATTCATCATGACGAAGAAAGAAAAAAAAAAGAGGAGAAATATTTCAAATGAATCATCTGATTCTGCACAAACTTACTTAATTATAAAATGTGAGAGATCAGATACATACCTTTCATGGGAGGCAATGGAAGGAGAGCTAAGCCTACAATAAAGTTGAGTGCTTACAGGGGAGGACTTACCCAATTTAGCTTTAATTAGTTAACATTATATAGCAGCATGTGAGGAGAAATGTGTTTCATATGGTGAACGTAATGATTGGAATTCCAAATTGTGATGTTTTGTGTGACTCTGCACAAGACCTGTCACCGTGAAAGACTCCAAGAGATTGCTCCAACATTAATTCTTCTGAAATGTGGGACTTGTAAACAATAATACTACTAATAGTAAAAGTTAATTAGTATTTATATGTATAAAATCACAGAAAATAATTCCCTAAAATTTAAGTATTATATTATATTGGCATAAATTCAATAAAAAAAACTAAAAATAGTAACACCATTGTTTTATTTTTAGAAAGATCAATAATATATATTATATATATATGTATAGATAGCAAAAACCATTTGCCTCTCAAGTGTAGAAAACACAGCACAAGTCAAAAAGCACAACACAAGGAGGAAAACGCCGTACTAGAGAACTAGAGAGCATTAAATAATGTTTTTTCAAGAAATGTCATTGCAGGAACAATAAATGAGGAAAGATAATATACATATTAAAGGGTGAAATAGGAAATCAAATAATACTTTTATGAAAAGTAACAAAATTAATTGCACTCCTTAATATGTGTGTTTCTTCTCTTCTTGGACAGTTAAATAGGAACGGAGGTATTCAACCGCGGCTAAATTTAATAAAAAATAAAAAATAGTAACAATTTTGCTAATAGAACTTTAAAGTTAAATTGAAATGTGTGTGTGCGTTTCTAAACAAAATGTGTTAAATATTTTGTAAGATTACTACTTTTTATGGCCCGTTTGGTGATCAGGACATGATAGGATATGACAGGATAGTAATCATATCCTGTTGTTATCCGTTGTTTCTTGCGCCAGCAAAATATGATAACATTATCCTGTCTCATATCCTATCTTGTCCATCATGTGTAAAAGTTATCCTGAGGGGGGAGCTAGGATAGAACAAGATAGGATACCAGTTATATATTTTCTTTCAGTATCCTAACTCCAAATTAATTTATTTTAATATTATATAATTTATAATCATATTAATTAATAAATATAAAAATATTAATTTAAATAAAATAAAAAGTAAATAAAATTATTATTCATAAATAGTAAAATAGACTACTCACTTACAAGTATTGATTTATTAATAGTAATAGACTAATTTAATATTTTCATCTCCTATTTTTTAAAAATTATTTATCTACTTATATAATAATTTAACTATAAATTACTTTTGAAATAATAAATATTTTTAATTTATTTAATTTTTATTATTTATCATGTATCACAATTAAGTGAAAACCAATTGGTTACAAATATTAATTTTTTAATAGTAATAGACTCATTTTTTTTATTTTCATCTCCTATTATTTAAAATTATTTATCTACTTCTATAATAATTTATAATTTAAATATAAATTACTTTTGAAATAATAATATTCTTAATTTAGTTAACTTTTATTGTTAATTATCACGTGCATGTCACAACTAAGTGAAAACCAATTGGTTAATTGCATGATTTTATTTAAAATATAGGTTATCTTCAAAACAATAAAATTGGCTAATTAATAAAGTTTAAATTAATTTTAGTTATTTTAAAATATAGACTCATTCATGAAAATGTATAAAAAATTAAATTTAATAGAATGATCAATTTTTAAATGTATTTTTTATTTAAATATAAATTTGATAAATTTTTCCTTATCATATCATGTCCTTATCTTGTGCACCTCAAACACAGGATAGGATAAGAGTCTATCCTGCTCTTATCATATCCTGTTGCTATCTTGTTCACATATCATATCTTAGCCACCAAACAGGCCCTTAGATATATTTTGTTCTGGTGCTTCAGAAGAATGTCTATCAAGGATAAACAAGTTCTGAACTACCGAAGGAGGAAGAAAGTCTGAATATTATAGCTTTGTCTAGAAGCTACTTTTACTAGACTATCAGCAACAACATTACACTCCCTAGGTGAACCGAAGCCTTCCAAGGTAGGTGAGAAGATGCATAATCTCAGAGAGACTCAGGGCATAAATCTGAAGACTTCTAGCCTGAGACCTCTACAAAATGGAAATAAGCTGCAAATTATCCGACTCACATTGAATCTTCCTGAAACTCAATTCTCAGCAATAACTTAAATCTCTTTTCAAAGTAAGGGTCTCGGAGAAGAAAGCATCGCATCTCTATGTACATGAATGTTATTTGTTAAGTTCACCGCCACTATTAAGCTTAAGTCATTAGGGGTCTTCTGAAATATAGTCTTGGATATGATTCTAAGTATAGTTTCTAGAGATATGTGAATTATTAAGATAGGTTGGATTGTTTCCTACTATGATCACCTTTTACTTAGGATTTCATTGGTTCGAACCTCCAATAACTCTCACCCTATTTTTTTTATTTTTTTTTTGCGGGGAAACTCTAGGTGAAGGTATGTATGCCCTTATCTTCCCAACCAAATTCACTGGCTTTTGGTTTCCTTTAACATCTATAGGAAGATATTTTGAGTCGCGGGGACTATGCTTCATTCTAGAGTCGTGATCTTTTGTCTCTCCCAGGTGATTTTCTTGGTGGTTGTTCCTCTAGAGCGATCGTGCGTTCATTGGATACAGGTTTAAGCGGTGGTTTAGGTTCTAGTTCAGGTCTTGAGTTGGTTCATGGTCATGTTGTTTCTAAGGAAACGACTCTAGATGATCCGGGGGTGGGCTCGATCAGCGTCAAGTGATGGACCATTGTGTTCCTTCGGTGGTTCCCCTCGATGTGATTTTCTCTAGGTTTGAGTCTCTATCTCGTTGTCCTTTAGTAGAGAAGGAGCTCATTAAGGGCCCATGTTTTTATGTTTGGATAAAAAGATGTCGTCCTAAGAAAGTCACTGAGAGTGGTAGGAAAAAACTAGTTTTTCAAGTTGTGGGGTCTAATGCCTTTGAGGCGTTGGATGTGTTTAGCACTGCGTCTGGTAGGGTGGATCCTCTGAGTTTGCTTTCTTCTTAGCCCAAGGATTGTGTCAATGAGCGAGCTCGTGAGATGTGGACGGTTGGTAAAGAGTTGGGTCTTATTTGGGATGGTTCCGATGAGGAGGTCATTGAGGGGTGTGTGCAGCATCTCAAACGTACTCACCCCAATAAGTATGGGCCACCTTGATGCATCCGTTTTTTGTGTGGTTTAGGTTGCTTTTCCTTTCGTTTGTTTGTTTCATTTTTGCATTTAGGGTTGCTTTCGATGACTTATTTTAGTTAGATTTGGGTTGTTTGTGATTTATTGTATAGTTTAATTATATGAGAGAGTTGGTCTCATAGCTATTAGTTTCATAATTAAAATTGTGCTTTCAAAAAAATAAAAGTATACTTACCTGTTGTTTAACAACAACTTAAGTGGCTTTGTCAGCAACCACTTTTTGGTAGTGCTTCTTTATTTTTTCTTCCTTGTATGTCTTTCAAGTGGCCTTATTGAAGACTAGACTTCATCTTGGGAACATCATCACCTCTTGATCAACATGCTTCTTCCTTGAAAGAAATTTGAGGAGGGTCCTTGTTATTTGCTTGTGATTGATTTGACGCTTGACTGCTTGTGACAAGGAGTCTTCCTAATAAAGTAATGTGAAAAGTTTCCTAGAGGATGTACGCAATTAGTACTTCTTCTTTTAGTGAAGCAAGCTATGTTGACATGTGTTTTTGACACGATGTCAACAGTGGCTTCGGCTGGTTTCAGTTCTTGGATGATTCTTAGATTTGGCGTACTATCCGGCTTCATACTTTCAGTGTTGTGTACCACACATCTTTGTTAGATTATTCAGTCCTAGATGATAAAAGCTTCAATGATGTTCTTACTTTGATGAGCTTGAATGTATTATGACTTGATTAGATGTCTTTGCCTTGTATTAAGGATTTGACTTTCATATTGCTTCTTGATCGTTCTTTAATGATATGACTTTGTAGGTCTTTATCTTTCTTTTCTTTATATGATCTCCTTGAACCATATAGATGATATATTTCAAAGGCTTCTTTGATTCCATGATTTTCTTTAATTAACCCTCCTTCATATAGACTTGATAGTCTTTGAAGAATTCACAGAATGTTCCTTTGAGGCTTGTTTGAATAATCTTCATCGTAGAGTAAATCATTTGAATGATTTTGTTGCTTTGTGCGATAGACGTTGTGTCTTGCATCTTCATTTGTATGTTATGTGATTTTTTATACTTGTTTCCGATTAAGACTTTGAGTGGCTCACGATTATTAGCTTTTATGACTTTGCCCTTTTTCATCATTAAAACTAACATTGAACTGTTTTACCTAACAATCTTGCTTTGGGCTTCTCTTACTTCTCAACAAGAAAAAAATTGTTGTGAACACAAATGTGAGTATGATATCCCACATTGGTAAAGAATGAAATAGACAAAGATAATATAAGAGATATGACTTATATACCTGATGTCTTAATAATTTGGCCATAGATGTGGTATTGATTTTTTTTTTGTGTCTATATGGCTATTGTTGGTTTAACTCTCAGTGTCTTTGTAAGACGTTTATGATATCAGAAAAAGTAACACAAGAAAGGGGGTTTGAATTGTGTTAAGTTAAAACTTGAGTTTTTCAAACGATTATAATTTAATAAAAGATTTTCGCAATCGTTTGGTGCGTCGGATATAAAAGTCAATAAATAGACGATAAGCACACAACAATATATCCTGGTTCACCCACAAACGATGGGGCTATGTCCATTCCTTGGTTTAACCAAGATTTCACTAAACAAGTCTCAATGACTTCTCCTATAACAAGTATTCGAAAGGACTCCTCCCACAATAAGTATTAGATAGAACTTCTCCCAACCAAGTATTCTACAGGACTTGTCCTGACAAGTATTAGACAAGATTCCTCCCACAACAAATATTAGACAAAACTTCTCCCAACCAAGTATTCTGCAGGACTTGTCTTAACAAGTATTAGACATGACTTTTCTCAGCTTCAAGTATTGTTCAGGACTTCTTCTAAAATCGTTTTCAAGATCGTTTGTCTCTACAAGGTTCTCTTCTCACAAGAGAGATAGTAGAAATTGCTAAGCGCGGTAACTACAAAGTGTTTGAGAATTTGACTCTGGGGTATACTTTGTGTTCTTGATCTAGAGATATTTGAATATTAAAATTTGACTCTTAGGTATTTCTCTCAGACTAATGATACTTTTCTTTCTTGCTTGCTTGAATAAGATTTTAGACTTAGATAAAAATTCTAGCTCAGTTTCTTGCTTCTGAAAATCTTCAAGTCCTCCTTTTATACTTCAAGAGCTTCTGAGGTTTGTTGAGAGTCGTTGGAGCGTGGAGGGCATCTTGAGTACCAGTCGTTGGATAACACGATCTTATCGTCAGGTGCATTAAATGCACTATGTCCTTTGCTGACGCAAAATGCTACAAAGTGTATCTTGTCAGGTGGTTGGTAGCATAAACAGCAACGTTCCAGTCCCTTAGAGAGAGAAAGATGAAACCCTTGTCCAATGTGCTTTGTGAGATTTCACGTGATTCTTTGCACTTGACTTTCTCCTCAAGAATGTCAAAGAGCTTTCAAATTGAGTATGTCACTCTTTCTCTAGACATTACTTTCATTGATCAGCTTTAGAGACAGACGATGAGTGTCTTCATGATTGTGGTCTTCTCTTCTGGCGGACGATCAAATTGCTTTAACGATTCTTGCATAGTTTGTCCTATAACTTTGATTATGCTTGTATGGATGATCCTTGATTCATTGACTTCTCTTGTCTTGTACGGACTATCTTCCATATTGATCTGTCTTCTCTTCTCTTGCTCAGACGATCTGACTGGTTTGACTTTCTTTGCTTGTGTAGTATTTATTGAGCGTCTTCTTGCTTTGACCTTTCTAGTACATGACTGACATGTCTTCTGGAAATGTCTTGTACTTTATCATCAGACGATGGGGATGTGAAGCATAGATGTAATTTCCTGGAATATAATTTTACACGAAATATGTAACCAATTCACTTATGCACTTGAAAATTGTTATCATTCAAAATATGATAAATGATGAATTCAACGTTTGAACTTAACACTTTAAACAACCAGCTCCCTTCCGGTATAACAAAGAAAATAAAATACAACAATACGAAAGCCCATTTCTTACTCAATCGGTCAAATTTCAAAAGAAAAATAATAAAGTTTGTGAACTCTTGTGGATACCCATTTTTTGTCCAGGCTCCATCTTTTGAAGTAAGGAAAATATTAACAACTTAATTAGGGATATAAGATTAGAATGAACCCTTTAGTGCTAATGACCAAGAGAGTTATTTTATTTTGATTCTTTGAGCATGTGGCAATAATAAAAAAAGGGGCGCTGCCAAGCTTAAAAAATAGAGTGTGTTTCATTAGTGGGCTTAGGCCCATCTTGAGCAATCAACCATGAAAAAAAAGAAAAAAATAAAGAAGTCAGCAATGGGCTCCATAAACCCCACATTTAAGGTAAGGGGTCCTCCTATAAGTATAAGGTCTTTTATCTTTAAAAAATAAAAAACTAGAATTGAATGCACTAACTTCATTAAAAACTATACACTTTGATAAAACAACAAAACACAGCACAGGAACGTGATTTGGTTGTTGGTGGTGTTTGTAGCTTTTGTTGAGGAAAGATTAGAAGAAAGGAAAGATTACATGTACAGTAAAATGAAGAATTATCTCATGAAGACATACACACTAAAAAACTAATTAAGCTAAGTTAAACTAAATAACATAAATCAGCAAGAAAACAACAAGAGTGATGACTGCAGAAAGAGGATGACGCCCTCGCCGAGTCACGGCCGAAGATTGGTGGCTTGGTGTCGTGGTGGTGTGGCTTCGAGCCACCCTCACTAACCCTCGCGGAGCATTCCTGAAAGGTGGTGGCTTTGACGTTGTAGTTTTGTTGCTGCTCCAATCCACTTCTTTCCTATCGGATCTCTTTTGCTTCCGCCGAAATCACCTCTAGTATATGTCAGATTCAAGCATGGTGGTCCCTCTCTTGTAGATCTGAGTCGTCCCGTCGGACCGCCGTCAACAGGCTCTTCTGATACATGATTAGTTTTAATGCGCCGTCCCGCCGCGACCTCGGTTGCGACAACTCTCAACTACTTTTATAGTGTACAATTAGTTTGATTTTGATACAATTTTTGTTTTTTTCTTCTTTTTGTCTAGGTATGGGGGTTTGGGGTTGAGGAGGAGCTATTGACATCACACAACTTGAACTGATTATAATATACACCTAAAAATAGATTTTATCTTGAGTTCTGTACATACCATCCAACAAATATTTACAACCAGATATATTTACAAGATTAAAAAGAAAAAAATCTGCAAGGCCAAATATTCGCCTATCACTTATTTACAACAACCAGATATACTTACACTTATTTACATATTTACAACAACTAACTTATGATGTTTTTTTTTACAATCTCAGAAGGTGATGTTGCAATTCTATCTCAAATAGTTTGACCATCATCATCTCCAAGTAAAGAGAGGGAGAAAGGAGCAATAGCCACATTAAATACTCTTGAGCCTCCTCGATCAATATGTATCATTTCAAAGTCACCCTCCTGCATGATAATATAGGCAATGAGGTTTAAGCATATGGTTTCATGTTTGATTGGAAGACTAAATTTAAAAATACTTGAAATTAATCATGACTCAATCAAGAGTTGTAACCAATGTATCCAAATAATTGAAAAGTGCCAAATGAGAACTATGATAGTTTGCCTCCGTTTTAGTGTTTCATATCATTTTAAAAAATTCATCAAATCATGAAAAAATGAAACCAATC
Organism: Lotus japonicus; assembly: GCF_012489685.1. Lineage (NCBI taxonomy): Eukaryota > Viridiplantae > Streptophyta > Magnoliopsida > Fabales > Fabaceae > Lotus > Lotus japonicus. Next base: position 34,390,601 of record NC_080041.1, read on the forward strand.
ATTTAATCAGTTGACTCAAAATTATGATAGCTTTTTGGTTTTAAATCACAAGTCAAACACTATGGACCCCGAGACTTAAATGTTAAATATGTTCATCTCAAAAGAAGACCCAATACTCAACTAACCAAAGCAAGGATATCTAATATCACAAAATAACAATAGTTAAACACCATAAATTAAAAAAAAATTCTCAATATGTGGAATAACTTTATAAAAGAACATGGAGGGAACAAAACTTACCAGTCTACCATTTTGTGTGCTTAATGGGCATGCAGAAGAGTATTCAAAACTGCTCTTAGGAAATATAGCTGGTTGTAGACCAACAACCCCAATTCCCCTGTCATGTTGAAAGTGAATTACAGATGTTACATACATTAAACTTGAATGCACAAGGGTTTAAAAGGAGCTAAAAAATGTCCTAGGAGTATAAAGAAAAAGAAAATAATCCACTCACCAGATATTTTCAGTTTTTCCATTAGCATCAGCTACAATCCAATGTCTTCTAAGAAGTTGAACAGGGCGGTTTGAGTTGTTGGTAATTTTGACTGTATATGCAAAGTAGTATAGCTCCTCTGAAGGCTGACTTCTTCCCTCTATAAATACACTCCTAACTTGAACCCTGATACCCTGAATAAGTCCAAAAAACATTGTTGGTTATTCCTACCAAGGTCTAAAACATAATTGATCTAATAAAGAAAAGTAGTATTCCTACCAAGGTCGTAGCATCACTTGAACATTTCAAGAGAGAATGTGGGGCAATTTCTTTTAGCTCGTCGCGATATTTAGCTGCATCCTGGGTTTAAAAAGAAAATGTACAACATGTTTTTAAAATGTAGACTCAAGAGAGAATCATATAACAGAAGCATAGAAAAAATGTCATATTTTGACAATTTCAAATGAAAGGGTGATACATTTCCTATTCTTAAAGATGAGATGTATGGAAAACGTAATTAAGCTGAAGGTTGAAAGATACCAGTCATGTTAGAACATTGGGTCCCAAAAACATGTGAAACAACCATATTCCAAGAAATTAAAAGTTTAAAACCAGTCTAAGCATTCCATCTAACCTTACTCCCAAGTCCTACGTATGTTTGGATTTTAAGTTAACATCCCCACAAAGCTATTCCTAGTATCTTCTATTAGAATTACTTTTCTGCCCAAATCTGAAATTTACATGAATTTCTGAACTCGCACTAACTTGTTGAAGAAAATGAGGAAGATGAGTAAGTGCATGATTGTAAATTATTGTACAACTTATCGTAAAGCTAAAACCAATTTATAGCAAAAGCTTCAACATTCCTTCTGAAAAAAAGTTGATAAAAAAATGCCATAAAACTTTGAGTCTTCTCTCCTATCAAACACATAATCAAACTCAACCCAAAAATCCTTATGTGTTCATTAAAGAAAGGTTTATGTACACAGTACTTGGAAATCATTATTTAATTCCTACCTTGTAAGATTTAAAAATTATCAAAGAAAAAATTGCTACAAAAATATAATATGAGAACCGAAAAATAAAATGTTTAAAATGAAGAAGAGTAAAAAAAAATAGAAACACACTTGGAATCTCTCATTGCAAATTGCTTCTTTCAACAACCTCCTCAAACGCAGAACTGGTACTTCATCTTCAAAACATTTCAGCGAGTCACGAATCCTCGCAGCCTCTTCGTAATTCTTCTCGTACAACATATCAACAAAAATGAGAATCTACATTCACAATTCAAAATCAATCATTTATAAAATAAAAAAAACACAATACTAACCTCAGATTTAGCAGCTACGTCCATTCGTCTCTTCAACATGGCGTAATTATGGCTCCTCCGAGATAAAAACAAGTTTGATCTTGAACTCCCACTCTCTCCTTTATCATTCTCATTCCTCTCTGCACTGCATGCCATGAACACACTCCTATTCCTCCTCTTACGGTTACTACAATTCACCGATTGCCTCCTTGGCCACGCCTCCGGTTCCGGGAAAACCGGTAACCGTAAACCCATGCACATCTTGGTGGTTAAAGACTGCATTTTTCTCAGGCAAAAAAATTCCACAGCAAGATTTTCCACGAGCAAATTAAATCAAAATGGATTGGAATTTGGAACGAAATAGCTTTGTGATAATTTATTTTACCCTTTTATTCCATGCACTTTTTTTAGCTTTGGTGTGTTACGCGTTTTCTGCGGGTTTTCTTTTTCTTCTTCTATTGGATTTGGGGCTGCAACCAGTTTTTACGGGTCTTCTTCCATTAGATTCCACCCAATGATCATGTTGGATTTTGGTATTTTCTTTTTCTAGGCATATTTCACTTATCTTGTATCTATTATCATTCCTATTTTCATGCTTTCATTTGATAATGACCCGTAAGCATCCGTGTAACACGGGTATTGATATGTAAAAATTTAAACTTCAAATTTAATGTATAAAATTAGTTTTTTTGTTATAAGACGAAGAATATGAAATTATTTTAATACTTAAAATTATACTAGTCATAAAAAATAAAGATAGAAAAATACTTTTTCAATTTATTTTTAGAATGTCAAAAAATATAATTGAAAAAAAATATAATTATAGTGGAAAGAGGGATTTTTATAAATACGTAAAGAGTTTTACATAAACATTAATCAAGTTTTCTCAGTTAAAAAAAATCAAGTTTTCTTAATCTTTTTAATTTAAGTATGACATGGTAAATTATAATTAGATTTTTTTGATACATCGGAAAACGGTAATTATAATTAGATGAATGTGTAAAATATTCTTACACCATCAATATTTCTTAAAATTTTGATGAAAATTAACTTAATGATGTAAATTTTTTCTATTTATTATATTTTATTGAAGGTGTTGTGTATCCAGAAAATTATAATGTTTACTGAAAAAATTAGGTTTGTGTTACGAATATTTAATAAAATACTATTGATTTGACTTTTTTTCGAAAGCACAATTTTATATCATGAAAGTAATAGATATGAGACCAACCTTCTCACATGGGTTAACTTATAAAAAAAAACATGCATGACCCAAACCATACCAAAATAAATTACTGAATATCATTTAGGCTTGATAAATCTGTAGTAAATAGTCCATTAGTTTGCTAAATTTGGATACATAATTAATAAACTTGGTCCAAATGGCTACAGGAATTTACAACCAAAATTGATATAATAAATTCATATAATACAATTTTTCAAATCATTTTATCAAAAATTCATTCTCATTTTTTCAGCATTTCATCATCTATCCACAGATCAGGCAACATACTTATGCCAAATAGGCTCTTATGCTTATGGAATCGACTGCTAATCTTAGAGCTTGGCGAGTGACTTAGGGGATTTAACCTCTTTTTGTTGAATTGATTCATGCACTCAAATAAAAGGTAGGCTTGAACATATAAATCCAAGAACGTTTGCAGCCTCTCATATTGACATTATGTACTCTTTATGATTCTAGTACGTGTTGATTGTGATGATCTTGACTGGACAAAACATATGATCATCATGTCATGCATCTATGTTAGTAGAGGAGTTACGAGCAAGCTATGAAGGAATCTTAGAAGAGAAGAAAGTACATAATTGATCATATCAATGACAACAACGACCTTTCTAATATTGACTTGTGTCCATGGAAGACGATTATGCTTGCCACTCCTACCGATGAAGATATAGTTGAGGTTTTTGATCCCTTACACATCTACATTGTGCGCTTATCTAAAAAAAACACATCTACATTGTGCCCTGATGATATTCAAAGACTTCATGGAGATATTTGTTCTCATTTTTGGAGTAAGGTTATTGAGGAAGTTTTAGTTAGTAGTTAGTTAGTGATCGGGAAGGATCACGGGGTGCTGGGGCAGTCAGGAGGGCAGTAGGACTGGCGTGCAGGCGAGCTGGGCGATCCCGGGAGGGGCTCCTGCAAGGGACTCCAATGCCAAAGTGAGTAGGGGAATCGAGTAAGTGAGTGATGAGGTGAAGAGAATAACGTACCTTGGAGTGGATGTGTTGCCCCCCTTATATACACGTTGGGATATTAGGGTTGGAGCCATGCAACGTCATGCATGGTCCGTACCGGTGGGTTAAGGGTCGTTGGATCCTTCTGCTCCTTCTGTTGTTTCCAGTGATCCAAAGGCTTAGATTGCCTCGGGACCCACCTTCCAACCACCCTAGTTTCGTAGGGTGGTGGGCCTAGGTCAACCCCTAGGTGGTGGGGTCCAGGTTCCTGGGTCGGGGGGGGGGTGTCGTCCTGCTTGTGGTACAGGGCCCGGACATCCTACCCCGGTCGTCCCCTTGGGGGCCTTCCCCGGGTAAACCTGATCGGGTACTGACCATACTGGGGGGGTACCGGTCGTCCCCTTGGGGTCTTCTCCATCCGTCCCAGAACAGTTAGAAATAATATCAAGATAAGGTAGAGTTACACTTTCTGTTTTCAATTAGTTGAAACTTGTAATTGATTGAGGCATTATATAAAGTCCTCTACTATACAGAATAATCCGTTTTTTCATTGAATGAATTACACAATTATATTTTCCACAAAGGTATCGATTTTATCTTGAACGAAGAATCATTGTGATGAATTATAAAATCCAACACCACATGTTGTTCCACAACATCCTGGAGATATATATCAATGTCAACTATGCTTTTCATTAAAAATTATCTAGATGGGCCTTGCCATTGCGGACTGGATCAAAAGTTATAAAAGAGTTTCTTGATATAAAAAAAACAGTAGTTGAAACCATCCCTATTGAGTGCTAGATCTTGCTATATATTGATCAAGACTTGCTATTGATCATGCAAGAATTGAAGAAAGCGTCAATGATGAACTTGCTACTATAAATCAAAAGAGTGATGGTGCTCAATTGATAGCCTATCTTCAAAGATTTCTACCTCCAAATCCTAAACCATGATTTTCTTATAATCTTTTTGCTATGCTCTAACCCTTGTTCTTTTTATGACTAAGGAAAAAAGATAAATTTCCATGTTAAAACTATTTTTCAAATGGTAAGCTGATGAGAACAAGTATTTTTTCATTATTAATCATATATAATTAATTTTTTTCTTATTGCTCTGCTACTATTTTATGCTTGAAGTGCTATAATTTGCTCTGACACTATCTAATGTTTTCTGTCCTCTAATTGTTCTTAAATGAATTATTATAATTTGCATGAAGTTACTAAAAATGTGTTTGAGATTCAAAGGCTACAACAAAAACTTATTGAAGTGTTTCCATTATAAAAAGAAAGGGGAGATTGTTTGATCCTGATATTCCAATGTGAAGTTTTGATGATAATATACTTAATTTTTTGTAATAGAAAACCAGAAAGGTAGTGAGAGAGAGAGATAGAGATAGAACAACTGAATCTGAATCTGTTATTGTATTATTGAAAGGTGAATACAACTATGACTTAACTACTATATTTATACTAGAAGCAAAGCTTCTTACACAAGCTATTACTATTGTACTCTAATACTCCCCCGCAAGCTCAATGTGGGTTCCTTGCAAAGGAATCCCTAACATTGAGCTTGTCTTTGAGCTCAAGAAACCTAGTGGGAGCTAATGCTTTTGTAAGAGCATCTGCAACTTGGTATTGAGCTGGAACATGATTAACAACAAGTTGCTTATTGAGCACTTTTTCTCTCACAAAGAACAAATCTAACTCCATGTGCTTAGTTATGGCATGTAAGACAGGATTGTGAGAGAGAGAAACAGTGCTGAGATTATCACAGAACACAGTAGGTATAGAATGAGCAATGTGAAGCTCTTTGAGCAGTGTTTGAAGCCACAAAAGCTCTGAAGTAGCAGCAACTAAACTTCTGTATTCTGCCTCTGTAGAGGACCTAGCCACAACAGTTTGTTTCTTAGACCACCAAGAAACTAGATTAGGACCAAGAAACAAGCAAGCACCAGAAGTTGACCTCCTATCATTGGGATCTGAGCCCCAATCTGCGTCACAGTAGGAGAGAATTTGCAGTGGAGAAGAGGATTGAGCTGGTCTAAGCAGAAGACCATGGTGCATGGTACCCTTGAGATACCTAAGTATCTGTTTTACTGCTTTCCAGTGAGGTTCAAGAGGCTGAGACATGAACTGACAGACCTTGTTCACTGCATAACTAAGATCAGGTCTAGTGACAGTAGCATACTATAAGGCACCAACTACAGACCTGTAGAAGGAAGGATCAGCCACTGGATCTCCTTCAAGTTTGCTCAATTTCTGACCACCAATCATAGGAGTAGCAATAGGACAAGCACCTGACATCTTGGTCCTTTCCAACAAATCAGAAACATACTTGGCTTGATTTAGAAGTAAGGAACCATCTGGTTGAGGTTTCACCTCAATACCAAGAAAGTAATCAAGAGAACCCAGTTGTTTAAGAGAAAATTTAGCATCTAATTGAGTGATAAGGGTATGGACCTGAGCAGAATCATTGCCAGTGATGATTATATCATCAACATAGATCAAAACATAAATGACCAAAGGCTTCTTGGAGAAAACAAACAAAGATGGATCACATTTGCTGGCAACAAATCCAAATTGAACCAAAGCAGAAGTGAGCTTCTCAAACCAAGCTCGAGGGGCCTGCTCAAGTCCCTAAAGAGCTTTGTGCAGCCTACAAACAAACTTCTTATCATGTTCAAAACCTTGTGGTTGCTGCATGTACACTTCTTCAGCCAAATCACCATTCAAAAAAGCATTGTTCACATCCAACTATTGGATGGTCCAATGATTTGTTAAGGCAAGAGTGAGAATCACTCTAATTGTCACTGGTTTAATAACAGGACTGAAAGTCTCTGTATAGTCAAATCCTGGTTGTTGGTGGAAGCCTTTAGCCACCAACTGAGCCTTATACTTATTCAAAGTGCCATCTGGATTATGCTTAACTCTAAACACCCATTTACAGCCAATGGCTTCCCTACCAGGAGGTAAAGGAACAAGAGACCAGGTTTTATTCTTTTGCAAAGCATCAAACTCAGCTTGCATAGCCTGTAACCATTGTGGATGAGCAAGAGCTTGCTTAACAGTGGTAGGTTTAAGCTGGACAGTTAACAGAGTAGGTTGAACTCTTGGCTGGACAATACCATTCTTAGATCTAGTTATCATAGGATGGACATTACCACTAGAAGAAGGAGCAGAAACTTGACCAGAGGAAGTAGGTATGGTGACTTGTGAGGGAATTTCAGCAGAAGGTTCAGACGTAGCAGGGGCTGAAGCTGGCGAAGTTGAACTTGGATTTTGGTCAGATGAAGCTATAGGAGAAGGCAAAGATGGTGATGGAAGTGAGGAAGAAGGTTGAGCAATGGCTGGTTGTGAAAATTGTTCAACTGAAGGTAAGCTAGGTAAAACCACAGCAGGAGATAAGGATGGAGAATTGGAATTATGAGCAAAAAGCTTCAGATAGGGAAAAGTATTTTCATAAAAAATAACATCCTTAGAAATATAAATGCGACCACTAGAAGCTAGGCATTTGTAGCCACGATGAGAAGGGGAATACCCAAGAAATACACACTCTTGAGACCTAAAGTCAAGTTTATGAGAATTATAAGGCCTCATCAAAGGAAAACAAGAGCAACCAAATACCTTTAGAAAGGTATAATCTGGGATTTGCTTGAAGAGCTTGTAAAGAGGGATATCAAACTGAAGAGAAGAAGTAGGTAATCGATTAATGAGATACACTGCTGTAGAAAAAGCAAAATCTCAGTAAGTAAGAGGAATAGAGGCATGAGCAAGTAATGATAACCCCAAATCAACAATGTGTCTATGCTTCCTCTCCACAACACCATTTTGATGATGAGTGTGAGGGCATATCACACTACACCAAAACAGCAGTTTAGCGGCCAAATTTTAGCGGCGGTTGGGGCAACCGCCGTCGCTTTCATTAAAAACGGGATATTTCGCGGCGGTTGGGGTCAACCGTCGTCGCTTTGTTTGGTTTTGCGGCGGTTTGAAACGCTGGTATGTGTTTTTTCGTTTTACGGCGGTTGGAACCGCCGGGATGTTCACTTTAGTAACAAAACCCCTCAGCGTGAATACAATTTCAATTCCCCCAATGCGTTCTCTTTATTCACTCTGTCGCTCACAAACCCTTAAGCACATCACCACCGTCCTCTCCACCGCGCCGTCCTCTCAACCACCGTCCTCTTCACCACGCCGTCCTCTCTACCACCGTCATCTCCACCACGCACATCACCACGCTCTGTCTTTCATCATCTCCACGGTAGGCTTCATATATCTTCGATGGGGTCTTTGTTTCTCATCTCTTCTATGGAATCTCTCACTGACTCTGTCGTCTCTGGTGAAAGAGTCTTGTTTTCTATTCCTCTCTGGTGAACTTAGAAGGATACCCCATATCTTTCAGCTTGAGCAACGCGAAAAGGTTAGGGTTCTTTGTTTAGTTCCCAATGCAATTCCAATTTTAGGGTTTCTCAGGGTTTCTGTACCACAAGATTAGAGGATACATTCTGCTAATTAGGTTAGGGTTTCTGCTAACATTTTCCTCTCTGTTTCAGCTTTGGGTCCTTGGTAGCACTCTGGGAGTATCTTTTGGAGCAATTGTGGGTTTTTGGCGTGAGGCTTGTTGTTATCCAACTCAATTGCAGGGCTAATTCTTCTTTAGAGTGGTGTGTTTTTTCTTGACAATGTTTTATTTCTGGTTTTGAAGTTTTCTGGAACTTATGTTTGTTATTTCTTCTTGACTTCTTGTTCCTTCTCTCTGGTTATTTCTTTTGATTTCTACTTTAAGATTCTTATTTGATTCTAATTCTTTTGTCCTTTTCAAGTACTGTTGGTTCTCCTTGCTTGCACATGGGCAGCGGCGGAGGTAGTGGGGTTACTCATTGGTGCCACAGCCACCCTCAAGTTATGAATTTCTTCTAATGAATTCTGCTATATATGCTTCCCCTCTTTCAATTATGTACTTCCCTCTTTTCAGTATCACAGTATGTACTCAGTTAATTTCTTTTCTTTTGGTTTCTATGAGGAACCCACAGTTAACCCCCTTATCTCCCTTAGCTAACATTCAGTCTTGATTTAGTAAACATGAAGTTTGAATGGTAGCTTGCATTTTACTAAAACTAATTTCTAGCTCTGTTCATTTTCTGTCCCTAATTCATATTTATTCCAAGTATTTTTCTTTTCAGAAATTGGAACAGATCAATTAGTTGGAATTCATATAATGAGGATGTCCACTTTGGCTCCAAAGGTAGAAGACTAGAAAAGAGACCAAATCTTATGAAGTTAGTTAGAAATATAAGGAAGCAGGTGAACCTTCATATAGTTGTCATCTCTCCGTTGTTTGTTATGTTGGGTATTATATGTTGTTTCTAGTTTCTGTAACAAGTTTTAATTGTTTTCATATAAAATGGCCAAGTGCAGTTTCAAAAGTTTGTAACCACTCATATATTATGGTGGAGAGGTCTTGCACAGTTTTTGGAAGTTAAAGGATACATCATGGAAGGAGATGACAAGGTATTCTTGCTTTAACTAGAAAAAACCAATCCTTGTATATCAATATTGCAAGTTCAGAATCAAACTGTATGCTATTTGTTAAGCTTTTTCTATCTTTGGTTTATGATTGCTAAATGAAACTTGGTGTGCAGAACACCACTCCATCATTTTGTTTCCCAAAAGTGGTCATTGCAACAACTTTAATATAATATAATGCCTAACTTCAATATAGCATTGCAATAACTTTTATTTGATAGCTACACACTTCATCAGTTCATCTATATTTCTCTATTGAGTAATTAAAATATATTGTCTCTTTTCAGCCTTCCTGGATATACCGTTCCGCCGTTGCCGAGGGTATCCTTTAAGAGGTAGTGAGGTACCCACATCTCTTCTTTTGCAGAATTAAGTTACTCTCTCTATTCTTCTTAAAAGAAATGATTTGTCTCTTAATATGAATGTTGTTCTATATGAGAGAACTTAGTGTTATTCTATTTGTTGATACAACTTAATGTGATGCAATTTGTAGAAAGATGTGTGGTTCAACGGCTGTTTTTATGTGTTTTACTTTTGTCTTAATAAAGATGCAATTTGTCGTATTTAAAATTTTTGTTTTGATGTAAAAGTTGAAAGTGCGTTGCTTCTTTAGATTTCTTCTCTATGCTGGTTTTCTTACTTATTTATTGGTTTTACTTGGTTTCATCAGTAGAAGAGTGCCTATAGTTTTTCTATGGGAGTATTCAAGGGCAAAACAAGGTCATTGGCGGCGGTTACAACCGCCGCTATATTATCAAGTAGCTTGGCGGCGGTTTAAACCGCTGTTAGGTCCTAAGATTAATCCCGTTGAATCAGTGCTTATGGCGGCGGTTTCAACCGCCGTTAAATATTTAGCGACAGTATGCGCGGCGGTTCCTCAAACCGCCGGTAAAGTTGTCCGCGACGCTCAACTTAGCGGTGGTTGGCCAACCGCCGGGATTAATTTTTAGCGGCGGTTTTAACCGCCGCCGGTCCTACTTACAACCGCCGCCAACAGTCAGTTTTCTTGTAGTGTCAGCCTATGATGAATACCAAAGTCCTCGAGGAAGTTAGGAAAAACTCTAAACTCACCCCCCCAGTCAGTTTGCAAGGCTTTAATTTTAGCATTTAATTGCAATTCAGAAGAAGCTTTAAACTGGTGAAAAGCAGAAATAGCCTCTGATTTGGCTTTCAGAAGATAAATCCAAGTATATCTAGAATAGGCATCTATGAAAGTAATGTAGTAAAGATAACCAGATGAAGAAAGAGAGGGTGAGGGCCCCCACAAGTCACTATACACCAATTCCAGTGGAGGAGTATATTCAGTAGTAGACAAAGAAGATGGCAGTCTATGAGACTTGCCCATAACACAAGCTTTGCAAAAATCAACATCCATTTTATTTGAAACTGGAATTTTACAGAATTGTAGAGCTTTCCTAAGAACATTTAGACTAGGATGGCCTAATCTAAAGTGCCACAAATTGGCAGTACAAACAGAAGAAACAACACTGGGTTGCTCAACAGGAGCAGGACCACTAGATGAAACACTAGTATGAACATACACTGGATGTTGAACTGGAGCAGACAAGCTAACTGGAAGATGACTCAGCTTAAATTCATGAAACTTGTAAAGACCATCAGCTCCAACAGAACCTTGCAGAAGAACTTTGCTAGAGGCATGAGATTTAACACAACAATAGTAAGGATGAAATTCAAAGAACACCCCATTATCCCTTGCAAATTTGCTAACACTGACTAAGTTTTTGGTAATAGAAGGGACATGCAAAATATTATTAAGAACAAGACAAGAAGATAGAGTAGAGGAACCAATACCACTGATAGGCAGCCCTTGACCATTCCCAACAAACAACTGATCCTGCCCTGCAAAAGGTGTGAACTGGTGAACATTCTGAGATTCTGAAGTAACATGGTGGGAAGCCCCTGAGTCAGGATACCAGTGTTGAGTAGGAGATGTTGCTTGTGGTGTAGAAGTGGATGTCTGAAAAGCAACATGTGCCTGAGCATAACCCATAGGAGAAGAAGCAGGGCCTCGATATGGTACTCCTGGAGAAGAAGCCATAGGAGCATAGCCAGAGGGAGCTGGAGGATAGCGTGGAGGCCACTGAGATGATGAATGTTGCCAAGGTGAGGACACATGAGCACTCCATTGTGAATTCCACTGAGGTGTAGAAGACCACTGTGAGTTAGAGTTCCATTGAGGAGAAGAATTCCACTGTGAATTCTGTGGCGGTTTCCGTGGCACAAAATTAGGATTGAACCTGCGATAGCACTGCCAGACATCATGACCAAATTTGTAGCAAAGTTGACACTAAATAGAGCTACGACCACGACCTCGTGCTCCTCTTCCTTGAGAGGATCCACGACCATGTCCAGAAGAATCATACGAGTCCATAGGATTAGAATCCTGAGATTCACCCTAAGAAGTGGTGTGCGAAGCACTCTGTGTCGAAACAGTAGAAGAAGACAAAGAAGGTTGAGGATTGGAGAGTGCAACATTCACAGAGATCTCACCAGTAGCAGAAGGTGTATGATACTTGCCAAGTCGCGCCTCCTTCACGAGCAACAGAGCCTCGAGTTCATCGATCGAGTGCTCTTCAAAGCGAGTGCTGATGAGAGTTATGAGATCCTCATAATCCGAAGGCAGTCCTTGAAGAATAACATCCAAATGCTCGCGAGGTGAGATTGGATCTCCAATCACAAACAAAGAGTCAATGATACTCTTGATTTGGAGCAGAAACTCAGAAATCGTGCGATTGCCCAAAGTCGCACTTCGCAACTCTGTGCGCAACTGCGTTGATTTCGCACGAGTTTGACTGTGGAAAAAGGAATGAATCTTCTCCCAGAGTTGAAACGAATGAGCACATCCAATCATGCGAGAGAGAACTGGAGTAGAAAGTGACGATTGAAGCCATGAAAGGAAGTATTGATCCTTCGATTCCCAAACAGAGTATGCGGGATTGAGAGTTCCAGCAACGCGATCGCGTTCCGTCGTAAACCGAAGAGGAATTTCTGGATCTTGAACCAGAACATGAAGATTGTGAGCCTTGATGATCGGTTCCACTTGCTGTTTCCACAACAAGAAATTACGATCAGAGAGTTTCTCAGAAATCGTATATGTTGACAGAGATGGCAGCTTGAAGCGGTGCGGTGGAGGCGGAGACGCCGGTGGAGGCGGCGTAACTGCTTCCATGGTCCGCGGGAAACGGTTAGGCTCTGGATACCATAACAGAAAACCAGAAAGGTCGAGAGAGAGAGAGAGAGAGAGAGAGAGAGAGAGAGAGAGATAGAACAATTGAATCTGAATCTGTTATTGTATTATTGAAAGGTGAATACAACTATGACTTAACTACTATATTTATACTAGAAGCAAAGCTTCTTACACAAGCTATTATTATTCTACTCTAATACTTTGTAGCGCGCATAATCTATATTGATGTTTTTGTTCAACACCTCCTACCATTTCTTCCTCCTTAATTCTTATTTTCATAGTTTTAATATGAGTTTCTAAACTCCTTAGTTAGTTTTAGGATTTTTCAAAAATGATATATATATATATATATATATATAGTTGATAAATATCCCCTCTCAACATGAGTACAGTAACCAAACCAACATTACATCAAAAACCCTCCAAAGACCTTAAAAACCCATCAAACATACATAACAATCCCTAACGTCCGCACTATTAGGAAAAACCCCTATTAGAAATGAAATGCAGCGACCGGTTCAACCGAACAAGATCCCCGCACGATACCTACCAAACAAAGATCCAACCCAACCATGCAGACCAAAAGACCCAACAAAAAAAACCAATGTTGTAGTGTTGAGACCCAAAGTCTAAAGAACCAGGAAAAAAAACAACCACTAGGAAAGACAAAAGGACCGGATGAGAAAACTAAGGACAACAGCGTCAACATTGCCTCCAGACCTCCTCCATACCGCTGTAGTAAGTAGTAACCATCAAGGAGAACAATTTATCAGAACCCGCAAGAAGCAAAACGCTGAGGCTGGAAGGAAACCTTAATCTTAGGATTTTTAATATTATTGTGTTTGAAAACCATTCGGTTTTTAATAAATTCTGTTTTTCTATTCAAGTTGATTTATGTTCTTTAACTATTGCGTTTCTTGAATATTATTTTGATTTTGAAGATTTTCGAATTGAAAGTAATTGCGTTTAAATTATTATCCAAGTGAGTTGAGCCAGTTAAAGAATTCTTTAACTGGTGATGAGATGATGAAGTGATTGTGAATTTGTTCTATAAGAACATAGATCACTACTAGAAAAAGTACATTTCACATCAGTTATTTTAGAGTTTTCACATCGGTTTGCGTCCGATGTAAGCAAAGGTGATGTGGTATGTCCTCACCTTTTCACATCGGTTATACAACCGATGTGGAAAGTACTTTTTCACATCGGACGTCTAATATAACTGATGTGAAATCTATACATTTCACATCGGTTATGATGCCAACCGATGTGAAATGTATACATTTCGCATTGGTTCTTTTGCCAACCGATGTGAAATATATACATTTCACATCAGTTATGTTGCCAACCGATGTGAAATGTATAGTTATGCTGCCAACCGATGTGAAATGTATACATTTCACATCGGTTCTTTTGCCAACCGACATTTCACATCGGTTATGTTGCCAACCGATGTGAATTCTTTTTTTTTATTTACATATTTTTGCATTTTTTTCACACTAATTTGAGCCGAAATTTTTTACATCACGCTTTTTTTTGAAAGGAGAAATAGATATATTGACAAAAAAACCTTGGGAACAAACTCTCCCAAGTAAGGATAAAAAACATAGCATCTCTTAAAAGAAAAGAATAGCATAAAAAAGAAACAATAAAAACAAGAAGCTACAACTAACTAACTGATAACAAAAAACAACAAACTGCAGCTGCATAACAACAACATAACACATATCAGCAAGGATCCAGGTAGACATCACTGCAGTAAATCGCAGCACCCTTTTAGAGTCCTAGCAGCAAGTAACCACCCCTCAAAGGCCATAAACGACTGAAATTTCTGCATTAACCATCATCTCGGAGTACAATAGTTGAAATCACGACAGCAGCTTGCTTGTACACCAAATTCTAAAAACACCAGCATGGACCACAATGGACTAGGAAGCACAACACACCAAGCAATCATATATCAGCAGCAGCAAGCATCAGACATCTTCCACTCACTCACACAATGAAAGCAAAGGTATATAAGTAGCAAAAGCGAACCATATCAAATGCATCAATTCAGTGCAGAAACAGAAAACCTCCAGTAGCAGAATTGATAAATAAACCTCTGCAGTCCAACCACCTTTAGCACGTCTTATAGGGCCAGTGATCCTCCTGTACATAAAATTATTCACATGAGAAAAATCAATATATGAACATCACACTGAAGATTTGTCAAAATAGATAAATTTTCCACTAGTATAATGGGAGTTAGCTACTATTGAAGAATGGGAAATTAAGCCAATGCCAGATAGGCATAAAACATGCAATCAAGCAAGCTTCCCTCAAGGTTCAACAGGATGATCACATTTCTAAGTTGAGGCTCCATAGCACTGATGCAAATTCACATCAGTCCACAAAATTAACCTGAGAGAAGCTTGATTTGCAGGAGCTCATATATATAGAAAAGAAACACAGATAGATTAGTTTTAAAGATATTACCATGTTTTCCATCCTATGCATCTTAAAATCCTTAAGCTCGCTTTCCAAATCCAGCAAGTGACTGCTAAAAAATAGAATACTCCTTCCTCTCCAAATCCCTTCTTGATCCTGGATGCCACATTTTAGAGTGAACTTTGATATTAAAATAGTGAAACATATAATCTTTCAAAAACTAAGTTTGATTCATAATAAAAAAGATGGAAGAAGGAGAAATCATCCATACATCTTTTGTATCAATGCGCTCAAGACTCAAGAGAACTACTTGACTATCTTGATCACCTGTTGTAAGATGATCACCAAACTTGTCAAATTAAATAGCAAGTGGGTGTTAAGAGGAGACTTGCTCAATACAGTAAAGTGCATCAGTATAGAGATTTTGAAATACTCAATTCTCAGCACACACACAGAAACCTACTGATGTCATAATTACACACAACTATTTAAATTTCTACTACTAAAAAAAGATCCCTGATAACTGATAAGTCCTAGCTCTGAGGATTCTGTTGTTAGCTTTGAGGATTTTGTGACCATAGATAGTTCTTGACATTGAAGCGGAGATTTCCAAGCTTCTTAACTTGAATGATTCATATTCTGAACGATTGTTCAGTGGAAGATCAAGATTTTCATCTCACGATTGTGAATTGAGATTTGACTGAAAGACTTGATAAAGAGCATAATAAATCTTTTATAACCAAAGATGGTTTGTTGCACTTTAATGTTATAATCCGAGGACTAAAGTTTTCTCACCTCTGAATCAAATCCTTATAATTATTGCTTTGTTATTTTGCAATCAAATCAATAAAAACCCCCCCTCCCCCTCTTTATTTGCTTTTATTTTACTCTAATCTCAATTAATACTTCATTGATTCCTTGTGAGAACGATCTTGGTGTTCAACACCTTGTACTGTACGTAATAACAAAAATACTTTGACACGCATCATAACAATGCATTCGTCATCAAACAAATGAATGGAAGAGAAGAAGAAGCAGAAGAACAAACCTGGAGAGGAACCTTATAGGTGTGAATCCAAAAGAGAAGCTCCTACTCCACAACGTGTAGGAGCGACGACGACCTCCTCCACAAAGTCAAACTCATTGCAGCGATGGTAGGGTTGAGAGAGAGAGAGAGAGAGAGAGAGTTGCTTGGGACTTTAATTTGGGATTCTGAGTTAGCAAGTTAGATTAATTGATAGGGAACCTAGGTTCAATCCCATGACATGATGTTTTTCATTTTATCACATTTAGAAAAGATTAAAAATGAATATCATATAATAGCGATAGATATGTCAGTCGCTAAATAATCCGTCGATAATACAATCACTATTTGCTTTGTTATTTTTATTCTACTTCTTAGAGACGAGAAGTTCGGTCGCTAATATTTCGGTCGCCAAATCAATCGCTAATAGCGACAGATATGTCGGTCGCAAAATAATATGTCGCTAATACGGTCACTGCTATTTCTATTCTACTTCTTAGGGGCAAATATTCCAGTCGCTAAATAATTCGTTGCTAATACGGTCACTACTTTGCTTTGTTAGTTTTATTCTACTTCTTAGCGATGAAAATTTCGGTCGCTAAAGAGCGAGCTTTTGGGAGTGAAAATAACAACCACAAGGCCACAAATATAAACATCAGCATAATATTAAATAACTTAATATCACAATTCAATACCAACAAGGTGTGACTTAGTGGTAAATAATCTAGATTCTTCTAAGGATAAACATATAAGTTTGAATTCCTAAAAAGTCATATGTAGAAGGGTATGTCACATTTTCCCGAACAAGTTGATGCATGTAAAAAATATCACCATCCATCTTATTTCTTAGTCCATTTATAACTATGATTTTATTTTATTTCCCATGCTCTGACATTTTTGCTAATTAGTTTATTTAGAACATAAATACTTATGCAAGTGTTTTTTTTTTAATTTTGGTTACAACTGGAAAAGAAAGGAAACAAACAAACTAAAAGACTACATCCTGACAAAGCTGGGGCACCACCGCTGCAGGCGGAGTTTTCCACTCCTTCCAGGTCCAATTATCCTCTATAGCAAGCTTTGCCATTGCATCCGCTACCCCGTTTCTTTCCCTGGGAACATAAACTAGAGACACGTTCCAAGCCCTTGATAGCAACTCTCTTGTAGCAAGAATCTCATCTCTGTTCCAAAAGTCTTGCATATCAACATCAGTCGTGAGGACTCTCTGAGCCTCCAAGCAATCTACACAGCATCTGACATTACGAAAGCCAAGCTCCCAAGCGTGTCACAGGCCTCTTTCCGCTGCCCTAAGCTCCGCCGTAAAAGCATTCTCTGCCCCCATCATCATGGCGAACCCGGAAATCCATCGGCCATGACTATCACGAATGACACCACCCCCTCCCATCTTATTGAGAACCGGCTGCCAGCTTCCATCGGTGTGCAACACCACTGTATCGTCCTCATGGCTATCACTGAAGGTGGTTTGCCGTGTGGTGCTTCCCCAACGCTCAAACTCCTCGACGTCTCTGTAAATGCGTCGTAACACTTCTCCTGGCTGCCAAGGAGTTTGCTCAAAGACAAAACTGTTACGCCATTTCCAAAGATTCCAAACAGTAGCACAAAACAAGGCTTGGTTCTCAACCTGCAAGTGAGCAAACAGCCAGAAACGCAATGGTCTTGCAGAAGGAACACTAGCAAGAGAACGTGTGAAGCGACTCCACACCCACGCGGACCCTGGGCAACGCCGCAAGACATGATCCACATCCTCTGATTGCGCCCCACACCGAACACACCCAGCGGCGCTGGCAAGGTGATTCCGGTGTCGCCTGGCGTTCGTAGGTAGCGCGTTCCGTCCTGTGAGCCAGAGGAAAAAGCGGACTTTCTCCGGAGCCTTCGCCTTCCAGATTAGATTCCAGAAACGGGATTCTGATCCCCCATCCTCAGTAAGCAAATTGTAAGCAGACCTCACAGAGTAGCTTCCATCATTCTCACAAGTCCAAAGTATTTTTTCTTCCCCAGTGTGAGCAGCCGGAACTGGAACACTCAAGATCTCCTCTCTGATTTCATTTGGCAGCAATGTGTAAAGTCCATCAAAGAACCAAGCTCTGTCTCTCCAAACATCTTTAACTTCCAGGGCCGTATCAGTGATATGAACGAAGGGAACCCGATTTGCCAACATACCTGTACCAAGCCAATTCGAATACCATAGTGATGATTCCCCTGCTCCGAGTTTAACACCATATCCATGGCCAATAGCATCTCGAGCCTTCAGGATGCCTCGCCACACGTAGGAGCCCCCAACTCTCATCTGCTCCGTTAGAATGGAGCCAGTTCTGAAGTATTTCTGAGACATAACCTGCACCCACAATTTATCCTTCTCGCTCATCATGCTGTGAACTAACTTCCCTAGCAAGGCTTCATTATTCTGCCGCGCACTACGGATACCCAACCCCCCCTTAGCTTTCGGTTGGGTGAGATCATTCCAAGCAACAAGATTCCAGTTTTAAGTTTGGTCTCCTTTCCCCCATACGCACCTACGAACCAGTTTGTCCACATGATCACAAACTGCATCCAGAAGCCATAGAGATTGCATAGTGTGAACTGGCAAGGAAGTGAGCACAGATTTAGCCAAGCAAACCCTTCTAGTCCTATTCAGGAAATTATTCTTCCAAGGGGCCAATCTTGAGTGAATCTTGTCGATAAGAGGGTTAAACAGTTGTCTCGTCACTCTTCCTCTAACCAAGGGAACACCTAGATATTTCCCAAGGTTGCTGGCCCTGGAAATACCAGCAATAGATGAAAGTTCCCTTTGCCTGTTTTTCCCTACTGCTTTAGAAAACATCATTCTTGACTTATCCAAATTGACCTTCATTCCTGAAGTCATACATAAATCCTCCATAGTTTTTTTAATCAGGTGCACTTGTTCCTTGGAGGCCTGGCAGAACAATAATACATCATCAGCAAATAAAAGGTGAGATATACCGATTCCCTCCTTAGTAACCCGGACCGGATGCCAATCCCCACTATCCACTAACCGTTGAATCTGAATTGCCAACCGCTCCATGCAAAGAACAAACAGATACGTCGAAAGTGGGTCTCCTTGCCGGAGCCCCCTCTGCGGTGTGAAATGTGGTAGCTTGGATCCATTCCAAAGAACTGAAATACTAGGTGTACGCACACCCCACATAATAAGCTCCACAATCCTAGGTGGGAACCCAAAATCAAAGAGTGTAGCACGAAGAAAGTCCCAATTAATTCTGTCATAAGCTTTTTCGAGGTCAATCTTCATACCCACTAAGCCGCCACCCCGCTTTTGAGTGTGGATGGTGTGCATAACCTCTTGAGCTAGAACAATCTTGTCTCTAGTACCCCTTCCCGGAATGAAACTACCCTGGAGCGGGTGTACCAAATCGTGCAAAAGAGGTCGGAACTTGTTGACTAGAACCTTTGTAATCAATTTGTAGGCCACATTGCACAGTCTTATGGGTCTCATGTCCCTAAGCCTTACCGGATTCTCCACCTTCGGAATGAGCACAAGTAAAGTATCCAAAAGCGTAGAATCCGCTCCCCCATTTAGAAAGGCAGAAGCAACCATGTGGTGGATATCTTCCCCCAGGATGTGCCAATACTGCTTGTAGAAATACGCTTGGAACCCATCCGGCCCCGGCGCCTTGAAAGAGTGCATGGACATAATACCTCCTCGAACTTCCTCCATAGTTACTGGTGCCACAAGCTTTTCCCTCTCCTCCAGTGGAATGGAAGGCGTCGGGTTCTCCATTATTTGGTTTCGTTGGACCTGAAAATCAATAGCAAACAGGTTAGTGTAAAACCGCCTTGCTTCCTCCTGAAAGGCTGTTGGTTCAGTACACCAGGATCCATCCTCCATGAGGAGCCCATGTATTTTTTTTCTCTTTCGTCGTACTATGGTTTGGGCATGAAAGAATTTTGTATTTCGATCTCCAAAACGAACCCAGTTCTCCCTAGACTTCTGATACCAAAGCATTTCCTCCTGGTATAGAACATCTCCATATTCTTTCTGTAATGACGTCTCCAACCTGGATAAAGATTCTGAATTCCTCCAATCTAACTCCTGCTGGATTCCCTGTAGGCGCCTCTCCACCCTCCTTTTCCTTCTATGAATGTTCCCAAACACTTGCTTATTGAACTCTATGGCTGCCTCCTTGACATTCTGAAGTCTTCCCAACACTGTATTCTCTTCTTTCCTCCAATTCGTATCCACCAAGGTCTCAAAGGAGGGGTGAGATGCCTATGCTGCTTGAAATCGAAAGGGACGAGAGGCACGCTCCCCAGACAGGGCAAAGCACCTAAGGAGAAGTGGTGAGTGGTCAGAGTACACGCGGGCAAGGTGCTCGACGTATGCCTCCTCAAACCTAACCCGCCATGCCAAATCCCCGAGGGCACGATCCAAACGCTTTGGCATGGTTCTCCTGCCATCAACTCTTCGTTCCCATGTAAACCGGGGGCCCGTGAATCCTAAGTCTATGAAGTTACAGTCCTCCATCATCGCTAGCATGCCTGATGCTCTTGTGGCTATGAACTCCCCTCCCACGACTTCCGACTGCGAGCATACCTCATTCAGATCTCCTAACGCGAGCCAGGGATGATGACACCGCTGCCGGAAGTCTCTGAGATGCTCCCAGAGCTGAGCTCGTCTGGTGGGATTAGGGCTAGCGTATAGGGCCGTGCAAACCCAAAGCCTCCCATTCAATAACACTTCCACATACACTGCCTGGTCACACGCCTCCATGTAAGTAACCACGAACGTTCTAAGAGAAGGAGCGAGAATCCAAATTCCACCGCTATGGCCCTGAGCCTCCACCTCTCGAATCAGGTCATACCCAAGTTGGGTCCAAAAACTGGCTACCCGCTGAAACTTGCAGTGTGGTTCACACACAATCATCAACGAAGGGCGATAAGTCTGGAGAAGATCCTCAATCCGTCGTTGTCCTCGAGCTCCTACGGCTCCACGTACATTCCAAGCGATTATGTTAAAGTCTGTACTATCCATAAATACATAATGCGCAAGGTATGTCTCTAGGTCACGACTAAATCATGCCCTAGCTTGTCCCTGAGTTGGTTCTCCTGGATCAAAGGGTACTGAAGGTGCGAAAAACACTAGAAAGGGGGGTTTGAATAGAGTTTTTGTACTCGGTTATACTTTTGGCCTTTTCAAAACTCAAAGATAAAAACTAAGTGTTGAATAATAGAAAGTAAAGCACACGAGTATTTTATCCTGGTTCACTTGAGATAAAAGCTCAAGCTAATCCAGTCCACCTGTGAAGGTGATTTCTTCCTTCTTCTGATGAAGGCAATCCACTAAAATCAATGAGTGTTACAACTGCACTTTGCAACCTGCTAAGTGACTAACAGTACACTGATTTTCTCACTAGTATCCTCTTAAGAAGCTGATCTACCGATCCCCTTAAGACTAGCTAAATACTGAATCAGCCTTGATTCACTCTTCTCAAGATCCGACCAACCTTGGTCTCTTGATGAACTTTACAATATGATGTAAAAGGTTTCGGGTTTACAAAGAGTGCTTCTAACAAGCGAATAGTAAACTCAGATGTTTAAGAACAGTGAAGAAATAATGCTAAGAGAATGGTTCGTTTGTGTTGAATATTTTCAGCAAAGTTTCTTGGCCTCTTTCTTCTTTCTTCAGCCTTTATATACTCCAAGACTTGTGATGTAGCCGTTGCTAGGGTTTTATCCGTTGGAGTGGCAATTCTGTAATATCAGACTGCTAGGCTGTACAAGGTAGGTGGCGGACAGACTGAGACTTGTACGACGTTGTACTGTGATAGCGACCTGTCCTTTCACCAGTTGACTTGTGATGAAGGAGCTTCAGATGAACGTTGGTGAAGCTTCTGATCATCGTCAGATTGAAGCTTGGATTCTTCTGACCATGCAACTTCTGCTTCTGAACAAGTTCCTCAGAACTTCTGATCGTCAGAGCTAGAATAGCCTGGGTCTTCAGAACCAACTTCTTGCAAGTCTTCAGAACTTGAGTCTTCTGCTTCTGGACCGTTCCACTGGAACATCTGGTCTTCAGAACTTCTGACTTGAGTTCTTCAGATCTTCTTGAGAGCTTCCATCTTCAGAGCTTCTGAAGTATTTGCCACTGTTCAGAACGAACATGGTAGGTTAATGAGCTCTCTTTTTAGTAACCCTTGGTTCTTCTTCTTCTGAACGAATAGGCTTGGGTCAGATTCAGAACCTGTTTGTCACAACTTAAAAAAGACAAACGTTAGGGTACCACAATTGTTCATCATCACAAACCTTAATTGTAATCATCAAAACATAGAGATGCAACCACTGATCAAACCTTGATCTTACAATCTCCCCCTTTTTGATGATGACAAAACAAGTATTTTGATGAACAATTTTTACACAATAAACTGAATACACAGGAGAGAAAAGATCAGAGATTAAACTTATCCTTGTGTAACAGTTTGCTATGCTCTTTCTGAATCTAGGACAGCACCTGTTCCTGAGCTAGGGTCTCCCCCTGACTCCCCCTGAATCTATGACTTGATGAATTGGTGAATAGTCTAGATTCGGAGTCTGGTTATGTGATCAGAATTTACGCTTGAAGAGATGTATACTCATCAGAAGTGATGGTTTCAGAACTTAGCGTATCTCACATAATAACGTAGAGTCTTGTCCAGATATTATTGGAATAAAGCGTTAGAGGCAAGATTAGTTCAAAATGTATTCCTTATCTGAGACGCTTGACAATATCTATGTGCTATAAGTATTGATACTTATTCTCCTCTACTGGTTTTATGTAATATAAAAATTTATCAAAACCAATTTATGTACTCCCCCTTTTTGTCATAATCAAAAAAAATGAAAAACACAATCAACAATAACAATAACTGAGAAGAGATGCAAAGGATAGGTTATTATTATTGAATGGAGAAAAAGTACAAAGGATCGAGAGGAAAGAAGAAGACTAAGCCTAGACAAACAGGAAAGCTCGAGAATTCTTCATGGAGAGAAGTTGAAGATGGAGAGGACGAATGTCCTTATCAATTGAGGCTAACTGAGTAGCCAAATCTTCCTTCAAGGCAACATTCTCCTGGACAGCCTCTTGATCTGCTTCATGATTATCTGCCTCATATTCCAGAAGCATGCAAATACCCTGGAGCTGAGCTTCGATGTCCTCTTGGGGATTGGTCAGACGGAGGAGATCATTCAGAACATCTTGAAGGTTCTGAAGACAGTGAGTCTGATGAGAAGTGAGCCAACATGTCAGAAGATGCTCAATCTTCTCAAGAGCTTGAGAGATCTGAGAGGAAGAGAGATTAACACTCCATGGAAAGACTTGGTCAAATACCAAAGTCTTGAGTTCAGAAATTAAGTCGACAGAAGTCATTCTTGAACAAGGGAGAATGAACATAATGAGAATGAAGTGAATTGTGTTGTGATGGAGAAGAAGGATTGCAGAGATTATAAGGAGAAAAGGTAACAGAAAATCATGCATAAAACTGATCAAATCATAAAGGCATGTGAGTTACTAAATGGACGGTGCATTGAATCAGATAAGAATAATTAAGCATAGTTCGCATAAAATAAATGCAGTCATAACAATTAAATGTATGCATGATAGAGATGAGGAATTCAAGGCTTGGAAGAGGAGGGAAGGTTGTCCATGAGGTACTTCATGATTGCTTCCATTTTGCCTGAGGACTCTTGAATTTGCTTGCTTTGCTCATTCTGAATACGTCCTTGTTCCTCAACCATCTGAAATAACCTCTGCTGATCATTCTGAATTCTGTCAATTCGGGCAGCAAGAACTTCAACTTCTGGAGCTGGATCAGATGTAGGAACTTCCGGAGCTTGAACATGAGGAGCAACTTCAGCCTCTGATGACATTGCAATATCAACTTGAATTGGCCCTTGTTTCTGAACATCATCAGCATTTGCATCGTCCAGAATGACTATGCCATCTGTGCTTTCTTCTTCTTCCTCTGCTGAGAGCATCACAGCATCTTCTGAGGTACATTCAGAGACAACACATGGTCTTTCAGCCACAGCTCTTCTCAAGGGTTCACAAACCTTGTGCAGCACTCTCTACCTTTGCTCATAGGCCCTCTCAGATGCATCATGAACTCTTAGTCGTTTTTCCCTGCTAAGTTGCTTCTGAAGTGCATGGCCTTTGCCTTCTGACCATCTCTCAAAGGCAGACCATAGACCATCAACAAGAGAGGCATCAAACTGATTATCAGTTACCTGATACAGCCATTTCAGTCTTCTGGTGGCCTCTTCAGAAAACTCCTGAATGAGTTGAGTAAGATTCTGAGGATGGAAGGAGGTGGCCAGGGTCAGAACAGGCTGAGGAGTTCTGGCAGCATTGGAGCTTGAAGCATTTGATTCATCCATGTGCTCTGAAGGAGTGGAATCAATCTCGTGGTCCTTCTCTACGCCTGAGTGATCTGATTCATCCATGTGCTCAGCTTCAGAGATAGTATCTGGCCTTTGCCTTGAGGTGACAGTCTTCTCAGGTGAAGTGAAACTCAGATCCTATGAGTTGACTGCTGAGTAATTGGACAAGGATACATAAGAGGTCTCAGCAGCATCTGGAATCCGATCTTCAAAATTGGAAGCAATTTGTTGAAGCGGCTTCACATTGAAGGGCGGCTCAAGGATCTAGACATCATCATCTTCCTTTTCTTTCTCAGTAGGGATCTCACCAGTCTGGGTTATGAGGAAGGTGTGTGGAGTGGATGCAGGCTTGGGAGAGAACTGTTGAACTAAGGTTCTCAGAGTGGCCTCATGTTGAACAATACCTTGAATGAAGGAATTGAAGGGGGGGTATTGGTTCAGTTGGGATGGATGGGGAAGAGGTGTAAATTGGAGTTGAAGGGATGGCTGTGGTAGCTGTTTGGATGGGAGATTTGGGAGTTTGAGGTGCAGCTTGTGTTTGAGGTTGTGTTTCAGGGTGAGGTTCAGGTTGAAGAGGTTTGGTTTGGTTTGTGGTAGGCAGAGAGGTAGATATAGGCAGAGGTTGCTCAGGTATAACTACTAAAGCAGATTCAGAATTAATGCTTTCAGTAATTACCTTACTGGGGCTTCTGATGGGTGAGGTTCTGGTGAGACTTGCAGTCCTTGCTGGATCAGAAATGCGTTTAGATCTTCTTTCCCTCTGAACTTCTGAAGTTGGTTCAGATGGTTGTTCTGCTGCTGGTTCCTTCTGCTGAAGTGGTCCCCTCAGAGGAAGCTTCCTTCTCTTTACTAAGGGAATAGCATCAGAATCAGTGGATTCTTCAGCATCTGAAGCTTCCCTTATACCCTGAATCACATTCTGGATGATCTCATGGTCATCATGCTCATCTTCCTCTTCCTCAAGAATAATTTTGCGTCTCTTAGCCAGAGACATGTCTTCATCTTCAGTTTCCTCACTTGAGAAGTCTTCCCATGTGTCTTCTGAGCTTTCAGAATCAGACATTTGTTGTTGTTGAGCTGAGGTTCTCTTCAGAGGCCTTTCAGGAGATGGTTCCCTGATGATCACAGTCTTGGAAGCAGCCTTCTTCTTTGCAGGTTCCTCTATCAGAATCCCTTTGCCCTTAGGATCTGAGGGCTTGCTGCTTGTTGCTCTTCTGGATTTCCTGGTAGTCAGCTTAGGAGGACTTTCAGGAAGAGTGTTAACAAATTCTGTAAGGGTGATAGGATCTCCTTGTCTTCTGAGCATCCTTACATATTCCAGAATGCATGCTGGATTGTCCTTCTTGGACCAAATGGGAAAGTCAATATGGGGTAATTTCTCCAACGAACTTCATCAGAGGTGTCTTCTTTGGGAGCAACTTTAATCTTCTCAATGATCTGCATTTTCTTCAACTTTGTGCCATTGAGAGCATCACCAACTGTCATGGCCAGATCTTCGTGAAGTCCAAGATCTGATAGAGTCTTGACAAGCTTATTTTGGACGAAGATGTCTGACAGCAGCCTTCCATACGGAATGTAAGAGATGAATCTTTTGTTATCAGAACCAGTTGTGGTCCTTGATTTCTCAACACACTCCTTCAGATAATTGAAAAGTAGGAATGACAGACATATAAGCTCACCAGTTGAAATGTAGTACATGATTACCTTCTAAGTTGCATTCAGGTAATCAGTTCCTCCAGTTCTGGGGTGAATACAGTGCATGAAGATCTTTTGCCAAATCTTCATCTCAGACTTCAAGTCCTTAATGTTGTACTTGGTTTTCTCGTAAGACCAGTTATCATAGAGCGCCTTGTTGACCACGGTCCTCATTCCAGCAACATTTGCTTCAACATTCTTGATCCTTTTTCCCTGCTGAAACTCCATACCCAGCAGTTTTGCTATAGATTCTTCAGAGATCACAATTTTCTTGTCCAGTACATGGGAGACGACGTAGTAGTCGTTGCAAACTGCATTCTTCCAGAACTCGACAACCAATTTGTGATAGATTGGACCAACGAGCCTGTTGAAGTACCCAGACCATCCTTGCAACTCGACTTGGTTCCTAATATCAAACCCATGTTGAGCAAGATTATCAAAATCAACTCTTGCTTCGCAGCACACACTCAGTTCTTCCACTTTCTTTGCACAGGTGACTACATTTGGTGCATTCAGAATTTTCTGTGCTTCCTCGAATCTTTGCTTCTCTTGATCTTTGGCAGTTTGTGTGGTAGAAGCAGAAACATTCGCCTTAGGTTTCCTTGATTTGCCCATGATTCTTAGAGATGGAGGTTTAGGGTTCAGAGAGAGGAGGAAATGTTGGAGGAAGGAATATGAATGAATGCAATGCACACGGATAGTTTCAAAACCGTAAGTGTAAGTGAGTGAGAGATCGTGTGTGACAGTGCATATAGAGGGTTTAATGGTAACCGTTGACAGTTTTTCTAAGAAATTAAAGGCAAAATCAACGGTTATAAAATATATAGTCTGAAAATAGCATAGTAGAGGAGAGTAGACATCATCATTATAGCAGATATACCACGCGACTCAAGGAACTATGTCACAAATGAAGTGACACGTGTATTGTTGTCTACCACAGAAGTTTAACCAGTGGGTTAAGTGCTTCTGATTGAGTAACTTCTGAAAGGGGTAACATCTGATGACTTCAGAGGTACCATGGTCAGAAGTTCTGAAGAAAACCTTACTCTGGACAAAAATCCATGTTCAGGTTTTCAAGAATAAATAAAAACCTATCTTCTGCCAAGGGCTTAGTAAAGATATCTGCCCACTGATGGTCAGTATCAACATACTCTAATGATAGAGTGCCCTTCTGAACATGATCACGAATATAATGATACTTTACCTCTATATGCTTTGCTCTTGAATGTAGAATAGGATTCTTGCTGAGTGAAATAGCAGCTGTGTTGTCACAGTAGATAGGAACCTTCTTCATAGACAATCCATAGTCCTCTAGATGGTTCTTCATCCATATGGTTTGTGTACAGCAAGTGGCAGTTGAGACATACTCTGCTTCAGCAGTTGATAGAGCAATTGTGTTCTGTCTTTTGCTTGACCAAGATACAAGATTTGATCCAAGGAAATGGCAGCTTCCAGAGGTGCTTTTTCTTTCCACTCTATCTCCAGCAAAGTCAGCATCACAAAAACCTGAAAGTGTATACTCTGATGTTTTTCTATACATCAAGCCAAGGTTAGTAGTTCCCTTCAGATATTTGAGGATCCTCTTAACAGCAGTTAAGTGAGTCTCTCTAGGATCTGATTGGAATCTAGCACAGAGATGCACGCTAAACAATATATCAGGTCTAGATGCAGTTAAGTAAAGAAGAGAGCCTATTATTCCACGATAGAGCTTCTGACAAACCTTAGAGGAAACTTCCTCTTTCTCAAGAATGCATGTTGGATGCATTGGAGTCTTTGAGATGTTGCAGTCACTCATGTTGAACTTCTTCAGAAGTTCCAGGGTGTACTTCTTCTGATGGATATAGGTGACTCCTGGTCGTTGATCTATTTGAATTCCCAGGAAGTATTTAAGTTCTCTCATCATGCTCATTTCAAATTCAGCCTGCATTAACTTAGAAAATTCCTTGCACAAGGAGGGATTAGCAGAACCAAAAATGATATCATCAACATAAATCTGAACTATAAGAATGTCATTCTTATAGGTTCTGCAGAAAAGAGTATTGTCACCTTTACCCCTTACAAACTCATTCTGTAGAAGAAAGGAGTTGAGCCTTTCATACCACGCTCTGGGAGCTTGCTTCAATCCATAGAGTGACTTCTTGAGCTTGTAGACATGCTCTGGGTGTTTGTCATCTTCAAAGCCAGGAGGTTGCTTGACATACACTTCTTCTGAAATGTAGCCATTGAAGAAGGCACTTTTGACATCCATCTGATGGAGAATGATGTTGTGATTTACTGAGAAGGAAATCAGTAGCCTTATAGCTTCAAGCCTTGCTACAGGAGCAAAGGTCTCAGTGTAATCAATTCCCTCTTGTTGACTGTAGCCTTGAGCTACCAGTCTTGCCTTGTTTCTTGTTACTTCTCCTTTTTCATTCAGCTTGTTTCTGAATACCCACTTGGTTCCTATGACATGGAAACCTTTGGGTTTGGGCATTAAGGTCCATACATCATTCTTGGTGAACTGATCTAGCTCTTCTTGCATTGCTTGAATCCAACTTTTGTCTTCAAGAGCTTCATCAACTGATTTCGGCTCAATGAGAGACACAAGTCCCTTCAGACTCAGAAGAGTCTCTTCTGAAGGTTTGAGCATAGACCTGGTTCTGACGGGAGCATCTTTGTTGCCAATGATCAGTTCTTCTGGATAAGAAGCAACTATTCTTTTCTTCTTCTGAAGTGAATCAGAAGTTGTTGGAAAATCTTCAGATGCTTCTGCCTCTGGAGCAACATCCTCTGGGCTTTTCATTGGTTGATTTGCTTCTGAACAGTCACTGCTTAAATCTGCAAATCTTTCAAACAGCTTTGACTTTTCTGAGCCAAGCTTATCATCAAATCTAATCTGGATGGATTCCTCAACAGTTTGATGAATAATATTATAAATTCTAAAACCTTTAGATCTTTCAGAATAACCAAGAAAATAACATTTTAAAGCTTTGGAATCGAATTTACCCAATTGCTCCTTAGTGTTGAGCATGAAGCAAGTACTTCCGAATGGATGGAAGTAAGAGATGTCAGGTTGTCTTCCTTTGCATAGCTCATAAGGAGTTTTCTCCAGAATTGGTCTAATGGAGATTCTGTTCTGGATGTAGCATGCAGTGTTGACTGCTTCTGCCCAGAAGTGCTTGGCCATACTTGATTCTTGCATCATGGTGCGAGCCATCTCCTGAAGAGTTCTATTCTTTCTTTCAACTACTCCATTTTGTTGAGGAGTGCGAGGACAAGATAAGTTATGAGAGATTCCTTGAGAGTTGAATAATTCTTCAAAAGCTTTGTTCTCAAATTCTCCACCATGGTCACTTCTGACAGTAATCACGGAAGATTGAAACTCCTTCTGAACTTGGGTAATGAAGTTGGTAAACACAGTATGTGTTTCATCTTTGTGCCTTAGGAACTTTACCCATGTCCACCTGCTATAATCATCTACAATGACTAACCCATACTTCTTTCCTCCAATGGATTCAGTTTTCACTGGTCCAAAGAGATCAATGTGAAGTAGCTCAAGGGGCCTTGTTGTAGATACTACATTCTTTGCTTTAAAAGGCTTCTTGGTGAATTTACCCTTCTGACAAGCTTCACATAGAGCCTCTGATGAATACTTCAGACGAGGCAATCCTCTGACGAGATTTAGCTTGCTAAGTTGAGAAATTTTCCTGAGACTTGCATGTCGTAGACGTCTGTGCCAGATCCATTGCTCATCATTAACTGACATGAGACACTTAACCTTCTGAGATAGCAGTTCAGAAGATCTGATTTTGTAAATATCGTTTTTCCTCTTCCCAGAAAACAAAACAGATCCATCTGTTTGACTAACAGCTTTGCATCCGGTTTGATTGAAGATCACATCGTAACCTTTGTCAGCAATTTAGCTTATGGAGAGCAAGTTGTGAAATAATCCTTCCACCAGAAGTACATCATTGATAACTGGAATTTTTCCATCTCCTATGGAACCTTTTCCAATAATTTTTCCCTTCTGGTTTCCTCCAAAGCCAACGTCTCCTCCTGACTTAAGCGGTTTCAGTTCTTGGAATATAGACCTTGTGCCCGTCATGTGTCGCGAGCATCCACTGTCCAGGTACCATGACAGGTGTCTTAACTGAGCTGCATAAGACGTCTGCAACAGGAATAATTTTTGCTTTAGGTACCCACATCTTGGGTCCTTTCTTGTTAGTTTTCCCAGAAGTTCTTGGAACTTTGGGTGCAACAGGAGGATAATGCAGAGGAACTTGAGTATAATATTTAGACATATCAAGTTTAAACTTCCCCTTTGGTTTCACCACCTTTGGTGTAACCTTTTCTGGAATGACAGTGCCAGCGGGAACGAAATGTTTATGCAAGGGTTCGCGTTTGGACTGAATTGACTCATCTTTCATGGATTGAAAGTAGCCAAGGCCACTGTTCCCATTTCTGCTCATGCCATAGATCATTGAAGCCATAAGACTTCTGTCTATGCCCTTTGCAAGGAACTTTTGAAACGCTTTCTCATATTTTGTCTCATACTTAACATCAGATGATGCAAGTTGGTCTTCTAACACATTATTTTTAGCACGAAGAACAACATTGTCATTAACAAGAATATAGTTTTCATCCATGAGTTCAGAGACTGACTTCTCATGAACTTCTGAAGAACTGGTTTTAGCAGCATATTTCTTTTTAAGCTCTTTATGCTTATTTAGCAAAATATCATGTTTCTTCATTATTTCAGATAAAGCAGTTCTTAGCTCAGATAGAGAGAAGTCAGAGAATACCTCATCATCATTTTCAGAGTCTGAATCATCTTCTGAAGCTTCAACACCTCTGCTGGTGGTAGCCATTAGAGCCTCCACAGCTTCATCTTCTTCTGACTCAGCTTCTTCAGAATCAGTTGCATCAAAGGTTATGAGGGCTTTCTTTTTGAAGACTTTTCTTGGTCTCTTGTCCTTCTTAAGCTTGGGACAGTCACTCTTGTAGTGCCCAGATTCCTTGCACTCGAAGCAAGTGACTTCCTTTCCAGATGATTTCTTCTGACAAGATGAAGATTCATATCTTCCTGAACTTTTCTTTGGTCCTTTGCCTTTGCTATGTCTGTTCTTCCAGAGTTTGCTTAACCTCTTTGTGAAAAGAGACAGCTCTTCATCAGACGCATCTGATAGCTCTTCAGATGAATTTTCCTCTTCTGCCTGATAGGCTTTTGCTTTGTCAGACTTTGACTTAAGAGCAATAGACTTGTCTTTCTTCTGAGACTTGTCTTCTTTGAGTTCAATCTCATGGCTTCTGAGATGACTCACGAGCTCTTCTAACTTCAAAGAGTTCAAATTTCTGGAGAGTTTCAGGGCAGTGAGAAAAGCTCTCCACTCTTTAGGCAAACTTCTGATAATCTTCTTGACATGATCACCAGTAGAGTAGCCCTTGTTTAGCACTCTGATTCCAGCAATCAGAGTTTGAAACCTTGAGTACATCTCCTCAATGGTTTCACCAGATTCCATCTTAAACTGCTCATATTGTTGTATGAGAGCAAGAGCCTTGGTTTCCTTGACCTCTTCATTTCCTTCATGCGTCATGACCAAGGAGTCAAAGATGGATTTAGCAGTTTCTTTGTCAGAGATCTTCTCATACTCAATATATGATATTGAGCTGAATAGCATGGACTTCGCCTTGTGATGATCCTTGAAACGCTTCTTCTGAGCGTCAGTCATTTCAGAACGAGGGATCTTCACTCCTGAAGCATCTACTGGATCAGTATAGCCTTCAATGACCATATCCCAGAGATCTGGGTCAGTGCCAAGGAAATAACATTCTATTCTATCTTTCCAGTACTCAAACTTTTCACCATCAAAGATTGGTGCTCTGAGTTGATTGTTGTTGTTGTTGTCAGCGGAAGTATTGGCTTGGGCCATTGCTTGTTTTTCACACAAGGTTCTGGATCACTGAACACTATTAGGTGTTAAAATCAGAACCGGAGCTCTGATGCCAATTGAAGGTGCGAAAAACACTAGAAAGGGGGGGGGGGGGTTTGAATAGAGTTTTTGTACTCGGTTATACTTTTTGGCTTTTTCAAAACTCAAAGATAAAAACTAAGTGCTGAATAATAGAAAGTAAAGAACACGAGTATTTTATCCTGGTTCACTTGAGATAAAAGCTCAAGCTAATCCAGTCCACCTGTGAAGGTGATTTCTTCCTTCTTCTGATGAAGGCAATCCACTAAAATCAATGAGTGTTACAACTGCACTTTGCAACCTGCTAAGTGACTAACAGTACACTGATTTTCTCACTAGTATCCTCTTAAGAAGCTGATCTATCGATCCTCTTAAGACTAGCTAAATATTGAATCAGCCTTGATTCACTCTTCTCAAGATCCGACCAACCTTGGTCTCTTGATGAACTTTACAATATGATGTAAAAGGTTTCGGGTTTACAAAGAGTGCTTCTAACAAGCGAATAGTAAACTCAGATGTTTAAGAACAGTGAAGAAATAATGCTAAGAGAATGGTTCGTTTGTGTTGAATATTTTCAGCAAAGTTTCTTGGCCTCTTTCTTCTTTCTTCAGCCTTTATATACTCCAAGACTTGTGATGTAGCCGTTGCTAGGGTTTTATCCGTTGGAGTGGCAATTCTGTAATATCAGACTGCTAGGCTGTACAAGGTAGGTGGCGGACAGACTGAGACTTGTACGACGTTGTACTGTGATAGCGACCTGTCCTTTCACCAGTTGACTTGTGATGAAGGAGCTTCAGATGAACGTTGGTGAAGCTTCTGATCATCGTCAGATTGAAGCTTGGATTCTTCTGACCATGCAACTTCTGCTTCTGAACAAGTTCCTCAGAACTTCTGATCGTCAGAGCTAGAATAGCCTGGGTCTTCAGAACCAACTTCTTGCAAGTCTTCAGAACTTGAGTCTTCTGCTTCTGGACCGTTCCACTGGAACATCTGGTCTTCAGAACTTCTGACTTGAGTTCTTCAGATCTTCTTGAGAGCTTCCATCTTCAGAGCTTCTGAAGTATTTGCCACTGTTCAGAACGAACATGGTAGGTTAATGAGCTCTCTTTTTAGTAACCCTTGGTTCTTCTTCTTCTGAACGAATAGGCTTGGGTCAGATTCAGAACCTGTTTGTCACAACTTAAAAAAGACAAACGTTAGGGTACCACAATTGTTCATCATCACAAACCTTAATTGTAATCATCAAAACATAGAGATGCAACCACTGATCAAACCTTGATCTTACAGGTACATTTTCTCCCATGACTTCTTCCATGTGTGGTTGTACTAACTGTTGGTCCTCTGCTTGAGCAAATATTTGGTATCTATTTCCTCCTTTAGCTACCAAGGGTATAGTAGATTGGGTCCCATCCTCTGCCGTAAATATTGGTGTACCTCCCATGGGCGATGGCTGCTCAAAATTTGTCTTGAACTACGGTGTTGGTAAATTCTTGATGGGCCCGTCAATGATTGCAACCTCCTTCCGCATTCATTTCTTGGTTTGTTGGGCCATGGTGTGATCTAGGCCAACATCTGGGGCCATGGCTCGTGCCTTAAACTGCATGGGTGCAGTTGTAGAATGTTTCAACTGTTTCATTAGAACGGTAGCAGGTTTTGATTTGTTACCTTTACCGTTTCCCTTCTTTTGCTCCTCCAATAAAGGCTTTTTATTTCCCTTATTAACCACCTCTGTTACAAGCTCCTTAACTGCATCATTTTTCTTCTGATTTGAATTCAAATTCAAATTATCCTTGACTTTCTTCTTTCGTTTATCAACGACTAACCACTCCCCATGAGCTAATTCAGGGCATTTAATTAACGGTTTCGGCAGTTGTGCTGGAATTACGGCTGGATTCACGCCCCCCTGCCCCACGACGTCCACAGGACGCGGTAGGGTTTCTAACGCTAGGTTCTGGCCCGCAGCCGCCGGTATCCCCGACTCCCCTCCTCCCGGAATAGAAGCCTTCTGTGGCACAACCATGGCTGCCTGGTCTCCACCTGGCCCAGGTTTTGCAGACGACACAGGCATGGTGCAATTGCGAGCCAAATGCCCATAGCAGCCGCACTGGTGGCAGAGGAGGTGTAAACCCTCGTACTCTATCTGGTACCATGTCCCTTCAAGGCCAACCACTCCTAGCACAGGTTTAGTGAGATCAATCTCGACACAGATACGAGCGTACTTGCCACATTGTATATCATTCGTGTTGAGATCAATCTTGATAGGAGTTTCTACGGCTGATGCTAAAGTAAGCAAGATATTCTTATCACAAAACTGAAACCCTAATCCTGGGATGCGAATCCAGACCTTTGTTGTACTTATCTTTGAGTTTGCTGCCACAAAATCCCGCGTCCATGGCTTCACCGCCAAGTAGTGGTCATAGATGAGCCATGGTGCCCCTGATATAGCCCTCGCCTTATCCTCAGCCTTGTCGAATTTAACCAAGAAATATCCATGATGGACATCCCGTATCTCATAACCTCCGGTCAGCTTCCACATTGATTTGAGCTTCTCACATAGTGCTCCGTAGCCTATATGCTTGCCCAACAGCTTCACCACCAAGCAATCCTCCCAGGGCTTGCAAATTTCCCTATACATGGTAGGCTCTATAGAGAACATGGGGAAGGACGTATTGTTCTCTGCATAATCCATCTTCATGACACCCTTCGTGACTAAGTTTACAAACTCCTCAGTCTCGCTTGCTTTCCTCGCTCCAAGCACTTTCTCTTTGAAAGTCGGTTTCCTGCCCAAGTTTTCCGGTGGCTTACCGGCCGGTGGAGCACGCTGTTGCTGCGCACCACTACCCTCGCTCTCAACCTCCATCTAGTTTAACATTTGATTTTTGCGCAATGTGAATGAAAAATACTTATGCAAGCGTTTGATTAAATTCATAATTTACTTATAAATTTTTTTTCATTTATTTTTATAAATTGACAACATTTTTTTTTGTTTCCATGGTATCCCCACAGTAAGCAACCATAAGACTAATCACTTTGAGTATCGGAGATCACATTGAGTAAGTAAACATCTCCCAACAAATCTTTCTCCATACAAACCGCTCAATGATCGAACCGTGAACTAGATGCTTAAGGAGCTCAACTATCTACAATATGTGGTAGATCTTTTTGGTGACAATATTTATTTGTGAGTAAATGCGTATACATACTTATATGTTATTTTAAATTTATTTCCCTCTTGAACCCAAGTAATTGTTGGTTCAAGTAATACATGCTTAATCATTCCCCCTTGAGCAAGGTCTTGAAATTCGAGTATGTTTTTTTTCTTTTCAGAAAGTGAAAATATATATTAATAAATCAAGATATGAGAGAATGCCTCTCGAATAGGAAAGCCAAATGCAACTGATCTGCTTCAGAAAAAAAGGCAAATCATCAAAAAGACCAAGACAAAAATATCCAAACAGACAAAAGAGAACAAACCTAACAGCCCAAGCAAAAATCACCCTAAACAACACCAAAGCCCAAAAACAAATAAAAGACCTAGGAAAAAAACACTCGATCCCGCAAGCAGGATCAAACCAAAGAACCAAGCACCCAAAACAAAGCACCAAGACCACTAAGAACCTCCATATAACCTCGGATGGTTAGCTATGAGATGATCAACATAGCTCTGAATGACTTCATAATCGTTCCCATTGAAAACAACTCCAACCTGTTTGGCAATTATAAAATCCCTCCTAGCTCTCGTCATAACACCAACTGACCCCAATGCCTCAGGAAGAATTAGCGACGACTCCAAAGCAAGAACCTCAGGCACCGGGGTCCCCGAGTCCAAATCAGTACAAGCTCCCACAACCTTCTTCTGCTTACCTCTTGAAGAAAGTTTCTTTGGTCGGCCTCTCCCCCGACGCACGACCCCCTTAGAAGCTCTCTAAGGCCCTTCCTCCACACCCGCAACATCAAAGGGATCTTGGGAAGGAAGAAGTTCTCGCCGTCTATCGAAGAAACCCCAACCCTGTGTTCTACTTCCGAAAAACCCCCAAAACCACAGCTTGAAGACCAGGTTTCCGAAAACAGATCAGCAACGGGGAATCCATCCTCCATCGAAACAGATGAGGAGGTCAAGACCATCCTCACCTACGACGAAAGAATTAACCTTACACTAGTGATGTACTGTTCATGTCTTGAACATGATTGTCTAATTATGTAATATAAGCACTAAAAAATACATTTAATTAAACTATTTTTTAAACTCACCTTTTTCCAATATTTTGGTTTCATGCTTAGGTGTGTTGTTGTTGTGTGCATCTCACATGAGTATATTCCCTTGTTTTTTTCTTAAAAAATGAAAAAACTTTAGTTTTGTTGAATAAAGTATCTTCCATTTGAAAGCACCTTTCTCTCGCGCACTCCACACAAACAGTGTTTAGTGATAGTGTCAAGAACAACAAATTACCTATTTATTCACCAACTCCCTCACCAACCCAAACCTTGCTGGTGGCGGATACTCCGAGGGATCCATTTCCAATTCATTCTCCCCATAAAGGACCCCCCACACACACACACGACACAATCGTGCTCTCTCCTCTCCATTTCACTCTCCTTCAGATCCCGAAAATGCAAACCGCGGCGGCGTTCTCCACCTTCTCCCCCTCCCTCCCCCACCGCAACCTCCACCGCACCAACCACCTCCGGCGACCTTCCTTCTCCGTCCGCCTCTCTTCCAAACTCACCGACGGCGGCGCAAATCCAAATGGCGCCTCTTCTTCTTCCTCATCCTCCTTTCCTCGCCGATCCTGGCACCTTGCGAATTCCTCTCCCTTCAAGTTCAGACCTCTCGCCTCTGATTCATCGCCGCCTAAAGCCGCTTCCTCCGTCCCTGACAGCGCCGGCTCCGCTGAACCTTCTTCGTCCTTGATGAAAACTCTCCAGCTTGGTTCCTTGTTTGGCCTCTGGTACCTCTTCAACATCTACTTCAACATCTACAACAAACAGGTAGTAATTTATGTTGCTTCTCGCGAGATCTATTTTATTTCTATTAATCTTTTCGATCATGTAATTTATGTTCTCAGTGTCGATTTTAGCTGTTAATCTTTCGAATCATGTAACGTTTTTATGTTGCTCGTTTATGTTGTGTAATTTGAGTGTTAATTTGTTCAATCATGTTATGCTTGTTTGTGAAAAATGATGTAAGAAATTGGCAATGCCTTGTGAGGATTTGAGTGTGGAGTTTTAACCTGGTGCGGTTATCGGTCCGTGTTTGTTTTCGAATGCAGGTTTTGAAGGCGTTCCATTACCCGGTAACCATTACTGCGGTTCAATTTGCTGTTGGGACTGTCCTTGTATCGGTGATGTGGGGTTTAAACCTCTATAAGAGGCCAAAGCTCAGTGGTGCCCAGGTATTTTGTTGTGACTTTGCTCGATTAATGATACACGATTCTGTTATGTGCTGTTGGTGATGTGTGTGTGACTGTGTGTTTTGTTTTGGCAGCTTGCAGCAATATTGCCATTGGCCCTGGTGCATACTTTAGGGAACCTTTTCACTAATATGAGTCTT
This sequence comes from Lotus japonicus, assembly GCF_012489685.1. Classification (NCBI taxonomy): domain Eukaryota; kingdom Viridiplantae; phylum Streptophyta; class Magnoliopsida; order Fabales; family Fabaceae; genus Lotus; species Lotus japonicus. The sequence continues at coordinate 34,428,335 of NC_080041.1, forward strand.
GGAAAGGTTGCTGTGTCATTCACTCACACGATCAAAGCCATGGAGCCTTTCTTTTCTGTGATCCTTTCTGCCATGTTCCTTGGAGAGGTTAGAATACTGTTTATTTCGGCACTGAAATCTGGCATTGCTGCTTTTGATTTACCTAAAGTAGATTTGTTGTGATTACTTATACCTGGAATAATTCTTACAAGTTGTTGGTGTGTATAGCATAACGAATAAAAAGTTCACGATATTATTAAATTAACTTTAGTACAAAGACCGACAAAATTAACTTTAGTACAAGTTTTGATGTTCTTGTAATTTCCCTCCGGTCCTTTTTATAAGAAAAACTTGGACAAAATCACACAAACCAAGGAAACTAATATTTTTTATAAAATTAACTACTATGCTTAATTCCAATGATGTTTTTTCCTTTTTACAAGAACAATCATGCTAATTACCATAAATGTTGATCATACCTATTGGGTGCTTGCAATTTCCCTCCATATTTTTGTATTGGGAATAAGTCCCTTTGCATTGGTATTGATTATTTGACTTAATTTTATAAGAGTGTTTCTTATAAAAAGGACCAAGAAAAATCTCCAAAGTGTTTCTTATAAAAAGGACCGGAGGGAGTATTATTTTTGTGCCTTGAGCTATTCATTGGTGGTGTCTATCGATACTAGAATAACTTCTTGTAGTTTGTCTAATTTGATAAGTACTGTACTGGCATATTTCTTGAATAGTTGTCTGTGATTACCATGTAAAATGTATTGTAACTGGTGAGAAAAAAATAAATAACCATTTAACACATTGTGAATTAATGTTCTCAAATCTTAATCCCTTGTTTCACATTCTTTAGAAACCTACGCCGTGGGTGGTTGGTTCCCTCTTGCCTATAGTTGGTGGAGTTGCGCTGGCATCTCTTACTGAGGCCTCTTTTAATTGGTAAGATCTGCTCTGTGTTTTATCCCTTCTAGAGGAAGAGGAGAGGGAATGTAGCTTGATTTGAAAAGAAAAGGTTTGGTCATGCTAATTCTAACATGCTTTGGTGGAATATTATACAGGGCTGGATTTTGGAGTGCAATGGCTTCCAATGTGACCAATCAATCTCGTAATGTTCTTAGCAAAAAGGCCATGGTTAAGAAAGAGGTAATATGATCTTTGAAGACTTCCAAATGTTTTGGGTATATTGCATTTTGATATTATTTTTGCATTTCACCAATAACTAATTTTTTGTTCTTCTCAGGATTCTATGGACAACATCACTCTCTTCTCTATAATAACAGTAATGTCATTCTTCTTGTTAGCACCCGTGGCTGTCTTCATGGAGGGTGTTAAATTTACCCCTGCTGCACTGCAGGCTGCTGTAAGTATCTTGATGGTTTAGTTGATAGGATTGCTGTTATATTAGGCATAGTAAAAAGATCTACTTATGTTTAAGTTGCTATTTGCTAATATGTTAATGCATGACAGGGGGTAAACGTCAGACAACTGTACATCAGATCTCTTCTAGCTGCACTCTGTTTCCATGCATATCAGCAAGTGAGTTTTCTTCTGCTATGCATAATTAGGAGTGCTAGCAACACAGTCTTTTGAACACGCACACACACACACTCTCTCTCTCTCACTTCTTATGATTGGTCTATTTACAAAATAGTCAACATATTTCTCACTTATTTTAAAATGTGTTGACTTTTCAAAAATTAAACCATCACATTGAAGTGTGTTAGGTGTGAGTGTGGTTGTACATTTCTCATGCACAATTGTCCCCCTTTATTTATTTCATTATTTTTTGGGGGGATGTATTCAAGTTGTTAGAACCTGGTTAGGTAGGGGGATTGATTGGTGGTCTAATGGAAGATTGAACAGTCAAAATCATCCTCACACCCATTCAGAGATATTGGGGCTAGTGACAGTTGAGCTACAAGTTTGTTGGCTATTTAAGAGTGTTTCTTATAATTCTTTGGCATTTTATTTTTTTATACTAGATTAAACATAAATAATAGTTACTTAGTGGAATCAAAGTTTGTACAATCTATGTTATGTCACTCCAGAAGGGTTTTGGCGTTCTACATGCTCTGACAGTCTTGTCGACAGTATGATTGCTAGTGTGGTGGGCTTCAATCACTGTTAAAACGATTTTGCATTATCACAGCAGTGTTTTCTTATATGCTCTTGACCATTATAATGGAAAAGATTACTGGTTTATCATCAGACTTGTGCTAAAATCTATGCCTTTGTATCCAACCAGAGCAAAATGCCGACATGAAAACCAGTAGTTGGATAGTTGGAGCTTTTTGACATGTGACCATCATTAAAGAGATAAATGAATGAAAGAGAGAGCAAATTGATGAATAGGGAGTCTAATTGTTGCTACAAAATTATTAGGGCCGCATACAAAGTATTACGCACACTATAATTTTAGCATGGTTCCCTTCTGTCAATAACTGCCAAAGGTTCTATACTCTATGATATAGCAATGATTTTCTGTAAATGGGCTTGCAGGTTTCTTATATGATATTGCAGAGGGTATCACCTGTAACCCACTCGGTGGGCAATTGTGTGAAGCGGGTTGTGGTCATTGTGAGCTCTGTTATCTTCTTCCAGACACCTGTCTCTCCTGTGAATGCCATGGGTAAATTTGCTTCTTTCTGGTTTCAACTGCAAGAAAATTGAAGATATTTTCTTTAAATTTTTCAAAACCATCCCATATTCACACTGATGGGTGAAATTGTTGCTATTGTTTTGTTTTTTTATTCAGGGACTGCTTTAGCTCTTACCGGTGTTTTCCTCTATTCAAGGGTGAAGCGAATTAAACCAAAGACAGCTTAATTTTGCTTGGTAAAAAATTTCTAGTTGCATCACAAAAGCTAAATAGCTGCAATTCTGAATTTCTTTGTAGGTTAGATAGGGAATATGATGAGGATTACTTTTTCTGGCCGTGTGCCATGCTTTCTTTAGTTTTTTTTTTGCTTTAAAGTTACTTTGTGGAATTTTTTTATCATGTCTTTTTGATTGCCTGTGGTTCTGTTCAATCAAAAATTTATCCACTCGAATTTTGCTTAAACACCACATCAAGGTGTGTTAATGTACCACTATGCTTATAAACATATATGTATTCAGCTATTGAATTGGTAAATGCAAATTCTGTGCAAGTTTTGGTGTGGGTAATCTATCAAAGTAACGTCACTGACGCAATATTTTCACAGACTGACCTGTGCATAAATTGCAAATGTGGCTACATCTGAGTCCTGGTTATCTTGAACTTTGTTTAAGATACTGGCACTACTTTATAGTGGGAGATTGTTACAATCTTCTCAATGTGAAGTAAAAGTAAAACTACGCGACCAAGCTAGTAACAATCTTCCACTATAAAGTTAGATATGACTAATACAACAAACTTTTAGATGTTCTACAAATACCTCAAGATGTGCGCGTAAAATTAACATTTCAAGCTAACCTGATAGTTTGAAACTAACCTATATTTGGAGTATTCGAGTCCAAAGCTTGAATCTGCAATCTTAAAATATATGAAGACCTTGTCTTCTCCTTATTCTTCGAGAGGATCTTTTTCTCTCTCTCTCTATATATATTAAAGAGGATTTCTCTGGATGCATTTGGCTCTCAATCCTCAACTCTGATTATAACAGATTTGGATAACAAAGGTTTTCTTACCACCCACTGTGGACTTTAACTTTATTTATAAGAAAGTCCGGATAAATCATCATCATTTATAAGAAAGTCATATAACAAAATATTTTTCTCTACTAGATGTGGGACTTCTAGGGAACTCTGAAATAAGGAGAAACCTAACAAATATTCCCTTTTCATCTTAATTGATCAAACCGGCTTCCATGCAGTATTTTCAAATCTTGATTGTGATTGTCTTAGTCATTGACACGACCGCCATTGCACAGTAATGTTGTAGTAATAAAAAGTATCGATCTGAGTTGTTACTACCTTGCTATCGATTAATTACAAGTTCAATTATCAAAATACAATAAAGAACATAGTGGAGGATGAAGAAATAAGCAAATAGCAACTGGAAAGATGAAGAGATATAGAAGCAATTCTAGAGATTGGGTTCACTATATTTGATGATAATGATTTCGTAAGTCTTTTCTCTTAAAATGCTAAATTAGCTCTTGAAGATAATTATCCTTATTTGAATGCACACATACCAAGTTGTGGCTTGTAGAAGAAGAAATGATACCAAGTTGTGCCTTGTAGAAGAAGAAATGACTTGCAGTAGAAGAAAAATTAAAGGGGGCTAAATATGAAGTTAAGTACATCGAAACATTAAGAACCAATTGAGTATAACATCACAAAACTTGGTGATACTCAAGTTGAGTACAAGTTCATTTTAGAATAAAATTACAGTCTACTACCTTCAACTTTGCTCGTACGACACTAAACTTCATTCTTCTTCAAAATTTAAACTCCCCCTTCCCTTTCAACTTTTTCGATAGAATATTAGAATCCGTCGCAAAATTCATGGCTAAAATTGTTCATGAATAACAGAGACGTAATTAGTGACAAATTTTATAAAAGAATTTTTCCCGTCATAAAAATAGTCGCTGATTTACAAATTGACAACTTTAGTGGTAAAAGATCAACATTAACGAAGAATTAAGTTTTCATCTCCAAACTTCGTTGCTAAAATAAATGGATTTAAGTTAGTGATGATATTTGCGACAAAAAACATTGCTGTATAAAATTTGTCACTTATTCTATCACTATTATTCATTGGCCAAGATTTTGTGTCGATATTGATATTCCACCGCAAATGTTAAAAGAGATGAATGAAGTTTAGATTTTGGAGAAGAATGAAGTTTAGTGTCATATGAAATTTTTTTTTTGAAAGTGGTCATATGGGTAAAGTTGAAGGTAGTGGAGTCTAATTTACTCTTTATTTTAACATGTTATGCATGGTACTTATCCGGTCATGTGTAAAACCTTCTTATTGAGAACCCAATAAAATCCCGTCATTTATTCTACCCTACCCAATTGATCATGTATAAAGCTTATCCTAAAGGGCGAGGATGAGTTTCGGGCTCGTTTGGTGGTCAGGATAGGATAAGAGGAGGATATTAATTGGATAAGGACATGATATGATAAGAGCAGGATAGACTCTTATCCTATCCTGCGTTTGAGGTGAATATGATATTGATAAGATTCGATAGAACCAACGAAAATTGAGTAAATGGTCATTTTGGTCGCTGAATGTGTTCACTTATGGCAGTCCAGTCCTCATACTTTGAAAATGGTCTTTTTTGGTCCCTGAATGTGTTACCGTCGGTCAAGTTGGTCCTTGGTTGTTAGAGATGTCAATATGGGTTCCAACCCGCGGGCCAGCTCGACGGGTTGGCTAAATGAGCCGGGTTGGATTGGTTAAATTCCAGCTCAAAAAGAACTTGGGTTAGGGCAACCCGGCTCGTTTAACCCGCGGGTTAGACGGGCCAACCCGCGGGTCAAGCGAGCCAACCCGTCGAGTTAGAGTTATTTTTTATTAAAAAATTTATTTTATTTCTCTTTAATTCCAGGTTAGTTTTATGGATTAATTTTAGATAGAAAAATATAAATTTTAATTTCTTTTATTTTGAGTCAATTTTTATGTTTTATTTATTGTTATTATATTTTTTTATCTCATTTTAAATGTGACAGTAAAATAATTGTGTTCTTATATCCTGTAAACTAAATTCTTTTTCTATATTGCAAATGTGAGATAAAAATAATTGCGTTGATAAACCTCTTTTTTATGAGTTGATACCAATTTCTATAAATATTTTTTTTGAAATTTTTTTTATAGCATTTTAAACATTTTCTAATCCAATTTCTCAATTTTTTATATTTATTTCACTCAACCCGCGAGCCAGCCCGCCAACCCGCGAGCTCGTAGCGAGCCGGGTTGGGTTCATATTTTCCTGGCTTGTTAAGACCCGGGTTGACACAACCCAACCCGTTTTCAACCTAACCCATACGGGCTGACCCATATGGGCCGGGCTGGCCCGTATTGACAGCTCTATTGGTTGTGTTTTCTGTTCGTTCCTGCGACGGAAAAGACCAAATGGCGTTTTTTACACGTTGGCATCCTACGTGGCTCCTTCTTCATTTCCCCTTCGAAACTTCACTGTCAAACTAGTCCTTGGACATGTGTCGACCCTTTATCTTCTTCCCCAATGTGATTTGCATGCAATCTACATCTCTTCACCAAAACGATAACCACCAAGCTTTACCATACATTGCAATCTTCACTCTTCGCCATAGCCATAACCACCAAGCTTTTTTGCAGGACAAGATTAACACAGATGGACCAATAACTTTTTGACTACCAATCCCAATTACAAACCAGAAAGAGGTATAAATACAGTAGAGATTGAAATCACCTTCCCAACTCAATTCTTACAACTTTACCAATAAGATATCCAATAGCATAGGAATTATTGCGCCAGTCCCTCCCATCGAGTGTAGTAGCATATTCCTCCCAGCATGAGGACCTTGATTTAATATACCAAACATTATGACAGTAGTCCAGCAAAACATGAGACTCCAAACTGAATCAAATACTCTCATCAAAGTAACATTTAAATTCCTTCATACCTGGCTTTATACATAGAAATCACTCAGAAACCACATGTCTCTTTTTTCAATTACGTGACCACCTCACCAAATAGGCTTACTCTCCAAACTGAATCAAATAATCTCATCACAGTAACACTACTACATTCTTCCATTTCCTCACTCTAAGTTAGAACTTGGAAAGGGGGAACTATTTTCATCAATTTCAGGTTTTCCCCATTTCCAAACCCTAGCGTTCCTCGGTCTACCTACACTGGCATGGCACGTGCACCGCCGTCAAACTCAGCATCCTCCTTGGCCCTCACCGTCAAACTCGCGCCACTACAAGAACCTCCTTCTCTTTGGCTTTTTCTCTCCTTTGAGGAAGTGCTAAGGCTGATGTAGGGGCAGTGATGGTGGTTGAAGGGGTTGCTTTTTGTGTTTGTTCTGGAGAATGGGACTGAAGGTGGGGACTAGTTTGACAGTGAAGTTTCTAAGGGAAAATGAAGAAGGAGCCACGTAGGATGCCAACGTGTAAAAAACGGTGCCATTTGGCCTTTTCCGTCTAAGGGATGAACGGAAAACACAACAAAGGACCAACTTGACCGACGGTAACACATTCAGGGACCAAAAAAGACAATTTCCAAAGTACTCATGAAAAATGTATCAAATTTTCCTTTAAAATACAAAATTCATAATATTCATAAACTGATATCCTATCCTATCAGGATAATTTCTATCCTAACTCCCCCCTCAAGATAACTTTTACACATAATAGACAGGATAAGATAAGGGACAGGATATTGTTATTCTATTATGCTGGCGCAACAAACAACATACAACATATTACAGCAAGATAGGATTATTGATATCTTATCATGTCTGCTTATCATGTCCACCAAACGGGCCATTTAAATCCACCAACCCGTTTTTACCTTCCGTGTATATTATAAAGAGAAAACCATAAATAAATTTGAAGAAAAAGAACAATCCACCAACCTGCATCAGTGCTTTGCACATGCTGAAGCTCAGGCTCTCTTTAGGTTTGATGCTGCTGAGCCTCTTACCAGTATAATTTCTTGTTAAACTTGTTTCTTCTGAATTGGAACTATTACCAATTTATGTTCATTTTAACTTTCCATTATTGTGATTTCAGACCATAGTTTACCAAGTTACTACAACAGATGCATTTGTGAAAAACCACTCACAACACTTGGTCTTCGCTTTCATGCGATTTGAGTATGCAAGGAAGCTTTGGAGTACAAAAGCATTTAGTATTTAATTCCATCCCAGAAAAAATGAAAAATCATTTCCACACCACATAATCTATCAATCATAGAACCAAAACAAGTTCATTCAATTTTTAGATGGAGGGATTGTTCAAAAAAAAAATTAGATGGAGGGAGGTTATATCCTTTGCAGGATCGATCCCTCACCTGCATGTGCCTCAATTATTGCCAATTAAGTTAACATTCGAGTGATAAAAATCCAAAAAATTAAAAAGAGGAAAATGGATACAGAAACCAATATCTTATCATTATTTATACTAATGGTAGACTTTCAATATTAGCTAGCTAGTAAAATTAAAATCTCAATTAAATCATGGAAGAAATCAAACCAATATAAAAAAGGAATTAAATAAAATCTAAAATATATCATCAGTCATCCAATAATTATTCTAAACTGTGATGAAGATATTATAAAAATTATTCTATATATATTTCATAAGAAAACGAAGTATAAAATAGTAGGGGACTGGGGAAAGAACTTGGTGTCACATACCAAGGGAATGAGGAATCTTTGATTGATAGAATTCAGGCTATGGAACAAAGGGATGTGGAGAACCTGGCAGCTAATACAAGCCAAAGAGGGGAAGAGGCATATAATCCATGAGGATACTTACCTACAATATCAGAGGTTTGGGGAATAGTGTTAAGTGGAGAATTATCCGTGAGCTGATTATTAAGGAAGAGGTGAATTTCGCCTGCTTCCAAGAAACCAAGTTGGAGACCATTGATGTGAGGTTGTGCAAATCACTTTGGGGGGATGATTTATTTGAATGGACCTTTTTACCAGCAATTAACAGAGGTGGTGGCTTGCTTTGTGTGTGGGACAGAAGCACCTTCAAACTGATTCAGGAGCATATAGGCAGGGGATTTATTTGCTTACGAGGAGAGTGGGGGGAAGATGGTTTGCCTTGTATTTTTACCAACTTCTATGGCTCCTGTACTATGCATGAGAAGATTCAACAATGGGAAGAACTTGTTACTCTAAAGACCAGCTTTCCAACTTACCGGTGGTGCATATTGGGGGACTTTAATTCTGTCCGTTCCTCTGAGGAGAGACGAGGCAGTGCAGCTGATTCAGATGCTTACCGTAGAGATACAATGGAATTCAATAGCTTCATCAATAACATGGAACTATTGGATTTACCTTTGGTAGGGAAAAGGTTCACATGGTTTCGACCGAATGGACTTGCGGTGAGTAGGTTTGATAGAGCGCTTGTGTCGATGGAGTGGTTAGAGACTTGGCCAAACTGTTTTTTACAAGTCATGAGTAGAGATATCTCCGACCATTGCCCGCTAATTCTTAAGATCTCTACTCATGATTGGGGCCCCAAACCTTTCCGAACTCTCAATGGTTGGCTACAAGACCCAAGATTTAAAGCTTATGTTGAGAGGGAGTGGAATGAGCTACAAATTCAAGGGTGGGGAGCATTTGTTCTCAAGGAAAAATTAAAGGCCCTCAAAACTCGGCTGAAGATTTGGAACACCGAAGTCTTTGGTGATCTAAACCAACAAAGGAATACATTAGCCCGCAAGCTTGAGGATCTTGATAGAAAAGCGGATGAGGAGGGATTATCGGAGGAGGAAAGATTAGAAAAGAGAGCTACCCAATCCGAGTTTTGGAAGATTGCTAGACTTAACGAGTCTCTCTTACACCAAAAGGCTAGAACAAGATGGATCAAGGAAGGAGATTCCAACTCTAAATACTTTCACTCCCTGATAAGATGGAAAAGGAGAAAAAATGCTATTGTGGGACTTAACGTGGAAGGAGCTTGGCAAGAAGACCCGACATCAATAAAGTTAAAAGTGAAAGAGTTCTTTGAGAGGAAGTTTGGCAAGGACAATGAGAGGCCCCCAAAGCTGGATGGTATCCACTTTAATCAATTATCTCAAGATGATAATGCACTCCTTACGACACCATTTGATATGGAGGAAATTAAGGAAGCAGTTTGGGATTGTGATGGAGACAAAAGCCCTGGACCGGATGGATACAACTTCAAGTTTATTAAATCCTTTTGGCATCTATTGAAATTGGATCTGAAAAAGGTACTAGATGATTTCTATCTTAGAGGTGCATGGCCAAAAGGGAGCAATGCTTCATTCATAGCTTTGGTTCCAAAGACGGAATCTCCTGTGGATCTCAATGAGTTTAGACCAATCTCTCTTGTGGGAAGCATCTATAAAATTGTCTCCAAGATTCTATCAAAAAGATTGAAATTAGTGCTGCCTAAGTTGATTGATTTGAATCAATTTGCTTTCCTTGGAGGGAGGAATATGTTGGACAATGTTTTGATTGTCAATGAAGTTGTTGATGAAGCAAAGAAGAAAAGAAAACCAACAGTTATTTTCAAGGTGGACTATGAGAAGGCGTATGACTCAGTACGATGGGATTTTCTCTTCTATATGTTACAAAGGATGAATTTTTGTAGCCGGTGGATCAACTGGATAAGAGGTTGCTTGGAATCCAATTCAGTCTCTGTTTTGGTTAATGGTAGCCCTGGACCGGAATTCAAAATGTGGAAGGGATTACGACAAGGAGATCCGTTAGCACCTTTTCTCTTTCTATTGGTTGCGGAAGGCTTAAATGGCCTTCTCAAGAGGGCGGTTCACCTCAATAAATTCACAGGATTCAGGTTGGGTATGAATCAAGAAGTGGAGGTCTCAATGGTACAGTTTGCAGATGACACACTCTTTATTGGGGATGCAACACCACATAATATTCTAACCTTAAAATGTGTTTTAAGATGCTTTGAATTGGCTTCTGGTCTGAAGGTCAATTTTTTTAAGAGCAAATTGATTGGGATTGCAGTTGGGAATCAGATTCTGAGAGGCTTTGCTAATACACTACATTGTAGGATCGAGGGCCTTCCCTTTAAATACCTTGGGTTACCGGTTGGAGGAAATCCAAGAAGGGTGGCTTTTTGGGATCCGGTGATATCAAGGATAAAGAAGAGATTAGCTTCTTGGAAGAACAAAGTGCTATCTTTTGGAGGAAGGATTTGTCTGATAAAGAGTGTTCTATCATCACTCCCATTATTTTTCCTATCATTCTTTAAGGCACCGGTGATTGTAATTAACACTTGTCATAAAATCTTGAGAAGATTTCTGTGGGGTGGAGGAGAAGATAACAATAAAATAGCTTGGATAAGTTGGGAAAAATTTTGCAAATCTAAGGAAGAGGGAGGCTTGGGAATCAAGGATTGGGGACGATTCAATAAAGCACTATTAGGAAAATGGAGATGGAGGTATTTGACTGAGAAAGACAGCTTGTGGCATAAGGTACTTTGTGCAAAGTATAAGGGCCCAAATGTATCTAAAGCTTCTTCGTGGTGGCAAGATCTGAAAATCATGTGCTTCCCACAAGGGAATGATTCGTGGTTTGAGGATCAATTGCGTAGGAAAGTAGAACAAGGTGATGACACTTTCTTTTGGTCGGATGTGTGGCTTAATAATCTGAAACTGAGTGAAAGATTTCCAAGGCTGTATTCTCTGTCAACACAAAAGGAGCACTCCATCAAAGAGATGGGATCTTGGCAAATTGGAACTTGGAGCTGGCACTTTACTTGGAGAAGAGCCTTAAGAGACTTTGAGGTGGAGCTTTTCAATCAACTATTGAATATTCTGCAAGTATTTGTCCCATCCGCGAACACTTCAGATAAATGGATCTGGCTTCCCAACCCAGAGGGAACCTATACGGTTCACTCTGCCTATGCCAGTTTGCTTGCTCTGAGTACCAATACTGGTGGTGATGTTTTTAAGAGCTTATGGTATGTTCCCTCCCCCTCAAATGTTTTAGCCTTCACATGGAAGATGTTCCATGACAGAATCCAAACACGAGACAATCTGAGGAAGAGACAAGCGATTCCCTCACAATCTGACTTACGTTGTCCATTTTGTGTGTCACAAGAGGAAACCTCATCTCATCTCCTCTTCTCTTGCCCTCTATCATGGAATGTTTGGATGGCCTGTTATAAGTGGTTTGGATTTTATACGGTTCTTCCAAAGGATGGGAAAGAACATTTCCTGCAGCATATTTATCCATGGAGGTCTAATTCACAAAAACAATGTGCTTGGGTGGTCTGGACTGCGATAATTTGGGCATTATGGAACCTCAGGAATGGTAGCATCTTCAGGAATGATCAATTGGACATTGATAAGGTGCTGGATGGGATCCAATTTAGATCATGGAGCTGGCTCAGAGGAAGGAAAAAGGATTTCCATTGCTCACTCTATGAATGGCAAGTGCAACCAGCTCTTCTTATTGCTGCCCTGTAAATCAGTGAGACATATTCTGAGTTATATATTATCTATCTGGATGCACTATCTTACACAAAAGCTATGCAGCAAAGCTATCCTTACTTTCGCTCCTGTATCTTCCTGGCTATTCCTATTGCAGATTCCGTGGAGCTATTAACATAAGGACTACCATTGGGACTTTTCAATTTGTTTACTTATCTAGTGGGGAACTTCTGTTAGTATCTTTTGTGTCGGATTTTGGTTTGCTCCAGCGTGAGCTTTCTCCTCTTGCTGATTTATTTAGTAGTTGGTGCTTTACTAACTTCTATCCTTTTTGTAAATGGTTGGAGTACCCATAGTACTCCCTTATATATCAATTTTGGCTTACCTAAAAAAAAAACTTAATTTCAACAAAGTGAAATCAAGCTTTCAACATAATTTTGGACACTACAGTAAGTAAAACCATAGTCAAGTGAATCATTAAATTTGAATGTATTTTCTCTCCGGTTATATAGAACTTGCTGACGGGGTGACATCAACAATACCTCATGACTTTCGGACAAGATGAACCCATTAAGATGAAATGGAAGAGAGACGAGGTTAAGATGTTCTTCAAAATCAAAGTTGAATAGCTGAATCCAAGACTCGTGAGCTCCAAACTCCTTCATTTGCCAAATCGCAAACCTTGTATGGTCCACTTTGTGCAAAACACACAATGAATCCTTCGTAGACCCAAGAAGGAGGTCTTCATCGTTCGCGTCTGGAGGAAAATAAGGTAGAGATATTTGTAACTGCTCTTCAGTCGCCAAATCCAGAGAAACAATGACAAACAACTCAGTGTTTAATTCTAACATCCAGTTAAGTTTGTTATTTACATAAACTCCTTTACTTGAATGATATAATCTACATGGCATATGAGGGAAAGATTGAATACTTCTCCAACAACTATCCCTCATGTCGTAAACATTTACCACACTTTGCATGCCTACTTGGCTATCATTGTTATAGTAAAAGCCCGTCACCACCTTATAAGTGTCACTCACACGATCATATCCAAACCCAAAAATGCTATTACTCGGGAGTTGCTGTATGGGCAATGGCAAAGGTAGTGACATTTTAGACCATAACCTAATGGCTGGGTTCCAGAAACATACATAACAAGCCCATGGCGATTTATATATGGAATTGGTAAAAGAGACCAAGCCGTTGCAGACACCAAGCAAATCGAAATCCGTCGCAATTGGGTGGAAGAGATGACCCTTTGGGTACTGAGGTGAGAACAACAAAGAAACAGAATAATGCGATACATGTAATTTGTAGCCGTGTTTAGAGTAGTAGACCCTGGTCTCGGACAGTAATTTGATGTGTGCGAAGTTTGTGGTGTTAGCTGAAGATCGACCAAGGTGCGATTTCACGAATTGGTGATCGGAGATGATAAGCTTCCAAGACTTGCATACGCACTTGAATCGTATGAGAGATTTCACGGGGAGCAACAACAAGATTTCCCAGATGAGTTCGTCAGGAACAAAAATCTGTGGTGGAGACTTTGCATCTGGAACAGGGAGTGGTGGTGGTCGTGGTTTTACCTTTAGTAGGTCTTCTGTTCCTCCATCCCTTGTCAAGATTTGAACCCAGGTCAACATGGTCTTGTTACGATACAGTAGCGGCCACAATTGCAATTTCTGAATGCAATTTGAAACCTAGACTATAAGCAAGGATGCCTAGGTTTTACGGTTTAACTCATTCCTCTTATAATATATCTAAATGATATTAATTCAAAAAAGGAAAATATCTTAATGATATTTCCCCTAAAAAAATTGAAAATATCTAAATGATATTTATTATTAATTTGAATCAGTTCAACTATTTTTTTAAGGTGAATCATATCAATTTGATATTGCATGATATATCATGCCAAATCAAATATATACCTTCTTCTAAGAGAAAAAGGATGATGCACCGACGGTGTAAAGTTTTTTTACACCGTCAACCAATCAGATTTTAATGATATGCTACGTCAATTAATAAAATTAAATAAAAGAAATTTTTTATCACATCTTTAGAATCTGATTGGTTGATGTTGTAAAAGAACTTTACACCATCAGGGCTTAAAAATTAAACTCTCTAATTAGGATTTAATTTACTTGTATTGTTTTTTTAACGAACATGTATTGTTAAATCATATAAACCGTCATTTTCCTTTGTAACCGAAAATAAAAAATTATACAAACCGGTTATTAACAATTCTTTCCAAAAAAAAGGTTATTAACAATTAAAATGAAATAATATTTGATTTAAATTATAAAATTTTACTATATATTATTGATTTAAAAATTTATTTTAAATGTCCAATGTACATTTTTTTACAAGAGGAAAATTAGACGAAGAGCAAATACACACTAAAATAGTAAAAACAAAGAGAGATTTCCTAAGTGTCCAATCAATATCAATTTATATATATATATATATATATATATATATATATATATATATATTATAAAAGAACAACTTCTAGCATGACGTGTCAGCACCAGATTAATTCTTAGTGACGTGTCATTCTCACAAAAAAAATTTCACGTGTCATTCTCAGGTACTTTTAGAGTATTAATTAATTTTTATGGTATTTTTATTGACTTTTCGGATTTTTAATTAATTCAGGATTTTATGAGTTTTAATTAATTTGTCTTATTTTTATTAAATATTAATTCCAGGAAAAGGGAGCTGATCTGGTGTTGAGGGTCCACAGAGCTACCTTGGACACGCAGAGATTTGATGGTTGCTAGGTGAATTTGGCAGAGTTTGTCATTAGCTGCGGACTGCGGTTGTTTCTATATTGTTTCCATTTATCACCTAAGAGAAATGTGTTTACTTAAATTTTCAAACTCATGTAAGGATGTAACAGAAGGGGAAATTAATCAGGGACTGCTAAGTTAGTTAGATGTTATTATAGTAGTTACTTAGTACTAGAACAAGATGAGTTATAAATAGAGAGAAATCAAATTAGAGAACACATTATGTACCATTATATATCTCTCATTAAGTATGTCTTTTAGTATCTGAAAATATTGCTAAAGTATGGTATTGAACATGTCTTAAGCACAAGAGAAAGTTCTTCGTGCAACACATAGATAAAAAGTGTCGATTGTTTGAACTTATAGGTGGAAATCTAATTCCTATGAGTGGTAAATAAAAAATCAATATGATGTCATTACTTTTTTCATAACTTTTTGAAAATTTTAAAAATAAATAAATATAAAGGCATGATAATTTGATGATTAAAATGTGTCGTGCGGAGATTAGAAAACATTAATATATATATATAGTGTATTTTTGTTTAAGTTAAACTATAGGGTCAAGAGTTCCCACGGGATGAACATTTTACATGAAAATTAATGTAAAATTAACAGAAAAAGCTCCTACGGGGAAAAAAGCTAGAAATAAGCCAAGGTATTGATCCATGCCTCAAACACAAGAGCAAATTTCACCGTAAAAACACTAGAAATATTTGTTCTGGAGATGCACACAATTTTCTACTGCTTATCTTTCTAAAACCTAAAAGCGGCTATTGTTTGTATTTACGTATAATTTTCAATTGATATGTTTTAATTTTAAACTACTATAATGCTACCTACGTGAGATTTTATTTTATATAAAGAGTATCATTATACTTTTTTATACAATCATTATATTCTAAACTAATTGATTGGTATTATTTTAATAGAAAAATTTAATATAATTAATTTTAGTATTGTTTTCAAAATTTTAAGAGTGTATATTTATATATGTTTATAACTATAATAATTGGATAGTAAGAAAAGTACGAGGAATAAAAAATATTAATACATATGTACTATAAAATTATGACCTAAATTTATTAGTGCTAACAAATTAGATTTACGAGATCTCACGGGGAGGAACATTTTATATGTAAAATGAAAATTTGTAGGAGTTAAAAAAAAATCATTTTTTCTATAACTTAAGTGTATTTTTAATAATTTAAACAATAACTAGTGTTTTTTACCCGCGCGTTGCACGGGGAATACATCTATTATATTTGATAGGTCAATTAATACCTTGATCATTAAAAATATAATAAACAACTGATGAAATAGAAGAGTATGAAATGATGAGCAAAGTGGACAAAAAGTCTTAAATTAAAACCCTTGTTGCATAGATTGAACTTCGTACAATTGAATAACTAATAAAAAAATTGGTTAACCAAATCTCAAATTATGCAAAACATATTAGGGGATGTGGTTTAATGATGGCTAATAAACAATAGTTGATTTAATCTACAATGAAAAAAAGAGAAAAGATTCTTTATGTACGTGATTATGCGAGTTCATTTTTTACACAATAAAATAAACTAAGTTTGACCCATATCAACATGAAGTCGTTTCACATTCTTCATGAGCCTAAAGACAATAACACAAATTATAGATATGAAGAATCACCAATAAAGCATTCAGAACACATTTTAATCTTAGAAAAAAAAGAATGTACCGCGAAATTTGTTATTGTATTTGATCCATTAATTAATACTTAATGAAGGTACTTTCTTGTTAAAATATATTTCTTCCCGTAGGAGAATTTAACTCTATAATAATTTGTACAAAAAAATTAAAGTGGACTATATTATTATGTAGTAAAAAATTAACATCAAACTATATTATATTATGTTTTTCTTGTAACAAAAAAAAAAATTCCGATGAAATCTTATTAACATTTATTTTTATGTAGAAGTATTTTCATGTAAAATATTCTTCCTATATATAAAAGATTTTAGGCTCTTTCTAATACATTTAGATCCAGCTTCTCCTTACTCTCAGGATGTCTGAAAGTCTTTTCTCAAGTCTATCTGGTACGTAATATCGATGAAGATGATGACACCCACCATACCTTACTTGGTTCAAGGTCGATCTCTTGTATCCTCCTTCTGCCGAAGACTTTAAGAGTAAACCTTGCCATTCCAACTTTCATCGATCCAGTTTCAGTTGCTTTTTCTGTTGATACAGGTGAGAAAGCTTACTAAGGCAACCTCTGCTTTTGTCTATCTCCCAATATAAGAAGCATGTTGCTTTGCTCTTATAGTAGTACTAATGGGCGTACTTTAGAACAAATTTCTAGCGAAGGTCTTGACAGTTAGGAACTGAAATGTTTGCTTCATTAATAATATCTAGTAGTTTCATCATGCTATTCTGCTTTTGAGCTTGTTGTACTTACCGGAGCATTTCTGCGATAAAAAAATTCAGAATAGTAAAGCAGTCGTAGTATGCTCCCTTTACTTGCTCTAGTGCTCAAGTGATAGCTGAGTGCATACTGTTTGCATCTGAATTATATATAAAAGACTCTTAAAAACAACTACTTAATTCTCCATTACAAAGAATATACATTACATCAGAACCTAATTATTATTTGTCAGTGACATAAGTGTCGAAAATAATAGTAATGGAAATTTTGAATGGTGTGGATAAGTGTTAAAAGTCCAATCTCATAAGAAAGAAAAATCTTCATTTACATCAAAATCTCTCTCAGATTTCTCTACCTCACTATCACCACCGTTTTTCTTATAAATTATCCACAAACACACTCACAAATTCCACACAGTACCTAACATCATATGCAAATTTTGTTTTCACTGCAACCAGAGTCTGTTCTCTGGCATAAAAAAGCACTTCATAAAGTAAGAAAGTATCACATTTTGAATTTAAATCATTAAAATATTTATTTCTAATTAAAAAATCAAATGAAACTTGCTTCCAAATCAGCAGTAATCCTAGGTGCTATTCCTGATTGTTGTCCAACTTTAACATGAATTAATATGAACTCATGCTAATTCAAATGAAACTTGCTTCAAAATCAGCAGCTTCCAGCCGTATCTGCATTCTAAGTAACAGAAAATCAAGAACTCATGAAGTGAGATTGGTAGACATGTTAGAGTAGGATAAACTAAAGACCACCAAACATAATAGCAATATGTGCAACATCAATCTAGCTAAGATAGTGCAAAGATAGCAATCAAATTTGCAGACAGATATGAAAGCCAAAGAATGAATTGAAGCCACTTTTTGGCTATGGCCTTCTGGTGGTTTCCATAACCAATCAGATCTATTTGTAAGGGGAAACTAATCACATGCTACTAAAGAAGATGAATGGAAGAAAACCCCTCTAGAAATTTTAGACCCATTATATATGTTGAACGGGTAAAACAACTCTTTGCTTTATATAGCACTGTTGTTGAAAGGACAATAACCAAATCAAAAACATATGCTGATACTAAATCGTAATGGTTTCCATAACCAATCAGATCTATTTGTAAGGGGAAACTAATCACATGCCACTAAAGAAGATGAATGGAAGAAAACCCCTCTAGAAATTTTAGTCCCATTATATTTGTTGAACGGCTAAAACAACTCTTTGCTTTATGTAGCACTGTTGTTGAAAGTACAATAACCAAATCAAAAACATATGCTGATACTAAATCATAATGGTTTCCATAACCAATCAGATCTATTTGTAAGGGGAAACTAATCACATGCTACTAAAGAAGATGAATGGAAGAAAACCCCTCTAGAAATTTTAGACCCATTATATTTGTTGAACGGCTAAAACAACTCTTTGCTTTATGTAGCACTGTTGTTGAAAGTACAATAACCAAATCAAAAACATATGCTGATACTAAATCGTAATGTGATAATTACACACTCATGCAAGCAAGACTTCCAATCACACTAAAGTTTGATTAATTGAACCATAGTAGAACAATGATTAATTATAAAATCTAATATTGCCTTCGAAAAGTGACGTTTAATATATGTAATGATGATAGATAGATGTAGAATTGATGAACTAAGTCAGTAAAACAATATATGCATCACAGTAGTGCAACACCAAACACACATCTCTATCTCTTATATGGTGAATATATACATATGCATCACAGTAGTGCAACACCAAACACACATCTCTATCTCTTATCTGGTGAATATATACATATAATGGACTGAGAAAAACCTCCATGAGTACTGGTCTCACATGTTTCGTGGCTTACTTGAAATGAGAGCAAGATAAGATCTTGAGTCATCAATCATGTTTCATCTTCAGCTAGCCGAGAATCAGAGAGTGTAGTCAGAAAGAGGTATGCACCTCATTGTCGTTCTGTACCTACGGATAAATTCATGTCAAATGTTTCCAGGGAAGCCAAGGAAATCAATTTATTGTTAGAACATTGGTTTAGGCATTTAGCATATTAGAAAGGATAACACCAGTTTTAAAAGTCTAACCTCAATAGTATAACTTGAGTGAACAAAGATAAGCAGTAAAATCTCATCCATGATATGTAGTTCTGTAGTTGTAACGGCAAGCACCAACAATAATAATTAATTTCCTCGGTGCAAGAAGCAGGCAAAAAGAAAAAATTACCAAATAAAAAAGTTGCAAGGAAAAAAATCTACAACTTCTCCTTTCTCTCCCCTCAATTCTTTCACTCCCTCAATCCACTTCACTGACAATGATTAGGTTAATCAAAACATACACAGATCAATGTTTCACCTCCTATAACATAGGACACAAATTTTAGATGCAAATTAAGAAAAACGAATAAAATAGAATCACATACAAAGGAGAATCAGAAAACATAAAAAACAAATCAAAATATTGCAAAATTCCATATAGAATATAAAATGGACTCACCATCCATGGCTTCCAAAGAATCTCTTTTGGTGGAATATCTATAAAAAATAACCTGAAGAAAAGAATTTGAAATTAGCATGGCAAGTGATGAACGAAATTGACCTTGAAGTCAAACATGAGTGAATGAAAGTTAAAGGTAAAGTAAAATAAAATTGAAAAAAACCATAACATATTATGCAAGCAAAGGAAGAAAATAATTTGAAACCTCCATTTGCAACCTTCCCAATCAGTCCAAGGCAGCAAATCGGAGGGATGCGATTGCAAGTCGATGACAAAGTGGTTCCGTTGAGAGATGAGACGATTTTGTGGGGGTGGTTCCGTTCAGTGGAGAGATGAGATGAAAATTGCATGGAGGAGATGAATTCCATGGAGGAGATAGTGGAGGTAGGTAGGGTTTTAAGAGGGTTTTTACTGATGGGATGTATTATTGATTTAAATCACTTATCACAGATTTTATATTAAGATAAAATCATTAAATAAACAACATAAATCCTAATCAAATCTAAAATTTAAAAATGTACTAAATAAATATAGATAAAAACTATCAAAATCTAGCAAATCACAATAAAAACTCATAAAATCCGGAATTAATTAAAAATCCGAAAATTCAATAAAAATATCATAAAAAATAATTAATACTCTAAAAATAAATAATAATATAAATTAAGATAAAATACAGAAATAAACAACATAAATCCTAATCAAATCTAAAATTTAAAAATGTACTAAATAAAAACTATCAAAATCTAGCAAATCACAATAAAAACTCATAAAATCCGGAATTAATTAAAAATCCGAAAATTCAATAAAAATACCATAAAAATTAATTAATACTCTAAAAATAAATCAAAAATAAATTAAGATAAAATCAAGAAATAAAAAACCTAAATCCTAATCAAATCTAAAATTTAAAAATGTATTTTTTTATTAAGGAGAAATAAGGTAAGGAAAAATCAGGGTACATGTGGCAAGTGGGGCCAAGGAGAAAGAGCTTACATGTCAAATATTATGTGATAATTAATCTGGGAGCGACACGTCACTAACTTGGCCTGTGAGAGCGACACGTCATGCTAGAAGTTGTTCTTTTCTAATATATATTGATATTGATGTTGATATTGATATTGATTATATATTTATGTATTGTTACATATCTAAAACACAAAAGCATTACACTTTATGCAACACGAGTACATCTTCACAAACAAAATTCAGTTATACCTCACATATGCAAAATTTAAAGCTTTTGGCTTATTAACTTCTGTGTTTTTCAAAATCTTTATATTAGTTAATGAAGTGTATGCTTACAAAACACTAAAATTGAGTGTCTGAATTTATGTTCTTTAAATATCTATATCTTTATTATGATTGTTCTTACATTCTTAGCATCTTAAATATTTTATAATTTAAAATATTAATCGATGTATCAAATACAATAAACAAATTCCTCGTGCAACGCGCAGGTAAAAAACACTAGTATAATTCAATGAATAAGCCGAAAACCCAATGTAGTTAATGAATGGATTAATCGAAAAAACTGATTGAATGGATAAGATAATACTAAAAAATAATTAGTTAGATATTGATAATTTAATCTAAATTTTACAAAAAAAATAATTTGTTAAAGTAATAGTGTTTTGAGTCTTTGAATGATAGCTCAAGTGGTATGAGCTGGTAGACATGGTTAGGGAGGGTTTGGTGCACATATGAGTCCAGAGATCAACCCTGAAGGATTGTAATTTATCTTTCTAATATAAAAAAAAAAATTGTTTTGAAAATTTCATACAAATGATGATATTTCAAATTACAAATGATAAGGGTTTGGTACCCGGTGTTCACCAACGGTGAGGTACGCTATCTTTACAATTTAATTGATAGGGAGAATGGGAGGTGGAAACATGATGTGGTCCAACGATTGCAGTTGTCTTTTGAAGTGAACAAGTATTGCATATTCAACTTGTAGATATCAATCTGGATGATGTGCTGGTTTGGAGTGCCACTAGGATGTGTGGAAGAAGCTTTTGAAGCTAAATGTACTACCTCATTATGGGCATCTCATGTGGCGCATTTTGAAGGAGTGGTACTACCCGGAAGAGGCTTTGGAACAAATGTGCGAATTGCTCAAATTATTTTCAAAGTTTGAATTTTGGCAATCAGGAACGTAAATCCATGATGGTGGCCTTTTTCAGGGAGCTTTATACAGGGCTGGGTGATGTGCCTGCTAATCATTAATCATGTCCGGGGTCAATTTCCTAAGCTCCTGGCCGATTATTTAGCAATGATTCAAGGTCCTTTCACCGTAGAGGAGATCAAAGACGCAGTTTTTAGTATAGCCCACCTAAGTCTTAGGGTCCCAACGGCCTTAACCCTCTCGTTTTCCAATCCCAATGAAGCGTGGTGGGTAAGTCAGTGGTTGATCTTTTGACGTCTTGCTCCCAGGATCCAGATATGGTGTGGATGATTAATGACACGCTCATTTTGTTGGGCCAAAGAAAGTAGATGGTTTTAAAACTGAGGGATAAAACTCTACATTGGGCTTTAAAGAGCAAATCATAAGTGGACTAGAGACACTACTAGAAAACTCGCTATTAGCGACGGATTTTTAGCGACGGGTGCATATCCGTCGCTAATAGCGACGGAATCAGCGAGGGGTTGCTGTTTCTTCGAATAATTTTTTTTAAAAAACTTTAGCGAGGTAATTAGCGACGGATATGTTTCGTCGCTAAGATTCCGTCGCTGATTCCCACTCTAGTCTTTTTTTTGACATTTTTTTGGAAATTAGCGACGGTTTTACAGCCGTCGCTGATACTCCGTCGCTAGATCCGTCGCAAAACGAAGATTTTTTGAGAAATGCGTTAGCGACGTAACGTTTTCCGTCGCTAATTCTTTGGATTTCTAATAAAGCAAAAAAATTTGCCACATCCAAGAGTTGAACCCGGGACTAGGGTAGTGTACAAATTGAGTCAAACCAACTGTGCTGTGATATTTTTGTTGATTGTAATAGAACATATTAACTTTTGTTTTCTTTTAAGTTTCAAAATTCACCAAAACTACTCTGGATCTTTAACTTCCCAAATCACACATCACTTCACAACTCAACACTCATCACTTAAAACCCTAACGCGCCGCACCTGGAGACTCCCCCGCACCTCCGCCGTTGCGACGCTGCACCTCCGCCCTTGCACCGCCGCCGCAACTCCACCCTTGCACCGCTGCTCCATACACCATCGCACTCATCATTCATTCCTCTCGATCAGGTTCAGGTGCGGTCTTCATTCTTTCCAAATCTTCTTCTTGAAATCACCTCTCGATCAGGTTCAGGTTTTCCCCTTCAAATCTACTTTCTATGTTCCTCCTCGTTGCTATCGTTCGGTTCACTCTTCCTATTGCGAAAACCTAGCCTCTGTACTGTTCTTTTTTTGTTAATTTTATGATAAATCATGAATGTAGTGTGCATGACATAATTACATGGATTTAAATCACAAAAACTTAACCACCTTGGTGCCATTAAATGGAGAAAATGCTTGGGTGCCATTAAACCTAGCCTCTGTACTGTTCTTTAAATTTGGGATCTTTTTTCAACTGGGTCGTGTTGAAAATGCTTGGAAAATTTTCATGAGTTTTCAGTTTTTATTTTCTGACATTTTTGTGTGTTTTGCTGTTGAAGGATTGCGTGTGATCTACATTACGGGGTTTGATCGAGTTGGGTTTTCTCCAAGTTTCAAGAGGTAGTTTCTCTTCCTGTGATCCTTTTCTTCTTTGTCTTTTTGAGGTGTTAGCACTTAGCAATAACAGCCAAAAGAAATGGAAATTGAAAGTGTGGTTGAGAGGTTTGGCCTTTGGGAGGGTTAGTGATGGTAGGAGAAGGATTTCTAATATGGGATATAGTTTGCATAGTCTTCCTGTTTTGTGTTGACTGCTCAGGGCGTAGCTATTCTACATATGGTGGCCTCTCATGGGAACTTTGATGGGCATTTATTTTTGAACTTTTGAAACCCTGCATTCCTGCAAAGTATAGTCATCATTAAATTATAATAAAGAAAGTTTGAATAAAGTGGGAGGAAAAGGCTTCATGCTGTACCATTCCAGCTTTCCTTTTTTTCCCTGTTATATGAGGATTCAAGCCCATGCAATGTAAACTTCTGTCATCATTGTGGGTTGGTCAGCCTGGAATATGGCTATGCAGCTAGATATTGTATTATGCGATAAAATTATTTTTCAAATTAAATATTGTTCTCTGTTCTTAGCTCCACTTTGATCTATACTTCTTGTTTGGAAATTTGTTATTCTCTGTTCTTAGCTCCACTTTGATCTATACTTCTTGTTTCTGGTTTATGTCCACTGTGCAGAAATTAATATTAAACCAATTTTTGTTAGAGTTTTGTTTTACTACCCTTGGATGATGTGTTTCCAAAAGATTCAATTTGTTGGTTAATCATATTTTATAGATGGCATTGTATTTGGCTGGTTAAAATATTTTTAGTCATTGTTGCTTCTCAATTGAAATGGGTTCAAATATTTTTTCATGGCTCTAATCTTAACCCAAAGTTTCTTTCTTTATTGTATTTGGCTGCAGAGTTCTGTGAAAGAAGGAGATAATCCAGATGAGAAAGTGTTGGTCTTGAGTTCAGAACCAGAACACCAAGCCAAGAGGAACCAGAACAGCTTTTAATATCAAGGTTTTTTTACTCAATCTGTCACTAACTGTCTTCTTCTCAGTTCATTATGGTGAAAACTATGATGAGGTTATTATTATAATATGTTTTAACTATATGATTATTCTTTTCAAGTGTGGAAAACTTTGACCTCTTTTTAGTGAAAATTGCACAGTAAATGAAGCAACTTTTCATCCTCTTTACAAAACCTTTTAGTTAATCATGGTTGTAATCATGGCTTGTGATGTTTTCACCTTCTACTTGTGTACATTAGTGGACATTATTACAAGTACGTCTCACTTTTAAATCTCTTCCATTCGTTCCCTTATAGGTAAGCCTGTTGCTATAACTTTTCGGGCATACTCAATTTCTTTTTGGCTGGTTAGTGTGTGAGACATGGCCGTGCCAGAAAATAGGAAGTGGATGGATGCTAGATTAGATGGTCGTAAGCGCCTGACAGAAGAATTTGTTGTAGGAGTTCATGAGTTTATCAAGCATGCTTGTGAACATGATCAGTTTCATTTAAGCTTTAATTTGCTTTTAGATTTAGGATCCATTTACTGAACTACTACCATATGTTGCTTTGAAACTCTGCCTGCATGAGTTAAAAATGAGGAGTCGAGCCTTCAAAGTTCTGTGTAGCAGCACCTTGTTTTGTCAATTTAGAACTTAGGCATAAAGGTGTGATGCTACAAGTGTACTGAAATTTGACTTATTAAACTTGCTACTAATAAATCTAGAGGTAGTTAGATAAAATAGAAAATCTAAGCAGTGTCTAACAAGTTTTAAATTGTAAAGTTTGGATGTATTAAATTGAATTGTAATTTTACAACAACTAAGGAGTTCCATTCAGCATCTTAGTTGCTGGTTTTTTCTTTTGACTGCAAGAAGTGTGTTCTGGTTTATGGTATTTGTACAGGACAGGTATGTAGCACAATTGGATTTGGCCATATTTTGCTTTCTCATTTTATGAACATTTAAACTAATTTACAATTTTATGCAGAAAATTTCAAGTGACAAGGATCTAGGTTGTTGGGATGTATTTCTGAAGACCCATCGATATAAAAAAGATCCCACAAAGTTTGTCTCCCCAGTAGCAGAACAAATTGCAGTAAGTTAACAACATTTAAGATATTATAATTTTCATGTGATGTTTCAAGTGTGGTCCTATTTACATCTATCTTTACATCTAATATCTAAATGTTATTTTAAGGCTGATTATGAAAGAAGTGTTACTGTACGAGACTCACAAGAGAATGTTGAAGGTGCCAACAAAAAATCTGATGATGATATCTACTTGGAGGTTGTTGGAGGTGTGAACACAAAGGGGAGGATATATGGATTGGGGCAACTAGCTGAAAAATATAAACGTTCTGCAACAACTGTTGACATCTCACTTTCAGAGCATGAGACCATGAGGCATCTTGTTTCTAAATTATCAGATGAAAATGCGATGCTTAAGGATCAAATGAAGAGTTATGATGAGAAGTTTGAATTCATGCAGAGATTCATCATTGAGAGAACCAGTCAATGTCCTTCAACCTCTGCTAATCCACCTACCAACCAGCAGAATCCAGATGATGGTGATGATGATAATGAGTTTGAAGATTAGTGTAATGACCTTCCATTACTACCAAACATGTTCTGTTACTGAAGTTATGTATTTTGATTTGTGCTTTGGTGATGTCTTTTATGTTTGTGTTATTGTACTATGTTGTCTTTTAGATTTGTGATATGAATTGTACTGTGGTTATGAAGACAGTGTCTATTATCTTATATATGTTGACTTTATGTCTTAATATGGATGTGAAACTTTTATTCGATATTAGTTTTTTTATTTAAATTATTGAGGATTGAATTTGATTCAGGAAAAAAAAATTCTGGTCAAAAAAATAAATATGGCCTGGAATTCAGTTAGAATTTAGCGACGGATTTCTGGGCGACGGATTTCTAGTACAATTAGCGACGTCATTTAGCGACGGATTAGTGTCATAATTAGCGACGGATATTAGCGACGGATTAGTGTCACAATTAGCGACGAATTTTATCCGTCAATTAGCGACGGTTGAAAACAATGATCCAAAACAAATTAGCGACGGATTTAATCCTTCTCTATTAGCGACGGACCAAAATAATCCGTCGCTAAAGTTTAGCGACGCCACTTTTTCAGGGGGATTTAAATTCGTCGCTAATTCCGTCGCTGAACGGTTAGCGACGGATTTTGCAGCTTTTAGCGACGGATTTCATCCCTCTCTAATAGCGAGTTTTTTAGCAGTGAGACCATATCTTTCACCCAAAGTCTTAAGGCAATGAGTGTATGGGTCGTCACACTTATAAATCACTCAAACTTATCCTTATCTTCCAATGTAAGACTTACTCACCCTTGATACACAACAATCACCCCTCAAGTGTGAGTCAATCTCAAACGAAAGTTGAGCTTGTACTCAAACAGAACCTTAGAGACCGTCATTTTGGGGTTGTGCTCCTGAGCCTCAAAGGCCCATGCCCCATGATCAAACAATCATCGGCTCTGATTACCACCGTTGGGCCAAAGAAAGGGCCAAAGAAAGGAGATGGTTTTAAAACTGGGGGGATAAAACTCCACATTGAGCTTTAAAGAGAAAATCATAAGTGGACCAAACACCACAAAACTTGGTGAAATTACTCAAGTAAAGCACAAGTTCATTTTAGAGTAAAGTTATAGTCTACTAACTTCAACTTTGCTCACCTGACACCAATCTTCATTCTTCTTCAAAATCTACACTCACCCCACTTTCAACTTTTGGATAGAATATTAGAATCCGTCATGACACCAATTTGTTCATGAATAACAGGGATGTAATCAGTGACAAATTTTATAGAAGGATATTTTCTGTCATAAAAGTCGTCGCTATTTACAAATTGACAACTTCATTGTTAAAAGATCAACATTAGCGACGAGTTTTGTTTCCATCTTCAAACTTCACTAATTTGTTAAAATTCACATGTTTTAGTGATGAATTTTAGATATGGAAAAACTCGTCGCTAAAATAAATGGATGTAAGTTAGTGATGATATTTGCGACGAAAAACATTCCTTTATAAATTTTTTCACTAATTTCATCTCTATTATTCATTGGCCATGATTTTGTGACGATATTTATATTCTATCGCAAATGTTAAAAGAGATGAGTGGAGTGTAAATTTTAGAGAAGAATAAAGTTTAATGTAATATAAATAATTTATTTTTTCAAAAGTGATGGTAGGAGTAAAGTTGAAGGTGGTGGAATATAATTTACTTTTCATTTTAACATGTTATGTATGGTACTTACCCTGTCATGTGTAAAACTTTCTTGTTGATAACCCAATAAAACTCCGTCACTTATTCTATCCTGGATGAGTTTCCAAATCCTCAACCCATTTTGACAAGCACTTTATATTATAAAGAGAAAACCATAAATAAATTTGAAGAAAAGAACAATCCACCAACCTGCATCAGTGCTTTGAACATGCTGAAGCTCAGGCCCTCTTTATGTTCGATGTTGCTGAGCCTCTTACCCTTTTGCTAAACTTGATTCTTCTGAATGGGAACTAGTACCAATTTATGTTCATTTTCACTTTCCATTATTTTGATTTCAGACCATAGCATACCAAGGCAATACAACAGATGCATTTGAGAAAAACCATTCACAACACTTGATCTTCGCTTTCATGGGATTAGAGTATGCAAGGAAGCTTTGGAGTACAAAAGCATTTAGTTATGAATTCCATCCCGAAAAAATGGAAAAATCTTCCACACACTTAATCTATCAATCATAGAACCAAAACAAGAACAAGTTCATTCAATTTTTAGATGGAGGGAGGTTATATCTTTTGCATGATCGATCTCACACCTGCATGTGCCTCAACCATTACCACTTGCAGGATCGATCCCACACCTGCATGTGTCTCAACTATTACCATTTGAGTAATCCTTCGGACGAATAAAAATCTAACAAATTAGAAAGAGAAAAACGGAATACAAAAACCATTAACATATCATTGTTGGTGATTTTAGAATCATCAATGTATTTTAGTAGTAATGTGATCTACTACAGGCTGA
Source organism: Lotus japonicus (assembly GCF_012489685.1). NCBI lineage: Eukaryota > Viridiplantae > Streptophyta > Magnoliopsida > Fabales > Fabaceae > Lotus > Lotus japonicus. The sequence goes on from NC_080041.1 coordinate 34,456,821, forward strand.
TGCAATTACGCGTTAGGCTCGGAATCGAGTCAGGTTAGTGCGGAGTGTACGCTCGGTGAGCCAACGCATAATTGACCGCGAATTCGAAATTTTTTCTGAACAGTTGTGACCCTAGTTTGAAATTGTTTGAAGAATTGTGACTTTTCGGAACAATTGTGACCATTCGTGCAAACACAACCTTCTATATAAGGTTGCTTGCAACCTAAGGAAAAAGACAGAAAACCAGAAACAGTATTCTGAAACAGATATTCGAACAACACAACATCTCTCTACTTTCTTTATCTGTTCTCTTGTGCCAAGAAACAGATTGACTGTCAAGCATTATCCCAACAAAGATTTCGTGAACCCAGGCAATTACAGGGTCGAAATAATTTGTTCGGAAAGTGGACGCTCACGATTCTTGACTTTATCCAGGATTATCACACCCGATTTTCTAACAATCATATCATTTTTTTTATGGAAAGCTCATCTTATTAATTATGCAGATAAAGCTGCATCAGCAAAAAGAGCACGAGCAATACAATGAGGGGGATCAGTCCACCACTCAGCTGAAAGAAAATCAACAACATTTGAAGCTAAAGTATGAGCCACAACATTGGCTTTCCTCCTAACACGACAAATATTAAGAACTGAAAACTGGGAAGCCAAGTATTTGCAATCCTCTATGGCTGTTGCTATCTGGGGATTACATGAGCTCGATCTCATTGCTTGTACAATCACCGCAGCATCAGATTCTACAATTACTGAATCAATCTCCAACTGCAGCAACCGACCCAAACACCACCTCAGGGCTAAAGCTTCCGCAACCAATGAGTCGCGCCTCAGCGCCTCCAACTGTGTCGCTACATACATGAACTCAGCAGCCTGTCCTCGGAGAACCATCCCAAATCCCGTCGTTGCCTGGCCTGAACATCCAACATCGACATTAACCTTAGGAGTATCCCCCACCGGAGCTTGCCAACGATCACAATGGTCCTACGCTGAATCCGATACAGATGAATTCTTCTCCTGTGCCTGTGACCATTCTGCCAGTGACCCTGCTGCTGCTGCCATAGTGTTACCTGGATCGTGAATTACATCATTGAAAACAGCTTCGTTCCGTGCCTTCCATATTGCATAAAGATCGGACAACACCGCAACAACTTGGTTTTCCTCGAAATTCAACAAGCAATCAGCTAGCCAATCACGAACTGGTGCCTGAATTACATCGGAGTGGATGGACGCCGAGTAGGAAAACCAGGACGCTCTAGTCCAGTTGCACTCGAGAAAAACATGTTGGAGATTTTCTTCCACTTGGGATAGACACAAAGGACACTCGTGCTGCACCATGATACCTTTCCTAGCTAAATTAGACCGACATGGCAACACATTTGATGCTAACTTATGAACAAAGTGTTTAATCTTTGCAGGAACACAAGCATGCCATAAACGTTTCCAAGGAAAAGAACCATGCAACGAGCTGCTTGGCACATATGCTAGCTTAACCTCTTGAAGCCTGTGGTAAGCTGACCGCAATGTGAAGAGCCCATTACCACTCCAATTCCAAAAGAAACGGTCTCGTGTATCCCGCCAAGGAATCGGAATGAGCTTAATTTTCCTGGCCTCTTCCACCGTGAAGAACAGGTCAATCAAAGAGTTCCTCCACTAGCGTGTTTGTGGGTTAATTAGGTCCTCCACCATACAAATATCCACTCCAAGATGTGGTGCAGACAAGATTTTCCCATTGCCAAAACCCGAAACCCAAGCATCCTCCCAAATCTTGACGCTCTTCCCATCACCAATCCTCCAGCGCAAGCCCTCCTTAACTGATTCTAGAGCCCCTCATACACTACGCCAAGTGTAGCTTGGTCTATAACCCAAATCAGCCTCCAGAAGAGACTTCCTTGGGAAATACCAGGCTTTCCAAACCTTAAACAAAAGAGAGTCTTGAGAAGTGAGCAATCTCCAACCTTGTTTTGCTAAAAGTGCTTGGTTGAACAATTCCAAGTCGCGAAAGCCCAAGCCTCCAGCACCTTTGGGTTGGCACAATTTCTTCCAACTAATCCAATGAAGCTTCCGCTCATCCTGCTTCTGTCCCCACCAAAAATTAGACATGGAGCTCTCTATTTGATGGCAAACCCTACTCGGTAGCCTAAAACAACTCATCACATAGCTTGGAATTTCCTGTGCAACAAACTTTAACAAAATCTCTTTCCCAGCCCTAGAGAGTGTTTTCCTTTCCAATCCTGTAAGTTCCGCCAAACCAGCTCATGCACTTTGTTGAAAATAGCCTTCTTGGATCTTCCAATTACTGTGGGTAGCCCCAAATACATATCATATCATTATTTATACTAATGGTAGACTTTTCATATTAGTTCGCTAGTGAAATTAAAATCTCAATTAAATTAAGGAAGAAATAACCAATATAAATAAAGAATTAAATAAATTCAAAAATATATCATCAAGTCATCCAAAAATTATTCTAAATTGTGATGAAGATATTATAAAAATTATTCTATATATATTCTATAAGAAAATGAAGTATAGAATACTTAAATTTTAACAAGGTGAAACCAAGCTTTCAACATAATTTTGGACACTAAGGTAAATAAAATCAGAGTCAGTAAATTGGAATGTATTTTCTCTCCGGTTATATAGAACTTGTTGGCAGCGTGACATCAACAAGACCTCATCATGACTTTCAGACAAGACAAATCCAATAAGATTAAGATGTTCTTCAAAATCAAAGTTAAATAGCTGAATCCAAGACTCGTGAGCTCCAAACACCTTCATTTGCCAAATCGCAAATCTTGTATAGTCCACTCTATGCAAAACACACAATGAATCATTCATAGGCCCAAGAAGGAGGTCATTAGTATCATCCGCGTCCGCATCCAGAGGAAAATAAGGTAAAGGCATTTGTAATTGCTCTTCAGTCGCCAAATCCAGAGAAACAATGACAAACAACTCAGTATTTAATTTTAATATCCAATTAAGTGTGTTACTTACATAAACTCCATTTTGACTTGAGTGACATGACACATGAGCGATATGAGGGAAAGATTGAATACTTCTCCAACAACTAGCCCTCATGTTGTAAACATTTACCACATTTTGCATTCCCACTTGACTATCATTGTAATAGTAAAAAACCGTCACCACCTTATACGTGTCACTCACACCATCATATCCAAACCCAAAAGATATATGCCTCAAGTATGTTTGTATGGGCAATGGCAAAGGCGGTGACATTTTAGACCATGACCTGATAGCTGGGTTCCAGAAACAAACATAACAAGCCCGCTGTTTATTTATGGGACTGATAAAAGAGATCAAGCCGTTGCAGACACCCAGCAAACGGAAATCCTTCGCAATTGGGTGGAAGAGATGACCCTTTGGGCACTGAGGTGAGAATAACAAAGGAACAGAATAATAAGATACATGTAATTTGTAGTCGTAGTATCCTGGGGACTGAGGCAAGTCCCTGGTCTCGGACAGTAATTTGATGTGTGCGAAGTTTGTGGTGTTAGCTGAAGATCGACCAAGGTGCGATTTCACGAATTGGTGATCGGAGATGATAAGCTTCCAAGACTTGCATACGCACTTGAATCGTATGAGAGATTTCACGGGGAGCAACAACAAGATTTCCCAGATGAGTTCGTCAGGAACAAAAATCTGTGGTGGAGACTTTGCATCTGGAACAGGGAGTGGTGGTGGTCGTGGTTTTACCTTTAGTAGGTCTTCTGTTCCTCCATCCCTTGTCAAGATTTGAACCCAGGTCAACATGGTCTTGTGACAACACAGTAGCGGCCACAATTGCAATTTCTGAATGCAATTTGAAACCTAGACTATAAGCAAGGATGCCTAGGTTTTACGGTTTAACTCATTCCTCTTATAATATATCTAAATGATATTTTTGGTACAAATATATCTAAATGATATTAATTCAAAAAATGAAAATATCTTAATGATATTTCCCCTAAAAAAATTGAAAATATCTAAATGATATTTATTATTAATTTGAATCAGTTCAACTATATTTTTTTAAGGTGAATCAGATCAATTTGATATTGCATGAAATATCATACCAAATCAAATAATTACCTTTTTCTCAAATCATATTAGGATTTAATTTACATGTATTGTTTTTTTTAACAAACATGTATTCTTTTTTATTTTTTTTTGAAATTACGAACATGTATTGTTAAATCATATAAACCGTGATTTTCCTTTGTTATTAACAATTATAAAACTTTCACTACATATTATTGATTTAAAAATTAATTTTAAATGTCCAATGTACTTTTTTTTTTTTTACAAGAGGAAAACTAGACAAAGAACAAATACACACTACAATATTAATGACGCAAAAACAAAGAAGAGAGATTTCCTAAATGTCCTATAGTTTTATTTGGTTACATAATGTCCAATATAGTTGAATGAACGAATGGATTAACCGCAAAAAACTGAATGAATAGATAAGATAATACTAAAAAATAATTAGTTAGATATTGATAATTTAATTTAAATTTTACAAAAAAATCAATATCAATATCAATATCAATCAATATCAATCAATATCAATATCAATATCAATCAATATCAATATCAATATATATTATAAAAGAACAACTTCTAACATGACGTGTCGCTCCCACAGGCCAAGTTAGTGACGTGTCACTCCCAGATTAATTCTCACCTAATATTTTACACGTCAGCTCTTCCTCCTTGGCCCCACTTGTCACATGTCATGTCATTCTCAAGTTAATTCTCATAAAAAAGATACATTTAAAAATTTTAGATTTGATTAGGATTCAGATTGTTTATTTTTTGATTTTATCTTAATTTATTTTTAGAGTATTAATTAATTTTTATGGTGTTTTTATTGAATTTTCGGATTTTTAACTAATTCAGGATTTTATGAGTTTTTATTGTGATTTGCTAGATTTTGATAGTTTTTATCTATATTTATTTAGTACCTTTTTAAATTTTAGATTTGATTAGGATTTAAGTTATTTATTTCAGGATTTTATCTTAATTTATCTCATTATTTATTTTTAGAGTAATAATTAATTTTTATGGAAAATAAATATTGATTTTTGTTAGCTAACAACATCATTATTAGTTTTATTTTAAATTTTAAATTTTAAATTTTTTTATTTTCTAAATAAAATAGATATTGATTTTTTAAAATTTTACAACATCAATATTTTTTATTTTGATTTTCCCGAAAAAATTGTTTTTATTTTGTATATACAGTATTTGAAGTAAATAAAAATTTAATTAAAAAAATTAAAATTTTAAAATTAATATTTCATATAATTTTTATAGCAATCTTCTAAGCTAGGGTTTGCAATTTCACTCTCTGGAACCCTAAGACTCAATTAACAACCACGCAATTCTCATCCCCGTGTTCCCCCATTCTCCATTCGCACCACCATTAATCGACCCCCATCTCTCATTCCAAAACCCTGGTTTGCACGATCCTGCGTCTTGACCCTCACTCACCTCTCTGTCTGCCCAATTGCAATTAATCTCCTCCCTTACTGCCAGGGCCGGCCCTGGGCCTGTGCAAGCAGGCCCACAGCCCAGGGCCTCCAAAAAGAGGGGCCAAAAAATATTTTCCAAAGGCTACGGTTTCTAAACTGTTGCCTAAAATATTTAGGCAACAGTTTAGAAACCGTAGCTTTTTATGAGATCCGGGTTCTACCAGACTAAGAGGGAACCGTTGCCTTTTCAGACTTCCGGCCACAGTTTTTTGACTTGGGCACCGCGCCCGTGGCCTTTTCTCCAAAAACTACCCCACTTTGCTAAATAATTTTTTCGCACCCCTCTTTGCTAAATAAATTTTTTTTTTACATTATTCAGAAAAAAAAAATATTTCTGAATAATGTGAAAAAAAAAATTATTTAGCAAAAAGGGGTGGAAAATTTTTTATTTAGCAAACTGGGGTACTTTTGGAGAAAAGGCCACGGCTCAGTGCTACAGGTGACAAACCGTGGCGAAAGGTCAGAAAAGGCAACGCTTTTACTAGCGTGTGGGCGAAACGCGATTTTTCCAAATTTTTATATTTTTGTATAATTTCATGAATTTACTATATTTATTTGTGTTCTTTATAGATATTAATTTTAAAAAATATATAACAATTTTATTGAAAATATTTAAATAAATTAAAAAGTCCATATTTATTTTAGTTCCTTAAAATAAATATCTCAAAATAACACTAGTAAACTCATATCAAATTATTTTTTGGTGCATTGGAAAGAAGTAAACTCATGAAATTCTACAAACATATAATAGTTTATTTTTTATAAGTTAAAATAATTTATACGAATTATTTAGAGAAAAAATATATAAGTTTGATTTAATGTAAAGAAACTTAAGGCAACAACCGTAAAACCGTAGCATTTTCTTAAACCGGGGTTCTTGCCACACTTTCAGTAAACTGTTGCCTTTTCAGTCTTTAGGCCACGGTTTTCTAAGCGTGGCTAAGAAATCGTGGCCTTCTGTCCAAAAACTACCCCAGTTTGCTAAATAAATTTTTTTCTACCCCAGTTTGCTAAATAAATTTTTTTCTACCCCAGTTTGCTAAATAAATTTTTTTCTACCCCTTTTTGCTAAATAATTTTTTTTTGCACATTATTCAGAAAAAAAATTCAAAAAAATATTGTTAGGGGTCTATTTTTATTATTTGTCCAGGGCCTCCAAAATGTCGGGACCGACCCTGCTTACTGCAACATTGATTTTCCTATGGTATTCTCTCCCCTCTGGGTCCATGGCAGCAGCAGTTCAGGTATTGGAAAAGAAGGATCTTGCGGTGTCTCCTATTACGGTTCAGGTATAATTTGGAGTCAATCGGATCTTGAGAGAATTCAAGTCGGTTTTTAATTCAACAGAGAAGGGGAAGATGGCGAGTCTCTCTGATCAGGTCGGTTTTCAATTCAATCTCTCCACCTCAGGCTTCATTTTTTCCTCTACCTTCTACCATCTAATGTCAGCACTATTTTTTATTTAATTCCAGCAACACATATCGCATGCTAAACAAAGCATTTATGTCAGCACTATTTTCGTTTTTTGTTTCAATCTCATGAAATTGGCATTGTAGGGTTAAAGATGTAGTCTTCCTTGCCCTGGGCTGTGTATTCTTAGTTTGAGACGACAACATGGAAAAAAGGGTGAATCTGACCAAGCACACAACCTATCTCATATATAATGCATCTTTGTAACATTGAATTCATGAAAATACTTTAGTTGTTGAATTTATATTTAATCACTTCCTTAAAACTGCATTTTCTTTCTTGCTCATCACTGGATTCATGAGATAAGGGTGATTTGAAACATAGTAACTATAGTATAAACAATCTTATGTTGGTTGATTGAGGTTTTAGTTGTCAGTAGTGAGGGTGCTGATTTCGTTGTGTTTCTTTTGTCTTCAGATAAGAAGACCTGAAGATTTGCTTACTTGCTCATCACTGAATTCATGAGATAAGGGTGCTGGTTTAATGTGTTCAAGACAAAGGATAAAATGATGTCTTCAAAAGTCGAGGAAACTACAAGTAGTGCAAACGAAAGGTCAAAACCTCCAACACATGAAGAAGCACGTTCAAGTGTAACAAAAAAGAAGGTTGCAGCTGCAAAGAAGTACATAGAAAATCATTATAAGAAGCATATAAAAGACCTGCAAGAGAGAAAGGAGCGGTATGTTCAATTTATATTTGGGTTATAATTGTGAGTATGTGACTGATGAGTATTGTAACATGTTAAGTAGTTGTTTAACACACTTATAGACATCTCTTATAAAAAAAATATAGATAAGAAATTATGTAAGGTTTGATGTAGGGTTGATTTGTTTTGTCTGTATCCTTCTAATTTGCAAGAAAAATCTATTTTGTTTATGTATCTTAATTTGGTATAGGTCAAATGAAAACTGCTGAAGCTGCTGCAAGAATGAGGGCTGAGGAAGAATTGAGGCAACAAAGAGAAAAGGAAGGTTTTCAGTTCAACATTTCTACTCAAAAAAAATTCAACGTGTCATTCTCATAAAAAAATACATTTTTAAATTGTAGATTTGATTAGGATTTAGGTTGTTTATTTCTTGATTTTATCTTAATTTATTTTTAGAGTATTAATTAATTTTTATGGTATTTTTATTGAATTTTTGGATTTTTAATTAATTCAAGATTTTATAAGCTTTTATTGTGATTTGCTAGATTTTGATAGTTTTTGGAATTCTGCAGGTTTTACGGGGATAGATGATCCATATGAACCCCCAAGTAGTTGTGAGGTATGTATTTGTTGCATTGTACATAAGTGTGTTGTTGAAGAGAAATAAAATGAACAAGTTATTCGACTCTTTTTGACATACTTCTGCTCAACTTTAGTTAAACACTTAAATTGATTACACTTGCTCATTCTCTTGCAGATAGTTGTACATGAAAAAGGAAGTAATTGTATGTCTCCGAGTGATACGGCAGAAATAGTAATTTCCTACTTGGATAAGAATTGTTACCTGCAGGTCTGATTTTTCTTGAACTCAGGTATAATTGTAAACAAGAATTTTTGTGACTTTGACTTCATCATTTTTTCTGTCAGAAAATTTTGTAGTATGCTTTGTAATTTGCCATTCGGCTGAAGTTTACATATTTGGTTACCTGCTGGTCTAATTTATTTGTTTACATATTTTACTAATAGAAGTTTTCAAATGCAGGTGAACAATGCATGGATTATTGGAGCTACAATTAAAGACAATGATTTATATAATTTGGTGATCTGTAACCTTGGGGTAAGCATATGTCATGTGGAGTGTGGGCAATAGATATAAATGCTTATTTTTTGTGGAATTGACTAGCTTCTTATCCTTCTATGAATTGGTTGGTGTCTTGGTCATGAGATTCTCAGAAAAGTTTTCTAATGTTATATTGTTTTCCCTTTTTTTTTAACTCTAAGTTTACTTCATTTATGTGTCTCAGGTACAAAATCAGATCAACAAACCAGTTGGGGATGCTATATTAGCTATGGTATTTTTCTGCTTTCAATTTTCATATCTATCATCTTTAAAATCGTACCTACTTGATTTCATTGTTGGCTTACAGCCTTCAGCATCATCTTCATGAAATGGAGTAACTGTTAAAATTATCGTTGTTATTCTTAAAGTTGTTTCAGTTATAATACTAAAAATAAGTGCATAAAATATTTGCTGAAAACGAAAATTTATGTAGTTTAGAATATTAAATGGGTTCTTGAAGGATCATCCAGAGTTCCTCTTTCACGATTTTCATTACAAGACCGAAGTGAATATCTGTATGAAATGGATATTTTAAATGCGAATAGTATTGATTTTTGGTCACCTTCTTTGGCATGTACAATAAGCTATGCAACTTTAAGAGGAGATGAAACATTTGTTGTGGATCCTCCAATTACCCCATGGGTTTTGAAATGGTTGCTTGACTGAGATCTATGTTTTGAAAGCTCTCAATCACAACACAACCGGATTTATTTTTGATTTGCATAGTTGAAAACTTGAAACAGTCCCACCCTACAAATACTAGAGGAAATGGTTATTTTCAGATCTCAAACCACGTGAATGAGTTGTCTATCTAAGACATTTTAATGTGTATTTGACTTAACTCTGCCATATTATATATCCTGATTTTTTTTCAAATGATGGGTTTTGAATCATTTATTTCTTGATGGACTTCGATTTTTTATGTAGTGTTAAAGAGTTTAGCCCATACACTCAGTTCCCTAGAAAAGTAATTTGCACTATCAAGAATGTTGCCCCAAGTTTTATCATGTGCTTTTTTTTTTCTTTTGTATACTGGTTTTCTGAACAAGGATGGTGTTTTTCATTCAACACTTCAACAAGTTAGCTAATCAACATTGAGTTATTCTCGATGACTACCATATGTCCATGAATGGTGGTGAATGTTCTTATAATACTGAGACTTTTATTCTGTAGAGATTTTTGCAGCTAAAATGACTGGGAGATTTATTTCTGTGTGATTTATTTGCAGTTCTGGTGTTTCTGGTTTGAGCAAAATGCTTGGACATTTAAGGGGAATATATTGACATTAGACCTGCTATGGACATATAGTTTTGTGGGATCTTTTTAGTGCTCAAAATAAGGAAAAGTCAGTTTATCTATCATGTTTAAGCTACCATGATAAAATTTATTTCCTAGAGTTGTGTTGTGCACATGTTGGATTTATATCTATAAATGATAGATATCTGGTGTTTGTTTTAAATAGTTGCAGTCCCTTTCCTTGCCGTTTTTAATTCCTCTCTTGACGTTCTATTTTACCACCAAAAATGATTTATATCAAGTTTTATTATTTCTCCAACTACCTGATTCTGGAGAAAATTGCTTGAAGCTTTAAATTTTACACGAAGCAGTAGAGTAGGCTTTTCTTCAGCCTGCGGCTAATTGTGCATAAGGGTGACATTTAAAGTTTAAAGCATATTTTTGTAAGTTTTAATCCCAAAGATGAAACTACATTGTCTGAGTTTAAATTCTCTTTTTATCTCATTTGTTATCTGCTTCCTTCATGTTACTCTTCTAATAATATTTTTATTTCAGAGACAGGGTACGAGGAAGATGTTGATTCAGGAGGCACACTCGAAAGAACTTTAGAGAGAGGGAGAGAGAGAGGGAAAGAAGGGGATCACGACCATATTTGGACATAGTTATTTCCACATGCTGATTTTGAGCATGCTTGATGCTGGTCCAAATGAGCAGTAAACATAAGATTTACTTTGTGTTTATCCCTCATTAAAATATCTTTCCAAGTTTGTTGTATGAAGCTTGAAGCTTATTTGTCCGAGTTTTGTAAATAAATTTTTTTGGACTTGATTCATCAATCCATTCCCTTGAGTTAGAGTTTACATCCAAACTAACAATCATGTTTAAATTGTAATCTTAATTATGCTATTTAAGTAGATTTGAGTTCCAAAGCAATCATTAGCTCGATATTGTTGTGTATGAAAGTATCTTGCTTGGAGAGCTTCAACATGACCAGATAGAGTTCAGATTTGTTAACACTTGAGTTGCAGTGGTAATCTAAATTATTAAACATTAATACATATATAATATATTTGTTTGTGTTTAAATTACTAGGTAAAGTGATGGTGATAATATGTAATACGGGGGCTAGAAATTAATACTTTCACGGGGTTAATCATTTTTACATAAAAATGCTTTCATGTTAAAAGTAACAATAAAATGTATTTTCATATAATTTAAGAGCAATATCCTTCGTGTAGCGAGTGAGTAAAGATGTGTTCACTTAATCTTTTTAGTTTTGAAGTTAATTATATATGTACACTGGGGTGTCAAAGCGGGTAACCTTCTTTGCACTGCCCCGCATAGAAGCGGGATGGGGCACGCAAGTTGGAAAAGTCTAACTCCCCCGCATAATGACAAAGTGAGAAGCGTTGACATATAAAACATGAAAAAAAAATTGAGAGAAAATAACTGTAGTAACAACCCAAATAATAATATGAAAAAAATAGAAAAATACGGGTTGACCAACCCCGCCGCGGGTTGCACGGTTCGCTGACTCATTTTTCATGGCCCACCTCGCCCCCTTATTGTGGGCTTGCAGGTTGAGCCTGCGGGCTGCACCCGCTTTGACACCCATGTCATAGTCTGAGTTTGAAACACTCCAGTTGAGTATTTTATTGTGTGTTTTCAAATATCTAGCCGTCTTATTATGATTTTACTATCATCCTTCATATCTCAATATTTCTGTAATCAAACTACTAATCGATGTCAACTTCAACAGTCAATTCCCCGTGCAACGCACGAGTATTGACATAGACTAAGCCGGTGGCCTGTGTAACGAGACCCGCTTGAGAGTCACTCACCTTACTCAGTATATAATTGTGCAACTGTTTTATCAGGAATCAGGTTGGTAAAACAAGGTACATTCTGAGGCTAAGCCTAACACCTTCTGACTCTAGACTTCCCTTCAAATTCTCACTAAGGCAATTCCCGGTGACTTTATGCTTCGCGATGACTATAAACAAGAGTCAAGGTCAGTCACTTTCTCATGTGTTTGTACCTTCCGAGGCCTGTGTTTACTCATGGACAGCTGTACGTCGCTCTCTCAAGGGTGAAGTCTAGAAAAGGGCTGAAGGTGCTCATTGTGGATGAACAAGGGGTAGTTTTGAACTCAACGCGCAATGTTGTCTGCCGAGAAGTTTTTGAGAACATATGACGGGATATTTTAGTTCTTTATTGTAAGACCCCAAATTAAATAATTAGATTATTTATTTATTTCCGTCGTGTTGATTAATTAAGTAATTATATTATTGTTTTATGTTATTTTCATGACTCGAATCCTATTACAAGTCAAGAAAACTATTTATATAATAATTAAGTTCAAATTATGTTTAAGGTTGACACTGTAGTCAGCTTGAGTGATAGCACGAGCCATATTCGCACCCGACTACGGTCGAGAGTGTCCAAAAAAGGCTATATCCGCTCCTAGAGCACTGTTTAAGAGAATTTTAAAATTGAAGGGAGAATAAGAACCTCTAGGTATTATTCCCATGACCAGTGTTTCGATACGAAACCCTGGACTGTACGCTTGTTAGGTTTTGCTTCCCAGAAGTCGGTCGAAGCTAGACTTTAACTTCTCGGGGACTTTAATTAAGACCCTGAGTGAAGAGTTTTTCTATTCGGAGCTTCTAACGAAGTTTTCATCCGCGTTGTCACAATTCTTTCAGCAATTGCGACATTTCTTCAGAAAGAAGTTTCTCCATCCGACGTCGACTGCAAAAAGTAGTTTTTCGGCGTAAATCGACTCACACCGTCTTTGAGACGTTTTCCTCAATTAAAAGAACCTTGATTTGAGTTTCGACATTCTGTCGCCGAATACTCAATTTTTATCAGCAGATGAAAGTACAAAAACGACCGGAACCGCGAAATATCAATTTTTCGGATTTTCCCCTCTCCTATAAAAAGGGAAAAAAATGAGAAAATATCTCATTTCTTCCCAAAAGTGGCCGAGAGCTTCAAGAGAGAAAGAGAGAGTGAGATTTTTTTTCAATTCTTGCCCGATCGTCCTGATTTCAGAAGCTACGTGTAGGCACAGAGGTAAGGATGCTTAATCTTACTTCTATTTCTGCTCTCTGTCGGCTTATTCTATCTATTTCTGTGCTCAAAGTTTTGAGCTTTTTGTAAAAATGTCCGATTACATCGATTTTTCTTTCCAACTATCTTCTACTGCAACTCAACATGCTATAATCACTGTCGGATCGTTCGGACGTAGATCTGAAAAACTGACTAAAAAACCCATTTTCTTCACATGTGCTTCCTTTATTATCAAAAAGTCGCAACCGAGCTTAGTACCCTTGAGATTAAGTGCTATAAACGTCGTTGTGAACAACCCCATCAATTTTGTTTTTCAGAATTTCAACTTTGAGTTTTTGGTCATTAATTTTGGACCAAAATACCCCTAAGTCGTATTTTCAGTCGTTAAATATTTCTGAGAGTTTCCCTGGCCTAGATATCACCTACGAATACCTAGGAATTATATTAGATCGAAGAAAAAGTTCAGAAACCCTATTTTCTAAAGTGGCCGAAACTTTTTGGAGCTGTACCGTGTTCAAAAATATTTTTTGGGTTAGTATGGCCTGAGCCATAGTGTAGCCCTTTCTGTTGTCGAAATTTTGACTATGGTTTCGTGTCATTCCGAGTTCTGTAGTTCGAGTTATGCGCGTTTTAGTGAACGAAGTCTCCGTTGTCCGTTCGTGCCTAAGTGTCGAAATCTAGAGCTTCGAAAGCTTGTTTTCGGGTTTTGATAGTGTTATTAGTTGTATTGTTCTTAGCGACTAAGCAATGATACTTTTCTTAAGGTTTGGAATGAGTTGAGCTGAGGAAAGAGACTTTGGAGCAATTGGTGAGGTTTCACAACTGAGGAGGACGCCTGGGGAACTTGCTAAGTTCAGGAGCTTTATTTTGGATTGGACTGGGATGTTGAGCTTGGATGGAGAAATTGGCTAAGGTAAGGGTAACTCAGTTTTAGAACGTCTTTGAGTCTTGCATGATTTATTCGCACTGCATGCGTTTGAGATGAAGGTGTTTAATTTGATTGGCGTTGTTTGAAATATTGTATGCTTGCTTATGTTGACTGTTTCTGAGGCTTGTGCCAAATGTTTTCTAGAGGCTTCGGCCGAGTAAACTTATTGAGACGTGTGTCTCCGTTTTCTGAGAGGCTTCGGCCGTTTACTGGTTTCTGTCATTACTGCTTTCTAGTAGATAAGACATGGTTATTGTTGATACTTGACCTGACTTGAAATTGTTGATTGAGTGATTACTGAGATTGAGGATTGTTGTTGACTAACTTTGGCATATAGGGCTTGAACTTGAAGTGGCAATGTGGTGGTGATTGTCCCACGTGATTGTCCCGTCTTCCAAGGCGTTATAAAGTGGCGATGTGGTGGATATTGTCCCACGTGATCGTCTCATCTTTCGAGATGTCCTAAAGTGGCAATGTGGTGGTGATTGTCCCACGTGATTGTCCCGTCCATAGTGGCGTTAAGTGGCGGTGTGGTGGTGATTGTCCCACGTGATCGTCCCGTCTTGCGAGACGTTGCTGATCGATCCATATTGGTAGAAGCATATAGTCGCATTATAGGACACTAATATTTAATTATGTTATTATCTGCTTTAATTATATATCGTTGATTATGTTTATATCTGCTTTAATTATATATTGTTGACTATGTTTATATCTGCTTTAATTCTATGTTGTTAGCTTAATTATTGGAATGTTTTGGAGCTTTTGAAGTGACGATGTGGTGGATATTGTCCCACGTGATCGTCCCGTCTTTCGAGACGTTATCAAGTGGTAGTGGAGTGGATATTTTCACATGACTATCCCGTCTTTCGAGACGTTACTTAGTGGCAGTGGAGTGAATGTTTTCACATGACTGTCCCGTCTTGCGAGACGTTGATAAGTGCCAATTTTACCTAATTTCGATGAGTAACTTAGGCATTTATCCTTATGAATTCATGATAAATCTTGATCAAATCCTACTTCTTTTGATTAGAACTTATTGATAGGTGAACTTTAGGCTAAGATGTGCTTAAGTTTGATTTTAATCTCAACTTGTATTGTAGGATTGAAGATTCAAGGAAGAGGGCATGTTTTGGCAAGAAAAATGGATTTTGAAGATGTACTGGGCGCCCAGCGGCCTGCAGAGGCCGCCCAGCACCCAAGGCGGTGCCAGAAACCTTCCCCTGAAGTTATCTGGCCGCCCAGCGCCCAAAACAGGCCGCCCAGCGCCCTGTACTGCGTTTTTTCAATATAAAAAGCTTCTCTTAAGAATCTGGTGAAGAGAACTTGAGGAGAATAGAACCCTAACAGAGGGAAACACTTGAGAGACAAGGAGAGAGGCTTAGGAGGCTAGAGAAGAGGCTTGGGTATCGGATTCGGCGGCGAGACATCGCGACGGTTTCGGTTCTTCTCATTCTTCTTCTCTATTTGTAAAGCTATCCATGAAAATGGATAGCTAATCTCTCTTTTGTTGGGATTTGATGTAGTTATATGATACTTATGCTCTCTATGTGATTCTCTTCAATATAAAGCATGTTTCTAGTTGTTGAATTAGTGGTTTTCTCTTGATCTTCATGCTATATCTTAGATTGATTACCTATGGTATTTTGTTTGATTCGACTTGTGAGCGAAAGCTACAACGTTTGAGTCCGAACTAGAGTTAATCACCTAATAATCCTAATTGCTAGACATAGAGTTAGGTTTGTTAGTCACTAAACACCCAAACTTCATGATAACTTTCTTTCTTAATCATGTGAGACATCAATGTTTAGGATTAAAGAGTTATTGATATCCACTCATGCGAGACATTGATGACGTAGGATTGAATTGGTGTTGATGAATCATATGCTTGAACATGTTATGTATTTAAATCACTAGAATGTAAAAAGGTCAAACAATGAAGTCTAATCCCAACAATTCCTCATACTTGTTGTCTCTCCGTTAGTTTATTTGCTTTTCATTTAGTTTTATGTTCAAACAATCAATCAATCTCATTGTGTAATCATCATTTAAGTTTGTTAACTATTGAACGACGTAAGTATTACACCTCCTTGTGGATACGACAAAACCCTTTACTATACTACAATTGAGTCTTGAGAGATTCAAACGTAGAGTGGTAAAAAATCTTTCAACAGACGTTATTGTTTGATTGATATTGTTGAGGATTATTGATATCTGATTTATTGTTATATTGTTGGCTTGATGATATCTGATTTGATTTACATTGTGGGTTTTGTTGATATATGAGTTGATTTGTATTGTTGGTTTTGTTGAGATTTGATCTACATCTATACTGTTAAGTTATTGATTCACGAGTTAGTTTATGTTGCTAAGTTTTGTTAATATCTGTTTTAAAACCATATCGTTTAATTCTGTTAAATATATGATTTGATTTCATGATCGATAGGATGAGTTGTCATCTAATGTGAGTTAAATTGCTAGTGTATTTACCATGCTAAGTAATCAAATTTGAATAGCATGATTTTCTCTTTTATATGTGGTAGTTGTATGGAGTTAACCCTTTCTGTTTGCTACTTGTTGTTTGGACGCTTAACGCTATTAGGCGATGAAGAGCCTTCCGGCGATGCTTAGCCATGCTGAGATGGAGAAGGGATAGTAACCGGCGGAGCAAGGATGGAAGAAGCTGTATAGTTTCCTCTTAGTAGTTTATGCTTTGAGTCTTCTTCGCTATCTGAAAACTCTGTTACAAAAATCCTGTTTTCGCCACTGTTTAAGTGTGCGCACTTATTTTGGAAACTTACTTATGCTATTGTAAGACACTATTATTATATGTCGGGAACGGGTTGTTTAATTAAGACTATGTTATATATTAAACTGTGTTTAGTTGTTTTGAAAAGGAAAAAAATTATCGTGTTTTCTTAGGATTACGAAATAGTCCTTAGACTTTGTTAGGTTACTAATGTGGCTCCTCAGTTGAGAAACCGGGGTGTTACATTTATCTTTATACAATTTCAATACGAACTGCTTTTACAGTGGTCTAACTTTATTTCGTTGTTAACGGGATGACCATTACATCTTATAAGTTGATGAGCATCGGATGCAAAATTATTTTTGACAGTTTAACGTTCCTTCCGTATCCTTAACCATTAATTAAATCTTTATTGGTTGTCCACTTAACTTAGCATTTCCACCTCTTCTATTTCCTCCGTTGTTTAATATAATTTGAATAATCAATGGATAGATAGAGATATCAAATACAATAGACATACTCCCTGTGCAAATAAGTTTTTGACAACATATGAGTGGAAACTAACGCGCATAATCGTGTTCAATGAAGATTAACTCAGCTACTGTTTATTGCCCACTATTAAACCGTCCCCTTATATGTTTTGCAGTAATTAAAATTTCGTAAACAAGACTTTCAATTTAAGACTTTTTGACCACTTTGCTTAGCATTTCAGACTCTTCTATTTCTTCTGTTGTTTAATAAATTGGTAATTCCTTATATCTATGATTTGTTCTACTGTCTTCATGTTCACACAATTCCTGTTGATCTCCAATAGCCTTAGAAGACAAGTCCTTTTGTTGACTTTGCAACGCATTTCATACTCTTATATTTCATATGTTCATTAATATATTTAAAAAAAACAACGTATTGACTGACGTAACAAATACGTCAGACATATTCCTCGTGCAACGCACAGGTAAAAAAACACTAGTAATATGTTAAAGTAATAATGCTTTGAATCTCCGGATGATAGCTCAAGTGGTATGAGCTGGTGGATGGAGTTGGTGGACATATGAATCCAGAGATCAACCCTGGAAGATTGTAATTTATCTTTCCAATATAAAAAAAAATATTTGCTTTGAAAATTTCATACAAATGACAAGGGTTTGGTACACGATGCTCATCAACGGTGAGGTACGCTATCTTTACAAATTAATTTAATTGATAGGGAGAATGGGAGGTGGAAACATGATGTGGTCCAACGGTTGTAGTTGGCTTTTGAAGTGGAACAAGTATTGCATATTCAACTTGTAGATATCAATCTGGATGATGTGCTGGTTTGGAGTGCCACTAGGATGTGTGGAAGAACCTTTTGAAGCTAAATGTACTACCTCATTATGGGCATTTCATGTGGCGATTTTGAAGGAGTGGTACTACCCGGAAGAGGCTTTGGAACAAATGTGTGAATTGCTCAAATTATTTTCAAAGTTTGAATTTTGGCCATCAGGAGTGTAAATCCATGATGGTGGCCTTTTTCAGGGAGCAAATATATGACCGGGTTAGTTGGGGCTTCTTGAGCGATACCCATTCAGAAATCAGTATCTCTCCTTCCTTTTGTGATATGATGATTAGTTGCTTATCTTTGAGCTCTTTCCAAGTCATGTTTAATGGGGAGAAAACAAATCACTTTTTCCCTTCTCGTGGTACCCGGCATGGTGATCCCTTGTCTCTGTATCTATTTGTTTTGTGTATGGAGAGATTGACACATCAAATTCAGCATGAATTGGATTACTCCCGTTGGAATCCGGTTACTTTATTAAAAATGGTCCTCCTATTATTCACTTATTTTTCGCAAATAATCTCCTTCAAATGGAGGTAATAAAGAAATGCTTCGAGGAGGGTGTTCGTCATATCTATTTCCTCAAGCTTTTATCAATACAGATTTCATTTTCGAAAAAAATAATGAGGAAATGCTTAATTTTAATTTTTACAAATGTTTGGCGGAGCCATACAAGCTACGTCACTAGGGCGGTTTGTATGGAAAAATATTTTTTAGGAGAGGTCTACCTATTTAATGTAATTTCAGAACCTCAAAGAAAAATAATTTTATAGTTATTGGTATTTTCATTCCATCTCATTTTATCCAAATTTGGGAGTAAAAAAAATAAAAATTGATGGTAAGCAGTGAAATGTGATAAATTGGATTCCATCATCTTCCATTCTATTTCATACAATGAAACCAAACGGTGAAATATAATGCCACTCCCTTCCATTTCTTCATATTGCACCCCCTCTCATCTTTCCAGACATAACCTTGCAAACATCTAATTTGGAGACGGGAGTAAATAGTCTTTCATACTAATTATAAAAGCTCTTTAACCGAAATTAATTGTATGTTACATTTGGGGTTATAGTACTGAATACTCTCGAACATGTACAAACTTTTTAGACCATAAGTACAAAAAGCTTGCCCCCCATTTTGGTTTTTTTTTTTCAAACTTATTCCCATTTAACCAATTGCATGTCATCCCCAAAACGAAATAAAAACAAAGAACTAAATGCACTAATGATTATTCAATTTCTCATTGCTCTGTGTTGACCTATACAAAAATCCTATATGAACTTGCACTCTACTGGATAAATTCTTCTCACAGGAGTAGGTAAGTTTGACTTGACCACAATTAATGTAATTGTTAAGTATGTAAACAACAAAACGGAAAATTTATAAATGTTTTCATCAATGAGTGACAGTTACAAAAGTAACCATCAAAGTAAAATCTAAATGTAAATATAATGCTAGTAGATTACTATGGTTTAACCCTTGTGGTCAAGTTCAAGATGTGAATCAATCCTTAACATTGGACCTTGAAATCAAAATACCCTGTAATTAATGCTTCTAGCCTTAACCTCCTATTTAGGGACACAAACAAGGTAGCTTGTAACACAACCATTTCCTTCATTTTTTTGTTACTCTCTCTCTCTGTCAATGGATCTTGAGACAAAGCTCAGAGAAAACTATGTCTCACAACCTTTTGGGGTTCCCTCATCTCAGGGGATATTCCTGCATGATTTTCACCAGATTGATCATCAATTTCAACATGGGAATAATGGTTCCTCATCCAATCCCATTCAAACACCAAATTTTGACCCTTGTGGTAATTTTAACTATCAATGTTCACCAGTAGGTTTTGATAATGCTTATCATGAGTTGAAGCCTTTTGTGGATCAGAATAGTGGCAGTGGTCATGCTCATGTTATGGACAATTTCCTATATGGAGGTTTTGGCTTCAATCTCCCTCAGAGGAATCAACTGGATATGATGGTAGCAAACCAAAGTTATTTTCAACTTAATCCTCAAGAAATAATCAAGCCTGTGAATTTTGTTGTACCAGATGAAGTCTCAGGCATATCATCAGTGAATTATAGCAAAAGAGATGTCATGAACAAAAACAATAGGGCATATCCAATAACTAGAAGGTCATACAAAGTTCGCAAGAAGTCCAACATAGTAAAGGGGCAATGGACAGCAGAAGAAGATGGGTACATTAAAACATGACATAAAATTCATTCAATTTTTTGGCTATTTATTCTCTTTTCAATGTTTTGTATTTACAAAATAGAATTTTGCATATCTTGGTATAAAAAAAATTGTGCATTTGTGATTTTCACAAACAGGTTGTTGATTCAGCTGGTTGAACAATATGGATTGAGGAAGTGGTCCCATATTGCTCAGATATTGCCTGGAAGAATAGGAAAACAGTGCAGAGAGAGATGGCATAACCATCTAAGGCCTGATATCAAGGTACCAATTTATTTGTCATATTATATATGATTCTGTTGATTCACAAATTAAAAATATATTTAATTACCAACAACTCCTAGCACATTTGCCAAATAGCTAAGTTTCTCAAGTATGTTATCAAGGATTCGAACCTTTAACCGTGTGTGTGGAAAATTAATTTGTTAATAGAGGCAAAAATTACTTGAGGGATATTCCTCAAAAGCGATTAGTCCCTGATTATCGGTTGGGAGACACCCTTTGTTCAAACAAAAATAAAACATTAGAAAAGCCTTCCTTACAAATTTATTTCAACAAGACAAGAGTATGTTTGTTAACCTGATTTCCATAAAATTGCCCAATATATATATTATATATACACCTTAGTACTTGGTCTATATAGGTAGTGGGCACATAATGATGTAGCAATCCACATGCAATTTTATATATAAACTCTCAAACAATGGTATATATTTTCATTTTTTGTTGTATCAGAAGGACACATGGAGTGATGAAGAGGACAAGATACTGATCCAAGCTCATTCAGAGATAGGAAACAAATGGGCAGAGATTGCAAAAAGATTGCCAGGAAGAACAGAAAACTCAATAAAAAACCACTGGAATGCAACCAAGAGAAGGCAATATTCCAAAAGAAAGTGTCGTTCAAAGTACCCCAGAGGCACTCTTCTTCAAGAATACATCAAGAGCCTGAACCTTGACAAAAATCCACCAATAGATTATAGAAGAAGATCTTCAGCAAATGCTATTGCCATGAAAAACAAAATTGGTAGTAATAGCAAAGTAGCATCAGCACCACAACAAGCTCGGCCTCAGGAAACAGATCAATTTTGTTTGGCACCGAATTGCGATTTCAACGAGGTCCCGGATTTTTGTTTTGATGAAAATTTGTTTGAAGAAGGGTGCAGCATTGATTCTCTGCTCATGGATGAGAAAGAATTTGAAGGAAAAATGCAATGTGTTCCTACTATGGAAGGAAAAGATTGTGATCAGGGAGGAACCAGTGTTGTTAATCTTATTGAGACAGAGATGCCAATGGATATTATGGAATCCATGCTTGGGGTTGAAGTTAAGAAAGAGATGGATTTAGTGGAGATGATGTCTCAAGTTAATGGCACAGTTCAATAGTTCATTGACATGGCAGCCATTATTTACATAACATATATATGCAAACCAACTTTTTGGTTATTTGCTTATTTATTTGAAGTCCCCATTATTGGAGCAATCTCAGTCAGAAGTACAACACTAAAAAATATACCAGAAATACAGGGAGAATAGCTATGAATATGATATAGAAAAGAAGGGAAGAAGTACCACAGGAATAATAATGATCAATAAAAGATAATAATACTAGTAATATTATATATTTAATGAATAAAGACTGCAGCTAAATTTTTGACTTGTTTGAGAGGGAAATGTGTTTTTTCTAAACCCGGAAAAAGAGATTGTATTTTAAATTCTGAACCAGCTTTTAGAAAAAGGATTGGCTTACCAAAAGAAAAAGGATTGGCTTTTATTTCACAGGTTCTGTAAAATTATATGGCTATACATTACAAAACTCAGAATACTTCGCCATATTTGCAGTTTTGGATTCTTACTGTTTCAGGAAATGTAGCATTTCTCTTACGTTTTATACGTGGGAACCCGAAGCTGACAGTAGTCATGCGACAATAATCTTGATCGGGATCGGAAAATAGCTTTGGAGGCATATTGTTTTCCTTTTTAAGTTGGAGTGCATGGGATTAACAATTAGTTTTCTGAATAAAAAATGATAAAGCTAAGTGTGCCTATATTTTGGGATTTTGGTCATTTTAGGTGGAGATGGAGGTAAAAGCCAAATTATGGAGGACCAAACAATGGTACAATGGAGCTGCATGAATGTTTTCTTTTTTTTATACATCGGAAGATTATGATTATGATTGTTTTCGTTGCAATTCCAACATTTTAAAGTTAATGGTTAAATATGATTTTAAACTTAACTTATACACTGAATTCAAATGATCCTTGAAAAATAATTTCTTTTCTCTAAATTTTTTTGTGTGATTCAAAATGGTACATAATACATATAACGTCATAAAGCTTATTTAACATTTAAAAAAAAATTACCCAACAATCCGTCCATGTTGACTTATCGCATCCGTTTTAGTCCGTCAAATCATTCTCCTCTTTTCTTTCTCTTCCTCCTTCTCCTCCCACCCACCACATTTTCTCCCCACCATTGCACCCATTGTTGCCCATAAGAGAGGATAGTGAAAATTTAGATGCGTTGGTTAATGAAGGTTGCAGGATGGGTGGCTCGCTGAAAACAATGGTGGGGAGGAGGAGGAGGATTAGGTCCCGTTTGGAAGAGCTTATTTGAGCTTATCTGATAGCATAAACGTTTATGTCAGTGTTTGGGAGAGCTTAAACAAACAACTTTTGGCATACCATAAGTGTTTTTGAGCTTATTTTCATAAGCTACTCGGGATAGCTTGAGCTTATGTTTATATATAGCTTATTTTCAATTTATTTCAAAAAAAAATTTAAAATAACTTATGAACAATCGCTTATGTCATTAGCACTTATGACCATAAGCGTTTAATTAAATTGTTTTTCCAAACGGGGGGCTTGAATTTTATGAAAGAAATTTTTGAGAGACTAAAACGGATGTGAAAAGTCCATGTGAGCTGCTGCCTATGTGGATTGTAAATCAAATAAAAAATTTAACGGCCAGAAAAAGAGAGAAATATGAGCTGCTGACTAATGAATTTGTTTATGATGTCTTAGGGATCATTGTAAATCAAATAAAAAATTTCAGGGAAAAAAAAGAGAAATATTTTTCGGGGGATCGTTTTAAATTTAAATATATAAGTAGGAAACCAAAAACATAGTTAACGCTAAAATCAATTATTATTTTAGAAATTTGATTCATTTAAAATTATTTATTATTTTAAGAATACAAAGATTTATATTTAGTTAATATGGTATTTTCTTAAAATTAAAAATAATAATAACTTTATGGCTTAGTTATAGTTTGAGTCCTCTGTTTTTCGATGTATCAAAAAAAAATAGTTTGAGTCCTCTTTATGTGTGACTTTTACTCTCATAATTTTTTTTAAAAGTTGATCAAGTCCCCCTACTTTTAAAACCAAGCAAATTTGGCCATTCCCTCAATTTTTGTATGTGTAAATTATTAAATATTTTTTTTCAATATGTTAGCAACTATGATGAAATTGATATATGATACCATTTTAAAAGTTTAAAAGTACAAAAATTAGTGAAATTTGAAGAATTAGCAATTTCGGGTTTTCAATTTTAGTTAAATTTAATACTTTAATTATTTAATTAGTGAGTTTTGATGGACTAAAAGTCTGTTTTTTTTTTTTTGATACCTTGGTGGACTAAAGTCTCTAATGGTTAAATTGATACAATTCATTCATGAAAATGTATTTTAGAAAATGAGAATGTAAGAGTTTTAAATAGAATAATAATGATAGCGAAACTTGATCTAAAACAAATAAAATGTAGGGATTAAATATGCTCAAGAAATTATGGGGAGATAATAAAAAATAGTCCAAACTAGGAAGATTAAAAGTGCAATTGAACCAAACTTTATTATATTTATTCAAAAGCTAAAATAGCAATCACATCCAAAGAAAGTATTTCTTTGGTCTCCGGAATAAGATGACACTTAGAGCATTTTCAATGGTAGTATCTAATGTTAAATACATACTCATATGAGTATCTATTACCATTGGAGTACATATTCACTTCCAACATGACAAAGATGAGTATGTGGGAATAGATACTCTACCCTAGACTTGAAAAGTGAGTTTGTCTTTATTACAAGCAATTACAATTAATATAATTAGAGATAAATAATAAAATATACAAATGTGATGTTGATGGTGGGATCCACTATAACAACTTTTAAGAGTTGTTGGATTGAAGTAAAAAGTTAGTAAAATTGTGTAGATGATGTGACACTATGGGGAATTGTAAAAAATAAAGTGTAGATATTTTAGTGAGTATGATGAATGTAGATGCTCTTAGAGCATCTCCAATGCAAGGTTCTTAGTTCTTATTTTGGAGTTAAGAACTAAGAACTAAGAACTTTACCATTGGAGGTGCTGACATGGACTTCTTAGTTCTTAAAAATAAGAACTCAGTTCTTATATAAGGAGTTTTGCTTTTTGAGTTCTTAGCTTAAAACATTAATTATTTTTCTCTCATCCAAATTACTTTATGAGTTTTGTTTATTACTTTATGAAAATAAAAAGTATAAATAATGTGGTTGGTGGGACCAAATGAATAGTGGTAAGAACTAAAAACTCATGGTTAGAGAAAAATTGCTTGAGAGTTGCTTAAACACATGTGGCAATACGGGCCCACATATATAATGCTAAGAACTAAGAAATAAGAACTAGCATTGGAGATGCTCTTATGCAAGTAAACGTAACTGAACAAAGCAATTGAAGATTGCACTATTTAAGTCTTAATTGATAAATTTAATGTGTCTGTTTTTATTAATATTAATTGAAGTTTAATGTAATAAATTCTTATTGTATTGTAAACACCCAGCAACGGAAAAACTGAACTGAATAAAACGGCCGTTGAACAAGAGGGTATTCCAGAATCCAGACATGGATACAAAGTGAAATATACGACTTTTTGATTTGCATGTTAATCTATGTTTACCACCCCACCACAAACACTAGATTCTAGTACTCCATCCATTTTTAAACAAGAGTTCCACATGTCTACTTATAATATTCTTTAACATTATATAAAAATTATTATAGTTCTTTTTTATAAATAATTAATATTAATCTAATTTAATAATTATCATAGAAATAATTTTAACAAATAATTTATTTATTTAATTAATAATATGAAAAATTATTAATTTAATTTGAAATATTAAAATTACGTAAAAAAATGTGAAGTAATACTCCCTCCGTTCCTTATTATAAGATTATTTTACCTAATTCTCTTAGATTAAGAAAAATAGTTACAAACAATAAATTTGTAAAAGAATTTCTTTACTTTCTTAGATTACCCTAATTTAATTACTTATAAATTTCTCTCTCCAAGTTATTATTTCAAAATCCTATTGTCTCTTTCATATTAAATATGAGGATAGTTTTGGAAAAAACATAATTAATGCTTCATTGATATTATAAATAAACTTATATTTAGGACCAAGAAAAACACTCAAAAGTGACCTTATAATAAGGAACGGAGGGAGTAAGTGTTTAATCTCATGAAATAAGTTTTGATATCATTTTTTTATCACGTGGGACAAACCCACCTCATCGCCACTTTAACGTCTCAAAAGACGGGATAATCGCGTGGAACGTGGAGGAGGGATATCCAAGGAAAAAGGAGAAGATATTTACTAATCGGTACAAATTGATTTGGACACTGAAATGTTAGGAGAAAAATATAGAGTTGATATATTACTATACCAAAAATTATGAGGAACTCTATGAAATGATAAAATACAAATTTGAATCATTTTGAGCAAAATAAAATGATTCATGGACAAGAAAATGAGTAAAAAAATGAGCTAAAGAATAATTGTGAGACAGTTAGAGCAATAATGACGTCGTCATTTTGTGCATCTAAGCTAGAATAAATTATTAGAAAGATGACAATAATAATTATTATCATTTGAGGATAAAATATTTTGGAAGCGACCTGCTCCAAAATCTGACATAGAACTGATTAGGGAAATATTCTCCGGATGAGAAAACTTCATTCACTGAAAAGATGTATAGAGAAGAAAGGAGCAAGACACCGTGGACGAAAACTCCGGAAGGAGCTCCGAACACAGTATAGAGACGAAAAGAGTAAGACACCGCAGGCAGAAACTCTGGTAGGAGCACCGAACACAAAACATTTTGTTCAGGGTCTCGCTTAAGTCCCTGCGAAGATAAAGTCTAACTTTATCGGATTTCCGAAAAGCGAAAACTATCAGCTTACAGTCGAAAGATCCGTAATGGAACACACTTCAGGAAAATACCATAAAAACAATAGAATATAAACACTCAATTAATTAATACATTAAAAATAAATCAATAATCTAGTTATTTAATTCAAGGCCTTACAAAAAATATACAAATTTAGACATTGGTGATCACTCACCGTCCTCATCGGCTCCAGGTGTGATAGGTGGGTAGTGGCGAAAGTAGGTGTTGTGGTCCTAATCAGGGGGTGTATCCATAATTTTTGTTGTTGGTGGGGCCGAAATAAAATAAAAAACTTGCAATGAATCTTATATTATATATAATTTAATAATTAAAAAATTATTTAAATAAAACTTTTCATTCTTTCATAATATTAAATTTATCTATTATTATATCACCAATGATCTTTTTAGAAATTTATCTCATTATATACAACTAATAAACTTATGAGAATATCATTATCATCTTCGATTTTGTTACAAAGTCGAGTCTTAACAACTTTTCTTGCTGAAAAAGCTCACTTTGTAGATGTTGTTAAAATATGAAGTGTTAAAAGTAGACGTAAATCTATCAATAAGTGAAATTATTGTTGTTTTTCCAGTTTTAACTAACCCCTGAAAACTCAGATAAGCTTGACATTTATCGTAAATTAAGATGTCAGGAAATATGAATGGCAATAATGTCTTAGATGAAACAATAAATTTCTTTTTCCATCTTGGAAAATCATCTTCATAAAATTTCTCAACGAGTTTAGATGTTTTCTCATTATCAATGATTAAAAAAAAAGGATATAAAGCTGAACTAAGTAGAAGTTATGCCATCGTTAAAAAAAAAAAAAGTAGAACTTATGCTGCATAAATCTTCTATTTAACTTAGATATATAGTTGCAAATCAATTGCAGAATAAAAAATATTTATTATATAAGTTTGTGGAAAATGGAAATAGTAAAAGTTAAAGCAAGAGATGAAGAATGATATTAATTTCTACATTAAATACATGTAGTTGGAAAAAGTCTCTAAATTGCCCTCATGCTCTTCTCCAATCACAATGAATTTCCCTCCTACAAAGATCCTAAGCAAGAAATTGCGTCTTGAGTCCACTCGTACAATAAGTAGGAAAAGTCTCTAAACTTTGCTTTGAGCCATAGCCAAGCCTTAATTCTTGAAGCCTTAATTCTTGAACTGATTAAAAACTTCACCAACCTCACGGTCTTCACGAAGACTAGTAGTGGCAAAAGACTAGTGGGTGGTGCTATAATTGGTGAGGTGGTCATTGTGGTGGCAGTAGAAGTGATCATGGTGGCGGTGGCTGCCTGAATTAGTGCATTCCGACTCATTTAACCTTCGGGTTAGGCAGACCAACCCGCGGGTCAAGTGAGTCAGCCCACAGGTCCGACGTGTTTTTCATTTGAAAAAAGACATGCTTATAACGACTTGTATAAATGCATAACGTGTTAGTATTGTTAATTCGACTCTACTATTGATAAGAATTGTAAACATGTTTCATGACATATTACAATGATAAGTCGATTGCCTATGTGTAAGTACCAATTTTTATAAATATTTTTTTGATAATTATTTTTTTGTAATATTTTCAGACATTTTAAATCCACTTTCCCATTTTTTCAGATTTGTATAATATTTTGTTCCTCCCAACCCACCAAGTCACGATGAGTTGGGTTGGGTTCATATTTTTGACTTGTTAAAATACGAGTTAGTCTAGTCCAACCCATATGGGTCGGTACTCGCTCTAGTTAATGATAACAACAGTTGAATAGGCTTTTAACATTCTCAGTTTCTCATCATGGTTGAATATTCTTATAATCATATTTACGTTAATATATCCCTCCCTCCCTCCCTCCCTAGCGACAACACTGGATGCCTCTGCCATGGTTGTCAATGGATGGGGTGTGTTGTTGTGATTCATGATGTGAGTGGAAGATGGGTTTGCGGTGTCAGCACAAGTTTTGGCTACGGCAGTGCATATATTACGGAGGTTCGATCTGGCCCTTCAATTGGGGCTTCAACCAGCTTGGGATCTTCCTTATCAAGAGGTAGCTTGCTTTTCGGATTTCTCAAACGTGGTGGACGTATTCCGCTCCAAGGTTGATGTTACCAAATACTGGGTGGACCGGGCGGGCTAGTACAAGCCCTTAGGCACGCCCGGTAAGGTTGATACCCCATGGGCGGGTATCCAAGATAGCGAATGGACACACAGTGGGGACGCGGGTCCCAACCTATGGATGTGGACCCAAGTCCATTTTGTCTTATTCACACTTGTATTATATGTATTTGTCTTATTTACTTTGGGGGATTCAGGTCTTCCATGTAAGGCCCAAATCCATGAATATTCTAGATAAGGACCACTCCTACTATAAAAGAAGGTGCCCTCACCTTGTACTAGTTACCTTTTTGATAATTAATGAGATTATTCCCTTATTCTTACATCATTCATATTCTCTTAGCTCTGCTAGGGTTTTATTAGGATACGTGATATCCATTTATTAACCTTAGACCAGAACATTGGCGCCGTCTGTGGCTCGAACTCAGCGGTTTTTCTTCCACTAACGTGATAGAGGCAGATTAAGTTTCATGGAGACGCATTCCTGTGGCGGACGTGCAC
This sequence comes from Lotus japonicus, assembly GCF_012489685.1. Lineage (NCBI taxonomy): Eukaryota > Viridiplantae > Streptophyta > Magnoliopsida > Fabales > Fabaceae > Lotus > Lotus japonicus. The sequence continues at coordinate 34,485,915 of NC_080041.1, forward strand.
CACGCCGTCGTGGTGGTGGACGTCACAATGGGGGTAGGAGTCATGCTCAAGCGATCCAGCTTGAGCCAGAAGGGGAGCAGGAGGCTTCCTCTGATGGAGCTTCAGTGGCGGAGCCTGAGAACCCGGTGTAGCTAGCAGGTGTGGCGGCAAGGTCGGACTTGGGCATTAAAATGAAGCTTTCTACTCCGGATAACGATGACTTGGGTGATCAACAAGTAGAAACACCCGTTCAGGTGTAGGGTCAAGCATTTGGAACATCCTCTACAGAGCTCAGGCAGGTGTTGGACACCATTCAGGCGGTGCAACGCCAAAATGAGCATTTACAGGCTCAGGTTGAATATCTTAACCAAATGAGGGACCTGAGGCGCGACCAACGTGTGGATGCAGAGGATGTGGTGGACTTTCAACCTTTCGCGCCCATTGTGGCTGCGGTGGAGATTCCAGAACATTTGCAAACTTTGACACTAGACATGTATGCGGGCGACGCCGACCCGATAGACCATTTGCGGTATTTCAATACTAAGATGGTCATTGACGGGGCGACTAATGCGGTCAAATGCAAGTTATTGACTTCCACGTTCAAGGGAGTGACGATGACATGGTTTATCAAGCAGCCCCCATATTCTATTTCAAATTTCACAGATTTTTCAACAAAGTTCCTAACCCAATTTTCAGCCAATCAAACTCAAAAGGCGACCCCAGCTGACCTGTTTAACATACGTCAGCTGGTGGGTGATCGCATTAAAACTTACATGGCTCGATTCATTAGAATTTCAGTCCAGTTGGAGGACGCCAGCCCGGAGGTGTGTGTGGCGGCCTTCTAAAATGGGCTCAGGTGTGGCTCACTAAACAAAGACTTAACCAGAAGGCCCGTCAAGGACATGATGGATTTACGCACCAGAGTGCAAGAATTCATCTTGGTAGAACAAGACGAACAAACAAAAAAGGATAGAGATAACTGGCTTAACCAATCTGAGTCAACGATAGAAAGAGGACGTGGCTCAAAAGATCAACGGCCGACTCAAACGCCACGTCAACCTACACCAGCGCCCTACCAGTCGGCAGGCAAGGACTACATGGTAACACTTGGCATAGAAATGGCCAAATTACCCCAACAAATCAGGCGACACAAGGAGGAAACACGCCCATACAAGGGCAGCAAACAAAATTGAACGCCCCTCTCAGCACGATCATGCGAGCAATAGGGCAAACAAATGTAGTCCAGTACCCACGACCACCCAGGCGACCCCCAGCGAACGTGGATACAACCAAGTGGTGTGACTTTCATAAAGATATGGGACACAACAGATAATTGTTGGACCTTGCGTAAAGAGATCGAACGGTTAATTAAAGCAGGGCATTTAGCAAACTTTGTATCCAATGAACACACACAGGCCGAGGTAACCAAGGCCACTGGGGGCGGGGCCTCGAAAGGCAAGGAGATAGTTGAGGATTTGGGTATACCTGCTGGATCATGCTCATCAATCGCCGGAGGATTCGGCGGCGGGGGTTTATCTAGGAAAGGACGGAAAAGATATGTAGAGGCAGTAAATTTCGTGCACAAAGGAGTGTTGGTTGAATTATACTCCTATCACTTTCACACTTAGGGACTATGATCATGTTACCCCACATGATAATGATCCAGTGGTGGTGACTTTGCGGGTAAACAATTATGTCACTGATAAGTGCCCATTTAACGTATATTTGAATATCATTTTAAGCACTTATTTCACTTGTATGCTTGCATTTTTTATCATTTTATCCCCAAAGTAATTGATTTAGTAAGTACTTAGTTTTAACTTAGAAATAGTATAAATATTATATATTTCATGAGCTTAACTTGGACTTTTGATGCAGAGAAGAAATTTATGAAGAATCCAAGTTTAAAGTGAAAATTTGATTTTTTTAGAGTTGCATAGCGCTGAGCACCAAAAATGGGGCGCTGAGCGCCCAAGTAGCTGAAGAAACCCAATGCTGAAGGAGGCAGGGCGCCCGGCGGCCTCTGATGAGCGCCCGGCACCCTGTGACCGCCCTAAACACTTATTAAAGGGCATAAACTCGATTTTTGTCCGATCTCTCCCATTCTCTTCGATTTTCTCCCAATTTTGGCACCATAACAGAGCAAGGGAGCTGGGCTTCATGGAGGAGGGGTCCTTGGGCTAGGATTGGATGGATTGGACCTTCAAGATGGTGATGGAAGCCATGGGAGGACGGTGACAACCTCCCGGAAGCCATGGAAAGCTTGGGAAAGCTTCCATGGTCGTGGTTACGTCGTCTTCTCTTGGGTTTCGGTTCTTTCTTCCATTTCCCTGTTAGTTTTTGTTTCTATTTTTGTATTTAGGATGTTATAACTTGATGCTTTGATTGTTGTAAGCTCTTTCATCAATGCAAATGATAATCTTTCATGTATTGTGTTTCTCTTTGCACTTCATGCTTCTAACCAATCAATTGATAATCAAAAGAGCTTCACTAATTCATAGATAGATCGGGAGATTATTGTGAGTTTGTGTATGCTTAGTTCAATGAAAGTAGACACCTATGTCTTAGGTTTTCGCTTTCTATGCTTCAAGTATCGATTGATCCATGTAAGATTTCAGGGGACTAGCATTAGGTCGAGAGATTGGTGTGGGTCCGGTCCAAGAGAGAAACTTCTTAGTGTATCAATTGTCTTAGGGTGAGAATATCTTGGGTAGGAACAATAGTGAATTTCTATGTGACAGGTGGAGTTCTGAGTTCTAACAGGAGTTTCCGGAGTGACAACGGAGACTTGCAAGCCTAGGGTACCTTGTCTTAGGATGAATTGGCCATTGGGAATGTCTTTTAGAGAGAACTTGAGCTATATTATTCCTTTTGGGTTTTCTAGATGGTAAGGGATTACGTCTAGGAATTCTAATTGATAGATTCACCTAGGCTAGGGATAGTTAGGTGGATAGCTCTCGGCCTCATAAATGAAATGAACCATTACAAAAGTGTTTGAGTTGAAAGCAACTAGAGGATTAGGTGAAAATGCATTCTAAATATGTTTTCTTCTTTGTTACCTCAGTAAATCTTCTTTTACTATTTTCTTTTATATTCAAAAACCACAAAAACAGTTTATCCAACATCTTTGTATCCGCTCAGATCAATGTTTAACTGGTGGAACTAATGTTCACACAATCCATGAGGACGATAAACTCGTATCTTCTTTACTATGATTGAATCATAAAGGTTTAGCCAAAAGCAGTACAAACAACGAGGAAAAAACCTTTATCAAATTTTGGAGGTCCCACCGAGATGAAAGGGTTGAGGTTTAGTATGAATGATAAAGAAATGGTGACAAAAGAGTGACTCTTGGTTAATGAGGGAGTGAAAGGTGAATAGTTGTGATAGATATCATTTTATGCTCTCTTGGCTTGGAAGTCTTTGAATATCCAGAAAAATCAAGATTCTTTTGAAGCCAGGCCCCATTACAACCCTTGAAAGACCTATGTGATTCTTGATTAACCATGCAGTTCGATGATTACTGAGACAGGTAGCAAGCTTGATTTGTGTGATTCATTGATAGATTTGAGTGAAATACTTACCCTTTGATCTCTTGAGTTGTGCACTTCATGAAAGTATTGAGTTAATCCTTGATTGAAAAGTAGAAAATTCAAATTGTGCTTGGGATCTCATATTGAATATGCTCTTGTATCATGATTTTAGTTAATTGTGTGGGGTTCACATGATCTTTCTTGAGAAGTTTGTTTTGCAAAGAAAATCAGGCATATTGAGGAATCATTGGAAATGGTAGTTCATGAGTCATGCTTGTTTGAGAACAATTGTATATATGTGTTTTGATTGCCAATACCTTTTGTTTGAGGGCAAACAAGGTTCTAAGTTAGGGGGAGTTTGATAAGTGTCATATTTACCTAGTTTGATGTGCAATTTAGACACTTATCTTTGTGATTAATGAGTTAAATTTGACAACTTCACCCTCTTTTGATTAGAACTTCTTAATATGTGAAATTTAGTTAGAATATGAAAAAGCATTGATTCTAATCTAAAAAAGTGTTGTAGGATTGAAGATGGAAGAAAATGCAAAGCTTTGAGTAGGAAATGCAAATTAGAAGTTCCTGTGTGTCGCGCACTCCTCAGAGAGTGACGGGCGCTCATGGCGGTCAAGGGAACTTCACCTTGAAGAATGCAAAGTGTCAGGCGCTCCACAGAGAGTGTCGGGCGCTCCTGGCGGTCAAGGAAACTTGACTTTGAAGAAAGCAGAGTGTCGGTCGCTCCTCAGAGGCTGTCGGGCACTCTGTCTGACGAATTTTCTATTTAAAGCCCCCTCTTTCGAAATCTAGGAGAGAATTTTGGACCAAAACTGAAACCCATCACTTAGGGAAAGATAGAACTCGAAGGAGAGCATCAAGGGGGGTATAGGAGACTAGAGAGAAGGCTTTGGAGCCGATTTCATCGCCGGGGAACCGTCACGTATTCAGTTTTTCATCGTTCTTCTTCTCTTTTATGATTGTAAAGCTATCCATGGAAATGAATAGCTAATTTCTCATTTGTTGGGATTTGAACTAGTTGCTTTGATGCTCATGTAATCTATTGGATTTCCTTTCATGCAAATTTCATGTTTCTGTGCTAAAGAATCAATGGTTTTCTCTTTTGCTTCATGCTATATCTGAGGTTTGATCCCCTTGGGTATTTTGATTTATTCAAACTTGTGTAGGGAACTCGCACGTTCTTGAGTCCGAACTAGAGTTAATCATATGTTTCTTTTCCATGATTCAATGATTTTTACCTTGTGCTTCATGCTTGTTTTGGATTGATCACCTAAAACATGAATTTAGATTTAATAGGACGGTGGGAACTAACTATTTAAATCTGAATTAGGTAAAATCATCTAATGATTCTAAGGTCTAGGGATAGGGTTAGATCATTAGTCTATTCAAACATCCATGTTTAATGCTACTCACTATTGTTAATCGTCAAGGGATTGAAGGTTAATGTAGGGAGTTGATAATCTTCTACACCGGGGAACTGGGTAGTAAGATAAGAAATGGTGGGAGGAATCAATTGCATAGAACGATATTTGTATGTGAATCAATAGAATACATAGAGGTCGAACAACGAAACTCTAATCCCAGCAAAACTATCTACCTTGGTGAATCCAACTCTTTTTATCTTCTTGATTTATGTTTTTATGTTCTTAAACAAACAATCAATCTCTTTGTAAACCATTATTTGAGTTTGTTAGCTATTGAACGACATAAGTATTACACCTCCCTGTGGATACGACAAAACCCTTTACTATACTACAATTGAGTCTTGAGAGATTCAAACGTAGAGTGGTAAAAACTCTTTCATCAATCACTAAGAAGGTCTTTTTGGACCCAGGAAGTTCTGTTGACATTATATATGGTGATGCATTTGAGAGGCTGGGCCTAAAGGAATCAGACTTAAAGCCATACACAGGGTGCCTGGTTGGATTTACGGGCGACCGGGCTAAGGTAAGAGGATATGTGGAGTTAGCGACAACCTTTGGTGTGGGGGAGTTTGTGAAGAAATTTCAAGTGAAGTATTTGGTCCTCCCATGCAAGGCGACATATAATGTGCTTCTTGGGCGGGATACTCTAAACAAAGTATGTGCAATAATCTCGACTGCTCACCTAACAGTGAAATACCCATCTTGCAATGGCAAGGTGGGAATTTTGAGGGTGGATCAAGAGGCGGCAAGAGAATGTTATGCTCAAAGTTTGGCGTTATACGGCAAGAAGGCGGCCAAGGAAAGTCATCGTGTTACTGAAATCTTCCCACATGAAGATTTCAGCTTGGACCCTCGTGATGATTCAGAAGACTTGAGACCCGAGCCCGCTGAAGAGACAAGATTCATTCACGTGTCAGGGCGGGCCTTGAAAATTGGAAGCACCCTCTCAAAAGAACAAGAAGATCAGTTGGTGGAGCTACTAAAAAACAATTTGGATCTGTTTGCTTGGACGATCAAGGACGTTCCGGGTATTGACCCAGATGTCATATCTCACAAGTTATCCATTCAACCAGGGTCAAAGCCCGTAACATAGGCTCGAAGGCGGATGGGTGAGGAAAAAGATAAAGTTGTGCTAGTAAAAACTCAAAAATTACTTGAAGGGCGATTTATCAGAGAAGTTCAATATCCCACTTGGTTGGCAAATGTTGTCATGGTACGAAAAGCAAATGGAAAGTGGAGAATGTGCACAGATTATACGAGTTTAAACAACGTATGCCCAAAAGACTCATATCCACTTCCATATGTGGACAAGTTAGTGGATGGCGCTTTTGGAAATGAAATGTTAAGTTTGATGGATGCGTATTCTGGATATAATCAAATTATGATGCATCGCCCAGATGAGGAAAAAACGGCGTTCATGACAAGTCAAGCCAATTATTGCTATAGAACAATGCCATTCGGGTTAAAAAACGCGGGGGCGACTTATCAACGATTGATGGACAAGGTCTTTGCAGGCCAAGTTGGCAGCAATATGGAAGTTTATGTGGATGATATGATTGTCAAAAATGTCAGAGGAGGCGATCATCATCAAGATTTGGTAGAAGCGTTTGCTCAACTGAGGAAGTACAACATGAGGTTGAATCCAGAGAAGTGTTCCTTCAGAATTCTGGGCGGAAAATTTCTAGGATTTATGATTACATCAAGAGGCATCGAAGTTAATCCACATAAGTGTAAGGCTATTCTGGACATGAAGAGCTCGTCGAACGTTCGTGAAGTTCAAAGGTTAACATGATGACTGGCGGCCTTATCCCGCTTTTTACCAATGGCGGGAGACAAAGCAGCACCGTTCTTTGCGTGTTTAAAAAAGACCTCAACTTTTCAGTGGTCCACGACATGCGAGGAAGCTTTTCGAGAGTTGAAGGAATTATTGGCTTCACCACCAATATTGGCAAAACCAACGCCTGGGATCCCATTAACACTATACTTGGCGGTCACTAGTGCGGCGGTCAGTACAGTTTTGTTACAAGAGGAGAGTAAGCAGTATAAGATCGTCTATTTTGTTAGCCACACCCTACAAGGGGCGGAAGTGTGTTACCAAAAAATAGAGAAGGCGGCCCTTGCAATACTTAAGACAGCCAGGCGACTTCGACCATACTTTCAGACTTTCCAAATAAAAGTGAAGACTGATATTCCGTTACGACAAGTTTTGCAAAAACCAGATCTGTCAGGGCGACTTGTTAGTTGGTCGGTGGAGTTATCAGAGTATGACAATTTTTATAAGCCAAGATGGCAAGTTACAATTCAAAGCTTGATTGATTTTGTGGCGGAATTGACGCCTACAGAGGGCGAGAGAAAAAACTCAGAGTGGGTTCTCTCCGTGGATGGTTCTTCAAATGAGCAGGGAAGTGGGGCCGGTGTATCTACTGAGAGTCCCGACAACATGTTAATTGAGCAGTCGTTAAAATTTGGGTTCAGGGCAAGCAACAATCAGGCTGAGTATGAGGCACTAATAGCAGGGTTAAGACTTGCCATCGAGTTGGGTGTGCAGAAGTTATACATAAAGGGTGACTCTCAGTTAGTGGTGAAGCAAGTTCGAGGCGAGTATCAAGTGAAGGATCCTCAGCTGTCTAAGTATCTAGAAATTGTGCAGAGACTCATGCAGGCGATCAGCCAAGTTAAGATTGAGCACATACCAAGAGGTCAGAATGAGCGAGCAGATGCATTGGCCAAATTGGCCAGCACGGGGCGATTGGGAAATTATCAAACGGTAATTCAAGAAGCATTACCTCGCCCAAGTACAGATATTGCGGAGTTCAAAGTGGCGAAAGCCATAGAGAGTGGCGAGCCATCGTGGATGGATCCAATCATAGAATTTTTAAATCAGCAACCTCAAGATGAAAGCAAAAATACAAAGGAAAGAAGAAGGGAGGCTAGTTTCTACACTCTGATCGGAGGACAATTGTACCGGCGAGGAATCATGTCACAAATGCTAAAATGTGTAGACACTGATAAGTCTCAAGATATAATGGCTGAAGTTCATGAAGGGGTCTGCTCAAGCCACATTGGAGGGCGGTCGTTGGCCGTAAAAGTGCTTACACAAGGCACCCCCGGAACAGCTCACTACAATGACCACCCCATGGCCTTTCGTCATGTGGGGGACGAACATCTTGGGACCTTTTCCAACAACTAAAGCTCAAATGAAGTTTATCGTGGTAGCGGTGGATTATTTCACCAAGTGGATAGAAGCAGAAGCGGTGGCCACAATTACTGCCGCCAAGATTAGAAATGTCTTGTGGCGGCGAATTGTGTGTCGTTTTGGAGTCCCAATGGCGTTGGTCATGGATAATGGCACGCAATTCACAAGTGCATTAACAAAAGAATATTGTGCAGATTTGGGAATAGACATGCGGTTCACCTCAGTCGAGCACCCGCGAACAAATGGCAAGGTCGAGGCAGCCAACAAAGTCATACTGAATGGGTTAAAGAAAAAATTGTATAAAACCAAAGGTTGGTGGGCGGAGGAGTTACCAGGAGTTCTATGGGCGTACAACACAACTGTGCAGACTAGCACTGGGGAGACGCCGTATAGGCTAACTTATGGTTCTGATGCCATGTTACCCGTGGAAGTGGAGAATCAGAGTTGGCGGGTGATAACAATGAACGAAGAAGAAAACAATGATAATTTGATTGCAAACTTGATCATGCTTCCTGAGCTACAAAGGGAAGCACACTTGAACAATGAAGCCGCAAAGGGAAGGGTCGCCCGTAAATATGCAACCAAGGTCGTCCCTCGGAAAATGAAGGTAGGAGACTTAGTGCTACGCCAAAGGACAATGACTTCAGGGCGTAACAAATTGACGCCAAACTGGGAAGGACCTTTCCGAGTCAAAGCAGAAGTAGGCGCAGGGGCGTACAAGCTTGAACAACTTGATGGCGGCCAAGTTCGCCGCACATGGAATGCCTCAAGTCTAAGACAGTATTATAGTTAAGTAAAAGAAAGTTGCACTCTTTTTTCTTCAAAAAAGGTTTTTAATGAGGTGACCTATGTAAATGAAGGGAAGAAACTCCCATGTAAGGATCTTTAGATCCTAGTTTTATTTAAAGAAATGAGAAGTGTTTTACAGTTCGATGTTCGTCACAATTGACAAGATCTAACTCATAAACTTTCTTTACTAATTTTTTCTATGGCATGACCCAGCACGGCTAAAACTTTCATAATCAGAAAGCGTCGTCACTGAGCACACATAGCCTAGGCAATTCTAGTGGCCACTAGAATCCAAGTCCCTTCCGTAAAACGATTAAGGTCAGTAAAATGTGCCTAAGCCTTGGTTAGTATACCCAACACCAAGAAGCCTCGCCAAGTGGCGAGCCAAGCCTAAGTATAAATTCCAAACGTTGTACAGTTATTAAAACATGCATTTTCATCAAAATAAAGGGCGAGACCCAACATAACGAAGTCATTACAGCAACACTTCAAATATATAAAAAAAAAAGAGGGAGTGATGCCCATTGTTCAAATAACAAAACAAAAATAAAAAGAGGGGGCGAGGCCCATTACAAACATGAAGAATATGAAGTTAAACTTGATCATTCTTTGCTTGCTTCTCTGCGTCAGCCTCACCGTTTCCACCTGCATCGGTGGCACCCTTCTTCACGCCCTTGCCCTCGGTTTCTTCACCTTCTTCTTCATCTGATTCTTGCATAAAGGGGAGGTTACTAATGTCAGGATCGGCAGGACCAACAACCTGGCCGTCCACAATCTTTTTCATGAAACCAAACTGCGAGCAGTCGAGCTTAGGGCAGAGAATTTGAAGTTGAGCCTTGGCATCCAGAAATCCAAGAATATATTGGCGAGAGCTCTTCTCCAAAAGGGTCTTGTCAGATTCTTTCAAGTTGGCTTCAAGCCCTTGGATGATTTTCTCTACAGTTTCAAGTCTGCCTTCAGCGCTCGCTTTTGGAGGCGCTGGACTTTTGGCGCTTAGGATCTCGGTTGTCAACCAGCGGTGACTTCTTCCTTTCACATTTGGATTCCTTCTTCTCATTCTTCCTGTGCCCCTTGGCAGTTTCGACTTGGCTAGAGATGAAGGATGCCATGCTATCAGGATTGACACCGCCCTTGTTCGTGCTCATTTCAGCTGTACAGAACATAGACAAAAAGACGATGGTTAATATAAGGATTCAATACGAGAGGAAAATTTCACGAAACGATTACTTAGTAAATCCAAGCTTACTAAAAAACTCCTGAAGTTTTCTATCCTTAGCGGCTTGGTGTAGATCGCAACAAGGAATTTGAGGAAAGGTGAGGATGTACAGGGTGATCCGTTGTTCATCCTCGGTCAACGCCTCGAGTACAACAGTAATGTCACGGCGAGGGTTGACGGTCCAATGTAAGGGAAACAAGGGGCGGTCATTCGAATCAAGAATGAGATTGGGAATGTCAGGAGAGTGGACGATCTTGAAATTTCTTTTGCCAATGTTTGAAATTGCTCTTCAAAGGCTTGAAAATGGCCAAATTAGGGCGGGCAGACAAAGGGACAAAAGAAACTGTGGATGGTTTGGTGATGCAAGTTTTGTAGAAAAAGAAAAATAAAGTATAAGTGGGGGTGACGCTTAATTGATCACACAACAATTCGAAACAACGAATGAAGCCCCAAGCGTTCGGGAGGAGTTGACAAGGGGCGACGTTCAAAAAAGTGAGGACATCGCGAATGAAAGGAGAAAAAAGGAGTTTCATGAAAAGCTCGGTAAAAATAAAGCCATGAAGATAAAACCAAGCGGGCGCCCCGACAGCTCCCGAAGGCTTGAGTGTGACGACATCATTATCATCACAAGGGGCGACATTTAAAGATAAATCCTCATTTTTGCCAGTTTCAGGGTTCACTTTCATAAACCCTTGGGCGGTAAGGCGATTATTGTTCAGAGATTGAATGCTATTCCAGATGGAACGGGAAAGACATTTATCATCCATACACTTGGAACTGGTTCGCCAGCCGGGCGAGGTGGAAGGATTGTCAGAAGAACGATGAGAGGTTATAGAATGGGTTCTTTTAACGGCGGGGTCAGAAGTAGAGGGCGAGCTAGAAGACTCAGAGTCAGAATCATTCAAAACGACGATTTCATGACTAACATCAGTTTCTTCATCATCAGAAGCAGAAGAAAAAGAGAGGGAAGACAAGGTTTCGCTTTGAGCAGACATTCTAGGAAACCTCATAGAATGAAGATGAAGAAGTAAAAATATAAAAAGAAAGAGGGAGAAAAGCAAAAGTAGGAGGAGGAAACTGACCGAAAATGAGAGAAGTAGTAGGGAAGCAACGAGCTATGGTAGAAGAAGAAGCACAAAGGTCACCGGAGCAGTAGGGTCACCGGAAACGGAAGAACTTCAAGTATTCAGAAAGGAGTGAAAAGTTCGAGTAAGCAAAAGTAAAAGGGGGAAAATATGCGACTTGGGTTTTTATAGAAGAAATAAACGAAGAGAGAGAAAGAAAGGGGAAACGACACGTTCAGATTCAAGGGTTTTCATGAACCGAGGCAATCCCTCGAATCCCGCGTGAAAAGACAATGACAGTTGAAAGCTAATGATGGAACTTTTTTGAAAACGGTGCAGCATGTGTCATACGAAGCGATGCGCGAATTGATGACGGCGGGTGATGTCAATGGGCGAGCCCAGTCTCAATTTCCGAAAGACATGTCAGCTTCTAGGAAGTTGAAGCTTCATGTCTTGTGGGCTGGGCGAGCATCTTCGAGTGGCGGTGGTACTATTTCTTTTCAGACCAGAAGACATTTCAGCCTCCAGGAAGTTGAAGCTTCATGTCTTGTGGACTTGTGGACCGGGCGGGCTAGTACAAGCCCCTAGGCCCGCCCGGTAAGGTTGATACCCCATGGGCGGGTATCCAAGATAGCGAATGGACACACTGTGGGGACGCGGGTCCCAGCCTATGGATGTGGACCCAAGTCCATTTTGTCTTATTCACACTTGTATTATATGTATTTGTCTTATTTACAATGGGATTCGGGCCTTGCATGTAAGGCCCAAATCCAGGAATATTCTAGATAAGGACCACTCCTACTATAAAAGGAGGTGCCCTCACCTTATACTAGGTACCTTTTTGATAATTAATGAGATTATTCCCTTATTCTTACATCATTCATATTCTCTTAGCTCTTCTAGGGTTTTATTAGGATACGTGATATCCATTTATTAACCTTAGACCAGAACACTGAGTGAAGGAAACAATCATGCGGGTTAGGCACATGGAGCTGGACCGCCAAGATTGAGCTCGTCCCAGGCATAGGAATAATACAGTAGACTACATGGCGAACCAAGCTTCGCGTGAGCGATCCCCCGACGTGTTTGACATACTCCGCCTCCTGTCATTGTTGAGCTCATTTGCAAGAATGTTTTGCGTTAATTAGTTTGTCTTTTAATCTTACTCTTCTAACAAAAAAAATATATATAGAATAATATGAAGAAAAAATCTTGTGGGGTCCACGCCTGGCCACTACTTATGGGCTGTGGACTAATGACATGCTAGCCCAACTCAGTTTTTTATGAGCCTACAAACTGGACCAGCCCATAAAATAATTAATAAAAGTTGCCAACAAAATGTGCTCAACATAATAGAACGTTCATTTTAAAATAAACAATAACAAAATGAACAATGTTAGATTTATTATATGACGTCCCCGAATGATAACTTAAGTGGTAAGAGATAAGGGACATGTGAGTTGGGTGAGAGAGGTTTAAGAATCAATCCCCAGAGGTCAGGGTGCAATCTATCTTTCCGATGTACCAAAAAAATTCATTATATGACCTACTTTTTCCTAAGCAACTCAAACAAGGATTATTCATTTTGACTACTAATTATGAAAAAAATAATAAAAGATAAAAATAGGCCAGCACCAGCCTAACCCATTAACCCATTAATTATGGATTAATCAGCTCACACCAGGTAGTGAAATTTTAGGTCTGATTATGTTGGGGTAAAATTAGGTTCAAACTTGAAATGGACAAAGGATATGCCAATCAGGGGATATGCAAAACGTGTAGTGGATCGAATATATATATAAAAGTATTTGATTTTTTTTGTTTTTTTAAAGCTAAAGGAATATATATATATATATATATATATATATATATATATATGTTTTTCCAGTGCAGCAAAATATATATATATATATATCAAAAAAAACCCTAAAGACAGCACCCTTAGGGAGCGAAGATAACCCTAAAAATAACGAGGCACCTAGACAAAAAAAAAAACACCCTTCAAGGCTAGAAATAGGATCAAAACCGGACTAATTAACAAGCACCCCGGACACCAAGGGAATAAGCCCAAACAAACCCAAGTATTTGATTTTGTTATTGTTGGGTTTGTAACGAGATGGGATAAGATGTGATTTTCTCCACATTGATCTAAGAGGTTAAGAGCGTAATGATTTGGACATCATTCACATGATTTCACCATAATACTTTATGACTATAAGTGTGTGAGTTTTTTATACTTATAAACTGTATAACCCTTGTTTATCCAATGTGACACAGCTTAGAAACATATTGTTGAACTCCAACAATAAGTTCACTTGGTTTTTCACGAATTAATAATGATGCTAATGGGTGCTCTAACCATTGTTTACGGTTACATACTTACATGCAAATTAACCTTACATGATGCGCAGATGTAAAAGCAAAGCATATATAGGTAGTAGTGTCTTTATCACATAATTTATTACTTCCAAAAGAGGATGTTAAGATCTCTCATATCTAAAATAGGCTTACTTTAAAAGAGATAATAAAATACCAAGCACAACCTTCCATAGCCAGTGGAATGAGATTTTGTGAATCTTTATAGATTTGTAGTCTTGAGAGAAGATCTGGAATGAGATTTAATTAGGTTTAATTTAATTTATTTAATTTGAATATAGATGAGAATTTCTTCATTTTACATAGAGGGTTTGGATGGAAGAAATTCTCTTGGAGCCTTAAGTAGTTAACTATATTTTTATCTTATCATATGCTCAAATGGAGCCTTGTTAGATCGAGAATAAAGTTTAAGAACTTTGGTAGTGCAAGGCTACTATGAAGAATGTGTTACTTTTTACCTTGGAATATGATCAGGCCGAATTTATGTCTGGCAACTTGTGAAATGAAGTCTAAGATCTCAACTACATAATATTATACTAAACTTAAACTAAATTTAATTCTGACACTAAAACGTTACTATTCTCAGCTAAAATTGAAAACAAGTCGCCTCTTAACACATTAATTCTATGTATGTTGTACGTGTTTCTTACGCTCGTACGTATCAGATAGTGGAAGGATTGCATGCTTTCCACTAGGTTATGTTTCTTATCTATATACTATAGATTCATTTGGATCCTCAGAATTGATCTCCATGATCCCATTAATTGAAACAACCTTTTCAACTATTCCATGCAAAGATGCCTTTTGTTACAAAGTAGACAAACTGGCTAGAGTCAGAATGCATTGTCTCTAAGTATCAACGAGCTGCACATTTTCCAAATCTATATCAAATATGTATTTATTATTTATATACTATTTGTTCTCAAAATTTATTATATATGTTTATATGTACAAAATAAATAGTTGTACCAAAAACTCTTTGGACCGTTATATATGGATTTTACAGCCGACCGGATCTTACGTCTTCTTCAACTGGTTCTATGTGATTGACCAATTAACCAGGCAAATTCAGCCCAACCCTAGCCATGTGCTACACGAAGTCATGAGTCAGCCACCCGTTGGAAGAAATGTCCATCTTCATTTCCCTCATAAATATAATTAATAGAATCCCTTAATTTTCTCTCTACATGATTCACTCCATTATATTTTTTTTAAGATGCTCCAACCATATAAGTGCACACTCACTTTTAGTACAAGAAAACATGTCATTAGCCAACCGGTTTGTTGGCAACTTGCAGCTACAAATTTATCGGTAATTGACTTATTTATCGACGGTTTAGCCGTCAGAAATGTCTTGACTTTTGAGAATTAATCGAAAAAAACATTTACCAAGAGGCTAGATCGTCGATAAGTAATGTTTAGTGGTGGTACGATTTGACGGGAAACATTACCGATCGTCTAAGCTGTTGAGAGATTTTGAAGGGAAAACTAGCAACAAGCAACGTCGTCGGTACAGTCACCAACCATTTCAATCGCTCAAACTGTCCACTTTCTCACGATTTAGGTCATCGGTACCCAGTCAACAACTGCATTAATGAAACCATCCAAATTACTGAAGTAAAAATCGTCGATGCTTGACAAGATATAGTCTATTGACGACTTTGACCATCAGTAACCTATATGTAGTTTGGACGACACCTTCACAACACATCTTCTGTCTTTTAAGTTTCTCTTTTTTATTCTTTTATGATGAGTTTCTTATTTTGATTTACCTTATAATTTTTGTTCATTTCACTTTTTTTTTGACAATAAATTTTTGTTCATTTCACATTTGTTTTGTGGTATATGTATGTGGTTTTGACGAGGCGTACTTATAATGTATTGTACATCTTGAGGTTAATAATCAATATTTGTTATATAGAACATGTATATATATTATGAGCATGTATAATTAATTAATCAATTATAAAAGTGCAGAGATAATAAGGGCCTTCAGGTACTATCCTCGAGCCATTATTGAAAAACAGAACAAGATGCAACTAAAGCTTTGGCAGTGTCAATAATAAGGGCCTTCAGGTACTATCCTCTAGCCATTATTGAAAAACAGAACAAGATGCATGCAACAGCTTTGATAGGACACTGCTTGCTTGGTGCTTGTTAGGAAAAAGTATTTTTCTTGAGATGAAAGATGTAGGACCAGAGGTTCATCAGTGTCGTGATTGCTCGGGTGTGCTTTCATCGTCATCATATTGAAACCAGTACTTCCCCATGGAAACTTTGGCATAAATCCATATCAGTACTACTTCAGAACCGGCAATATTTGGATACTTGTTGCTTTGTTGGCATCATCACTCATTTTGAAATAAAAAGTGAACTAAACTCGCTTTGTGAATTGGTGATAAAAGTTTGTCCATGTTGCACTAAACACACATTAATTCAGAAATTCATTGGAATTACATTTACAAGCAATCATAATTCCGATAATTAGTTGTTAAAGATAAACTTGGTATCTTTTAACAAATGAAAAGGGGATATGGCACAGAGACCAATTTCATCTCCTTTCTTATAATTAGTTTAAGCATTGTGTTTAACCAAAACCCCGATTGTTTCATAACTCCTTGCTTTGAATGTAGTTATGTTTAACATGTTGGGCATCATTTAAGACTAGATCAGTTTGTCTTCTGATTCCTTAAATTAAATATGAAAGCAACATTTTGTATCAAAGTAATTCACTTTTTAAACAAAATGAACTTTGAGTGAAACATGTTTATATATGATCGAAATTATCAACTTTGATCCAAACAAATACTTTATTCAAAATGCAAGGTGATATTGATGAACCAAATACTTTGTTTACTTTATACATAAGCTCACTTTAAAGGAAGTTTTTCAAAAAGAATTCAGGTACTACATAAGACTAAGATCCTGTTTGGATACAAACTAAATAGCACTTATTGGATCTTATCTACTAGAAAAAGCATTGGATAAGCTCCAATAAGTGCTCTTTGGTCTGCATTCAGCTCTAAAATTCAAGACAGCTACATAGCTAGCATTCTTCCATCATCAACATGAAAATTGAAAATATCCCTGCCCATTTTATGTTGTAAAGAACAATGCAGTTGAACAACAAACTCTATTGGTAAGAGGTTAAACTAAAACAAAGAGAGTCATCTAAACGATGACATTTTGTCACAAACTCATGACCTCTAGAGCATCACTCACTACTACTATAATCAGTTCTGAAGAACCTACAGAACAATCCATTTTAGCTAGAAGGTGAACAATTGATATCTTGTTCAAGAGTTGATGGTCGTGGACTAGGATTTTGTATTAACTTTATCTCCTTCAAAGTTGCTCGTAGGCCGCTTTCCCCTCTCAGTACCATTACTCAGAGGGCTATTAGCAGGCCTTATATCTCCTGTAGAAATTGGAGTTGAACTTGATGTTTTGGGGCTTTGAGTGCGACGTATCTCGCCACGACTCCTTGTAATGATTTCATCAAGAATTTCCCCACCACTGATATTCACTGTAGTTCCGTGGCTACTTGGATCCTGTAAAGTATGTAGACATACTGTGAACAGGAGCTTCCATAGATACATGATATAAGATTATATGAACTTTGTACTAATCTGATGAATGTAAAGGTAATATGGTTCAAACTACTTACTTCAAAGGACATGTTGAAAGCAATGGCAGGTGCTTCCTCATATGCTGCTGCATCCAACTCTTGAAGATGGGCTCCTTTGAAAAACTTGGGAAGAAAATATTGCCGGACCGGGACGAGAAGCATGATTAACAATGGGAAAAGGACCCCAGCAATTGGTATCCACGTTAAGCCAAAGCAAAGAAGCAAGTAAAATGTTTGGAACAAAGTAAATAAGGCAATTGCTTTCAAGGGCACAGTCTCAACAAAGGTGGCATGATGCTCCTCCAGCAGTCTAAAACATAGGAAAAGAGAAAAGGGTCATCACCACCTCTTTAAATGGAATGCCAAGACTCACAACCATAATCTTGACTAAGAAGAGAAAATCAACTAAAATAATAGTGGAATTCTCAACAAAAAAAACTAAAAGGTCAAAGATGTATGTTGTTTGTGCATGTTGAGAAGTCTCACTTTGACTAGAAATATAGCCGAAATAGTCCTTATAAAGGGTGGAACAACACTCACCCCTAAGCTAGTTGTTGGGGTAGAGTTAGATCTAACCTGAATTCTAAGAGCTCACAAGGGTTGGAAAGAAAACAAAGGAATGAAACTTTGCACTGAGTATTTAAATCCATGAGTGCATGTTTGGAAATTCATTTAAAATTGATTCTTAAGAAAAAATAATTCTGAAGAGAAGCTTACGTGAGTAGCTTCTGGGTATTAGAATTGATTGTGCGAAAAAATAAGACACACTATGAATCCTAGACCTATGCAATGAAAAAATTGACTATGAGCATAGACATACTTGTATCTTCTACTTGGAGCTGTGAAAAGATACAATATTCTCTCCCAAAACTGATTTCCTGGCAAGCTTTCAATTGCCATGAAGGCAAAATAACCCCAAAGCACTGAAGTTGGTATCTTCTTCAAAAGAGGCATAGCAGCAACACAAGCCCCAACCATTAATGCCTGCAGTAGATTGCTGACGCGCTGCTCTTTAACTTCGACTGGCAAAAGGTCATCAACATCCTTATTCACATCGAAGACGATCTCATCAACAGGGGCGTCAATGTATCCTTGACTTGAAGCTAGTGCTATGGTAGATTCCTTCAGCTCTTTCAGCCCCTGCATGAAGAACATAGCCAAGGGTAAAGGAGAATGAAGGTCATATAATTCGCAAATTTCAGATCAATTGGAAATCATAGGATTACACTTACCGAGGTCGGTGGCATTTGGGGAACCAATGGAGTCTGCATTACATCATATGCCTCTTTCATACTTTGGTAGAACTGACTCAGGTTCATATTTTTCTGCATGCTTTGTTTTGCAGTTGATACAAGCCTATGCCGTAAAAGCTATTTAAAACAAAACAAATATCCATAAGAGTCAATTAGCTTAGGCATATATACACATAACTTTACAAATGGGTAAAAGCTATTCTACACAGAACAAATATCGTTATGAGTCAATTACCTGTTGTTTTAGAGTAGCTAAGCTCTTTGTATGCATTGGAGATTGTGGAATGACACCATTGGAAGGAGGTATTCCAATAAGCCCACATAATATGGTCTAGCCAGTAGAATGATTAAGAATTTTAAAAAATAATATGTATATATATTTGCATTCACTGGTATTGCAATTGATTTCAAAGAATGTCATAGAATTACTCACCAAAAAGCCCAAGAGTAACAAGTCATAATGATAAGATGAGGGTTTTCTTAGGTTGAACTCCTTCTGCTGCGCGAGTTGTGATGCAACACTGTGATCAAAGTAGTAAAGCACAGCAATCATAGTTGCTGGTATAAAAGCTCCAATAATGTACATAGGAGGCACGTTCAACATTTCCTGCAAAATGACAAAGATGAGCAATAAGCCATGCTTGATTCTCAGGGGGGAAGTTAGAACATGACTTTCCATTTAGTGACAAATGTTCCATGAGAATGATATCCACATTAAATAATCAAAGTTACCTGGACAACAGTCCAATTTGAGTATGCACCAGGAGACCATGGGTTTGGACTGAAAAGTCGCCTAGGGATTCCCCTCGGAACCTTATTGACTGGTATGTAAGACACAGCAGTCCATAGGAGAATCATTAGGGGAACTCCATAATCAGCTATTAATCCCCGCAGCCAACCTATAATATAACTACATTTTAGAAGAATGAAAATGTTGACAAAACAAGTTATTTCATGGCAAAAACAACAAGATGAATGCATAATGCATACATAAGTCAATATTCAATTAATGGGAGGAAAATTAAAAAGACTGCAGAACTAACACCTTAGAACATGAAATTGCTTTATCTAATGTCACCTCAATACTTACAATCTATATTGTAATGCAACAAGTCGAATTCCTTACTCAATTTTCAGATCATAATTCAGAAGCATAATCAATACCTGTCCCATAACGCCAGGATCTAGCCTTACGGCTTCCTAGACCAGTGAAAAGAAGGCCAAATGACAAAACCAAAGCAAACATTCCATTGCCAAACAGCCAAGAGGATGGGAGTGCCATCTGATCGGTACCTTCTCTCTGGGTCTTGGGTGACCCAAACTCTTCCACAAGTCCCTTTAAAATGGAGATTGTTAACTTTATTATTAAACATGAGTTGTAGTGTTGTACAACAACAATAATAGTACTTTGTGGTCATAGCAAACTGATGATGCTTTTCTCCACTTTAACGGCGCCTAGATTGAGTTATATTTTAGGTAATTGTTAATGGAATGTTCCTATTTTGGAACAACATGTAAAACTTGAAGATTGCAAAAGAAAAAATGCTCCATAGTTGATGCCTACTCACCTTTATAGCCTGCTGCATAAAGAGCATTGCAATTAGCAGACCAAATAGTTCACCAGCAAGGCGCGTGAATCTATTGATTATGGAGCATGCACCAAGAATGGCCAGCAAGAAGAGCAAAAGGGCAGTCCAAACACACACCCTAAAAAGTAACATTAAAAAAATTTAATGAGAAAACTACTTCAGTTAATGAGTAATTTCCTAATAAAAAGTAAAACCAGTCAAGGAGTTCCAAAGATACCATCCAGTCCAAGGCAGGAAAAGCTGGTGTCCCAAATCCTTTCGATCCTTCGCAAAGTCGTACATAAATGTATACATCAGAACTGTTGGTTCAGCTACACCTAGTATGAGTAGAGGCTGCCCTCCAATGACTGAGTGGATAACACCACATAGAGCAGTTGATGAAAGAGTTTGCACAGCAGTGAGAGTTCCATCTGTAGAATATAACCAAAGAAGAACTTGTTAGCAAACAATAACTCATACAAAAAGTAGACCAAACCTGAAAAATATTTTTTTACCTGTACTTCTTTCCAGTTGCTCCCCAAAAGAAATAACAGGAATTGCTGAAGCAAAAAATATGTAGGTAGTGGGGGCAAGGATCCTACATAAAACAACATCAAAATTAAATCATTGACCAATTTTCTTGATGGTGTTTCAAAAGGAAAATCATAACTATATCACAAACCTGACACCCGCTCGCAGTCCACTAGTCCAATCTTGCTTGTAGCACAAAAGTCTTGCTTTGAGGTCATTCTTAATCCCACGGAAGGGAACAAATGTTTCTTCCATGAAATTCTTAGAGTACCAAGGAATTAATATTGATCTTAAGTCTTGGTTTATGGGAGATGAAAGAACAAAGAAGGAAAATATGTAATAAGAAGATACTGACACACTTTAAGAGAGCTCTAGAGGTAAAATAGAGATTAAAGCTGCATATGTGGAAATACTAATACAACTCCGGGCAGGGAGACCAGAATCCTACATATCATCCTCAAAGAAAAACTGGAACAATTGTTGATTGTTGAGCACATCAGGAAGAAAATGAATAAATGAATAGAGTTAGGAATTTACATTTCAAAGAATATATGAAGAACCTTTGTGTTATATTGTAATGAATGACAAAAGAAGGAGTCAGTAATTGAACAAAAGGAACTTGAGTTACATATCCAAGAGAAACTCAGAGTATCATCGAATTTCTTTAACAGTCAATAACAACTCCCCAGAAAGCTGAAAGTGAAGACTAGCGTTCAGCCATGACAAAGCCTAGATTCAAAACCACCCGTCTAACGGGAAATACAGCAAAAACCCTCCATTTGCTACCAAAGAAGATGAAACTTACAGAAACAAATCAAGTAGAAGCAGATTGGTAGCAAAAACAGTTACATGGTACACTTTAGACAAACTCTCAGGTTAATCAAATCAGTTCAGAAGGTATAGCTATGGAGGGCAATCCAGCACAACTAACGAAACCCCATTATCACAACCTGCATTCGCTATAGTTTAGAAGCACTGAACAGAAGGGTTTCTGGGAAGCTTAACGAGAGTCCATGACTGAGACCGTGTTGGGGTTCGTTCAAAACACTTTTGAGGATTTGAACATTAATTGAACAGAAAAAGGGTAGCTTAAATTAAAATCAAAATTACATCTTTCTGCAAGGACACTAAGAAAAGAGTAAGAGCAGATTGAAGCCAACCAAAGAAGAAGAAGAAAAAGAACAAGAAGAGATTGAAGGCAGCTACATTTAACTAAGAGACACACACAAGTAATGGAGACAGTGACACAGCAAAGAGATGAACTAACGAATTTCGAGAAGACAAGTATCTGAGAAAACTAACAAGAACAAACAGAGGGTGTTTTGGTGTGACAGTGGTAGTGTGTTGTGTGAGCAATAGATAGTTTATATAAAACAGAGAATGAGGATTGTATTTGTAGGGGAAATAGAATAGAAAGGTAGTAGTGGTAAAGGTTGCATTTGCATAGGAAGACAAAGAAGTGAAAGAAGCATGATAAAAGCGACACGAATGGATGAACAAGTTGGTTGATCCGGGCCCTGAAAACTGAATAGGAAAATGATAGTTGCGTGTTAAAAAAGTATTTTAATTGTCTTACGCCTCAAAACCCGCTTTCATCCCCCGACATTCAAACGATTTTCAATGTTACACGTTCACTAAAATTAGATTAAGTGATTAACAATGAGTGTGTTGTTGGTTCAAGTCATGCTAGTAAGTATCGGCCGATACACCGATACGATACGCGATACGATACATTATTTTAGGTAAATGATACGTATCGTACATGTGTATCGAATTGTCCTTGTATCGCGTCTATCGGTTGTATTGTATCATGTATCGTTGTATCACGATACCAAGTTGTATCGCACGATACAGAAACTGGGCAAACAGGGTCGGATATTTGTTTTTCTAGCGTTTTTTTTTACGGTTTTTTTTTATCTAGGCCAAAGTGGGTCGACCCACCTGACCTAATCTATTTAGGGATTGAAATTACCCTAAATCCCCACTTTCAACTCTTGACAAGGGTTCAATTTCAACTCTTTATTAAGTTGTAGCCTTGTAGGATCAAAGCATAGTTTAGCAAGTATGGAAGTGCTTTGCATTTGTCATGTTATTGATGATTTTGAAGGAGATGAAGACTTGCATTTGTCATATTTTGATTAATTATATTATATATATCATATATTTTTCATTTATGACTTATTTTTGTTTGTGTTTGTATCGTACGATACATAATACGATACGATACGTGATACGAAAAATAGATCTTTCGATACACGATACGATACACGATTCAACTACCATGGTTCAAGCGCTATAACTTTTCTTAACTAAGATCTCAGGTAGGTTCGATTATTGTCCCACCATAACACAAGTGGAAGAGATATTTCGATCAATCTTACAAATTGTAAACTTGGTTCTCGTATATCCTACCGGTTTGGGCTTGCCCACAATCCGATAAAAATCAATACTCACACCTTGTTTAACATGATACGTATTTGAACCCTAATCCAAGACTAGATAGTATATCTGGCGATTTTCTTATCGGAACGAAGTGGTTCATCATGTTCTGTTGTACCCTAAAACAACAAATCGAAGTCTCACCTTTGTAATGTATTTAGACGGTAATGCAACTTATTTGGAAAATGTGAATGATTTCTCCTAAAATGAGCGATCATTGTGGTGAGATTTGACTCCTCTAAAATGAATGACTCACTTTAGGGAGTAAGTTTTTTTTTTTTTTATACATCAGAAAACAGAGAGTAAGTTATTATAATCATTGACAAAATTATTTTATTATTTTTTCAAAGTATGTAAGCACTATTAATAGTTGTCATGATTTATTTTACATTCTAATATGACTTTCTCATCAAAGCCTCCATGTATAAACGTACATAGATAAAGCTAACACAAACTCGACACGAGTATCTCTTTTTCTAAGATTGAATTTGTTAGGAAGAGTTAAAATGAATAAATATACCTGACTTCAAAAAAAAAAAAAAAAAGAATAAATATACCTAACAAACAAATAAAAAATTTACTATATGTGGTCTGTGATGGGTAGGTTCATGTGTGACACCAGCAAACAATACTCTTCCACTAAGTTTCGGGGTGACCTACAATTTCAAGTTCAAGTACTACATTTAATGAGTTAAAACCTCAATAATTTAATTAGGTAGTAGGTACATTTGAATTACACTCACTTTCCGTACCAAAAGAATTAAAATTCACTTTCATCCATGTTTTGACTATAAAATTATCGGTATCTAAGAAGTTATATTAGGTCAGTTTGGTAGTATGTTGTATAATATTAAGTATAATAATATAAAGCTTGATAATATTAGATTTAATAAAATAAAACTTTAATAATATTTTGAGTGTGGTCATGCATTATCAGAGCCGTGGAGAGCCTAAGGTAATTGCAAAAGTAATAATTAGTGCTTATATGTATATTATATATTATTGAGATTTACGAGAGCGAACTATGATGTGCATTGTGGGAAATGCAACTTTAATAATTATTAGGGGCAGTATTTATATTAATAAATTTATATTTTCTAAAAAATAAATAAATAAAATTTGCATTATTTTTACATTACTAGAATTAAAAAATTAGTTTTTGTCTACACCTATAGTATTTGTACAAGTTTGCTCTTCACTCATTGTTTTAATTTCCTAAAAAAAAAATTCATTGTTTCAACCTTGAAGTGAATTATTAAAGGAGATATTTGATACCAAAATGTTGTAAAATCTCTTATTGTTTCATTTTGTGCGTTCTAGATTCTATTGTTCATCACTTTTTATTATTTTATAGTATTTATTTTATTCATATTTTTTGAATTTTTTCATAAGAAAATGTTAAAAAGTACGAGTCTAATTTTAAAAAATTGAGGAAAAAAGAAAAATTGAAAAACTAATTGAATCTCAACATGCCACTCTTGAAAATTTGTTTACTATTTATAAAAATAATGTTAAAAAACGTGAGAGAACAACCACCTACAAGATATAAATTGAATGATTGAACATTATATAATATATTAAGCCTCTTTAAGATACTTGTCAAAAGAAACTCACTTTAACATTTTCGTCTTAGACCCCAAAATGTCTGTACACAGTCTTGCGCATTATATAGCTTATTATATTATTTAAATTGATAAAATCATATGACTGGTAGAGGATAATGATGGTAGAGAGTGGTGGTGATGATGATGGTGGGGGTGAGTGTTGGTAGTGGTGGTGGTAGAGATAGAGATAAAAGTGGTGGCGGTGGTAGCGATCGATGGAAGTAGTTATGGCGAAAGTGGTGGTAACAGTAGTGGTAGTGATGGCGGAAGAATGGTGATAGTGGTAGTGGCAATGGCGGTGGTGGAGGATATCGCGAGGTGGTGGTGGCGGCAGTAGTGTAGTATTAGTGGCAGTGTTGTAGTATGGTGGTGGCTGTGGCGAATGGTGGTGGTTGTGGTTAGTAATGGTGGCGACGATTGTGCAGATATGGTAGTGGTGGGTGGTGGTGATGATGAAAGTGATGGTAATAGGTGGTGGAGGCAGTGGCGACAGCTACGATGTGGAAGTAGTGGAGGTGGTGGTCGTGGTGGTTGTGACAATGACAGTGAATTAAATAATTTCAAGAAGTAGCTAATACGAAAAAATCTTATAAGGTCTTTCTCACCTCTATATGGTAGATTAAATAATTCATCAGTTTAATGTATAAAAAGTGAAGTTATGGATAAGTTTATACAATACAATATTAGCACCAAATAATTTTTTTTAAAACCTAGCACCAAATAATGAATAAACTCATAATATATAGTATAAATTTACCATGTCTAATATGACATACAAGCCCTTAGCATATCTCAATGCATTTGACTCGAGTTTATTTTTCAATTCTTAAACTTAAATATGAGGCATTTTTTAAGAAAAACCATGCACCTTTAACCCGGCTTATAAAAAAAACATAACCACATAACCATCAATTATTATCAAACAATACACACACATTGACCCGTGTACTTGTGGCTATTTTATGTTTATTTTACATTTCATTTATTAGGTTAAATTGGGAGACTTTATCAAATATTTTTAAGTGTTTATATTAGTTTTGGTGAACATAAAATAGGTGCATTGTGCTGGAAGAACCAGGCCACTGCCAAGAGGGACGTGATCGCGCCAGCTAAAGATCACGATTGCGTCGGTCCCATGTTTGAAGATCAAAAGGTCATTTTCTCTATGAAAGCTAATGTGATTGTTCTGGTCTATGGGCGCGTTCACGCCGATGAAGGTATGAAAAACGATAGAAAGGGGGGGGGGGGTTTGAATAGCGTTTTCAATCTAAAACTTTTCTTACTTGAGATTTTAACAAATCTCTTCAAACACCAAAGATAAAAGTGCTAAGATAAGAGTTGAGGAAAGCACACAATGATTTTATCCTGGTTCACTTGATAAATCCCTCAAGCTAATCCAGTCCACCCGTTAAGGTGATTTCTTCCTTCTTAGAATGAAGGCAATCCACTAATCAGAGTTTGTTACAACTGCACTTGCTACCTGCAAAGTGACTAACAATACACTGACTTAGCTATCACTAAGATTCACTCTCTTAGTCTTCTCAAGGATCCGACCAACCTTGGTCTCCTTAAGGAAAATCAAACAACTGTTTGAAAGTTTGGTTTTACAAAGAAATGCTTCTTAGAAAGCTAATAGTAAACACACTTAGTACAATTTGAAGAAAGATTGCTTGAGAGAATATTTGAATTTCGCGTGAGCTTCAACAAAGTTTCTTCAGGCGGCATCTTTCATCTTCAGCCTCTTTATATACTCCAAGGAATTAGGTTTGGAAGCTTGCATGGAATGCTACCGTTGGAGGGCATATCTGGATTTTCAAGGTTCTGCTGTGGCTGAATAAGTTAGGTAAGGTCGTCAGGAATGGTACAATTGCTTTTGTACTGTGGATAGTGACATGACCTTTATCCTAGTTGACTTCTGATCAGAGCGACGCTTCATATTGGAACTTGTGAAGCTTGGTGATCAGAGTCAGAAGGAAGCTTGGATCCTCTGACCTTTGTACCTTCTGCTTCTGGACTCAGAGGAGAAGTACTTGGTCTTCAGAGCCAGCTTACTCTTGGACTTCAAAATCTTCACTACTCAGCTTCTGGACCTTCAGAGCTTCTGATCCTTCAGAGCTTCTAGTGAACTGAATCCATATCAGAGCTTTACTATCTTCAGATCTTCTGAAGCTTAATCTACTGTTCAGATTGAACATAGTAAGTGCGAAAGCGTTGCGGAGGTTACTCTATGAGCATAGTGCATCTGAATTATGTGAAATAAGACCAGAGTCATAGCCTGTCATTAGAACACTCAGAAAATAACTTTAGAGTACCATAATTGTTCATACACAATAGTTAATATGTAATCATCAAAACATAGAGTTGTACTACTAGATCAAAGCTTGATCTTACATCCGATGTTGAGCTTGCTCTCATGTTTTTACGTTGTTTGGAGGCGCAGTCGCACCGGTCTGTGGTGTGATCGTACTGGTTACACAGTGTTTTCACTAAAAATATATTTTCAGGCCTAATACTTTTATATCTTTTACTACTGTTACGCCTGGTAAAACACATGGGAAAGTCTTTCTTGTGATATTTTATTTCTACTAGGTATTCATCATTCTTGTATGGTTACGAGTTTCTCTATCTTTTCTTCGTTGTTTTCCTTGTTTGGCATAAGTTGCTAAATACTTTTGTTGTGGGATGATTTAGGTGATTATTTCTGTGTTTTAATACATTATAACTTATATATGAATATTTTTTTCATATGTGTGTATCTTCTCTATTATAATTGATCTTAATTCTGAGTGGGGTTTGACTATTTTCTACTTGGTTGGAATTTATATATGTATAATTATGGTGGGTAAAATAACAGTACATAGTTAATGTAATCAAACTCCCGATGTGTTTTTTCAATTGTTTGAAGAATTGTTTTATTTACGTTTTGCTAATCTTTACACTCATTAAATTTAACATAAACCAATCAATTTGACTATTCTTTCAATAACTAAATTAGTGAAAATTGGGTATTAAACAACCACAATCCTTGTGTTCGATCTTTTTTACTAAATCCTTAATTACTGCAATGTGGCCATTTTACTAATGGGTAATGGACCTCTTAGGGACTTTTCCTGCAATTATAGGACAAGTATGCTTCATCATTGTAGTTGTAGACTATTTCACTAAGTGAATGGAAGGAGATCCACTTGCCACCATAACATCATCTTGTATGCAAAATTTCTTTTTTAAGATCATCATCACCCTATTTGGAATTATGCATGCAATAGTAATGGATAACAGAACCCAATTTGCCGACAAAGGGGATTATAGGAGTTACTTAAGGGCTCACACATCACATATGACTTCTCTTCAGTAGTGCACTCTCAAACCAATGGCCAAGTAGAAGCAACCAACAAGTTAATCCCCAATGCACAGAAGAAAAAAAAAGCGTATGGAAGATGCACGGAAAGATTGGCCAAATTAACTCATTCACATTCTATAAACACACTAGATCATTCCTCACTCAGCCATTGGGGAGAAATCGTATAAGTTGGCTTTTGGAGTGGACACGACCATTCCTGTTAAGTTCGAAAAACCTTTACGGTGAGTCCTATCAGTCCAAGCTGATGAAAATGACTAGATGATGTGAGAAGAGCTTGACCTAGTAGAAGCACTCAAGGAAGTCACAATTATTCGAGTGGCTGACGCAAAACCAAATATAGAAGCACATTATGATGCAGCCATAATTCCTAGAAGTTTTCGCACCAACTACCTAGTCCTGTGACGAGTGGGCATCAACCCCCTGAAGAACCAAAAAGGAAAGCTTGCCCCGAATTGAGAAGGCCTTTACTGCATCGTGACGAACACCGACAAGGGCATACAAGCTAAAGACTCTTCATGGAAAGGAAGTGTTATGTCATTTGAACGTCTCCTATTCCAGTAGATATTACACCTAAGACCTACATGCTTGAATATCTTTCATTATTTATTTTTCAAGTATTGTTAAACGTTGTTCATTTAGAAAGTTTTATTGATAGATGAGTTTCTGGGTAATTTGTGTATCCTATTAAGGATTTATGCTAACAAATAATTGTATGGAAGTTGGCCTACGGCACATCCTTACCAGTGGGCCTACTCCTCTAAATGACCAAACCAGGCTAAGTCACAATACTTAATACCTTCAATAGGTCCCTCATCATATAACATCCACCGGATCCCAAAAATATGAGCACCTTAGCGCTAAGTGCCTCATCTGAGCCACTTTCTTTGAAGCACACGACAATAGAGGCAGTACCTTCAACAAGGTACATGTTGGATAATAGAGGTGTTCGTGAGACGGGTTATGCTTGACATTAACTCACCCTAAATATTGATCGAGCCATTTTTTAAACACGAACCTGTCCCTATCCCCGAAGAAACCCGTCGAGGTGTGGGTTTAAGAAAAATTGGGTCACAAAAGAATGAGTTCAGGTTGACCCAAAATATATATTTAATGAAAATTTCAAATCCAATAAGAGAATTATACATACTTGTTTTTATGTAAAAACACTAATTTTCAATCCTATTATGAAATAAAAGAAGCTACACACATATTAGATTGTTTATATTAAATTGTGCATGGTATAATGTTCCAATCTAACAATACAATGAGATGCACTTCTAGTAGGAGTGTTCGTGGGACAAGTTGTTCTTGTCTTTCACTCGACCCTAAATATCGATTGGGCTAGTTTTTTAACCTGAACTCGTCCTTAGACCCGAAGAAACTCAATGGCGTGCAAGTCAAATAGAATTGGGTTAGGACGAGTCAAGGGACAAGAATGATTCTTGTACACCCCTACTAGATAACATTTGTTGGACCTCGACGTAGGACCACGTCATCAATCCTACGTCCGGGCATCACTTTCCATGCGCCCGACACCATGTCTAAGTCACAACACTCAGTAAGTTCAACAAGGCCTATGTTGGATAACATCCACCGAGCCTCGCGTGTAGGAGAACCTCGTTGCTAAGACCTTTGTATGTGGAACTTCCTCCTATGCGTGCGGCAACAAGACTAACTCACATCACTTTCTACCTTCAATAGGACCCACGAAGGATAACGTCTACCAAGCCCCGTACATAGAAGGACTTCATCACTAAGCCCCATGTCTGAGGCACTGCCGCTGATGCGCGCAACACCATGGTTCAGTTACAACACATAGTCCCTTCAATAGGATCCTTACCAGATAAAGCCTACCGAGACCCATACGTAGGAGCACCTCATCGCGAAGTTCCACATACAATGCTTTCGATGCCCGTGGCACTAAAGCGAAGTTAGGACACGTAGTATCTTAAACAGGGTTTGTGTTGAATAACGCCCACTGGGCCCTAGACGTATAAGCCCCTCATCCCTTATTCCCTCATCCGAAGCACTGCCTCTTATACGCATGGCACCAGAGCTAAGTGACAACATGTAGCCCTTATAAAGAAATGGTAGCCAAGTTATCGTTTCAACATTTGGAATCGGATCGTCCATGCCTTAAAACCCAAAGTGCATGCCATACACAATCCCAAATAAGCTCAAAGAAAATTTCATTTGTAATCTCATATAAGTTATATCTCATAGAAATGGTGATTTTTTATGAGTTAACTCAGACAAATAACGATAAATTACGCTGGTCCGGAGCAAGAGTATTCTTTACCAACTGCCTCTCCAGGCATTGAGTATTATAGCCGCTCCAGGAAAGTAATATTTCAGAACTTCCTCTCCAGGAATTGAGTACTCTTAAAGCCTCTCCAGGCTAAGTATTGTTTTAGAACTACCTATTCAGGCATTGAGTATTCTTTGTCCTTGCCTCTACAGACAGAACAAGTAATCTTTCAGAACTGACTCTCCAAGCATAGCGTATTCTTTGTCCCTGCCTCTCTAGGAAGAACAAGTATTCTTTGTCCCTGCCTCTTCAGGCAGTTGAGTATTCTTTGGTCACTGCCTCTCCAGACATTGAGTATTCTTTGTTCTTGCCTCTCTAGGCAGACGAAAGTATTCTAAGGACTTCTCCTAAGTGATCTTTCTCAAGACCACTTCTACTACTTTACAATCACTTCTAAATAAGAGGGATAGTAGTGATATGGAGTACTAAGAACTATTAAGTATTATAAATTTACTTTATGTTCTTTTACAACAAGAAAATAAAAGATCTATCTCCTAAGTGTGTTTTTTCTTGTTGCAGAGGTTGATGACGATGTCTTCTTTTGAGCTTAAGCCTCTAGACTTTCTCCAGACAATAGGAATATTATCTTGAAGGTGCGTCTGGAAATGCTGAACTGGGTTAGGATATTCTGGTTGAATCCCAATTCAGATTTCTCAAAGTCTGGTGTTTGGACTTGCAAAAGCCAACTTGTGAAGTCTTCAGTCTTCGTATTTATAGCTTCTGATCTTCCGTGAGTATAGATTTAGTCGCTGGATGATATTCACATAAATTATGACTGTTGCATCGAACTGTGTTGAAGTTAGTAAACGTGTTGAGTTCATACAACTCGATGTAGACCTATTGCTTTGGAAGTTGCAATTTGTTTAACATAGGTCGGAGCCACTATCCGTTGAGATGACCAAAAGGCACTTCGATAGATAGAGGGTTGTGCCTTCAGCATTGGTTACTGCGTCATGTCAGATCACGTGCTGCCGCAGATTTCAAGACTTCTTTGACTAGATTCCTTGAGGATTTCCATCATTTAGACGATGATGCATATTCCACTGAAGAGGTAGCTTGAGTGAGTAACGTCGTCTCTTTACCTTTCAACTGATGTTTGCCTTTCTCATGATGTCTGGCTGAGGAACAGTCGACATAGACGATGGACTTCATCTCATTCCTAAAGAGAGATAAGGGAAAACTTTTGGTCTGAAGATTATGATAGTTTCCCTTGGTCATTATGCATATTTGATGGTTGGTTGAAGCTTTGCACTTTGACCTCTCTCTCTTCTTTGTTGTCAGAGATCTTTTCCATATTGACATGATGTTTGCTTTCTCTGAACACAATTTCTTCTGGTTGGCCAGCTTGAGTTGGAAAATTGATTCTCCTTTACAAGTTGTCCTTTCTTTCTTCTACATACGATCGTTCTTCCTCCTTGAGATGATCCTGCTCTTCTTCTGGAAAGTCTTCTAATCTTCTACTGACAGCTCTTCTTTTAATCAGGCTTATGATGTCTGTTGTCTTGTCTTCTTTTCTGCTTTGCTCGTAATCTTCCCATTGAAGGATCATATCTCTTTCTTCTAGCAGTTTCTTATGTTGAGACGATCTTCAACTTTCTTCTTGATCTTCCTTGTTATCATGGAGTCAGCCGATAGAGTATGCCTTGTTGAGCTTCATTTTTTCCTTGTGTAGACGATTCTTGCAGATATGACTTTTCCTTTTTGCAATGGGATTGTGTAATAGAGCATATGACTAAATACTTAGAATGTCCTTGTTTGTCCCGAATTCCAATTCTTATGAAATCTCAGATGAAGCAAGTAGATCATATGTACTTAGTTCTTTGACTGTGCTTGTTTGTCCTGAATTTCAATGCGTATGGAGTTCCAAGACGTAACAAGTAAATCACGTTTAAGTAGCTTCTGAAAAGTAAACAACAAGGATTCTTTAGATATCATTAATAGGCTCTTGAAAGACTCTTTAAAATTGTTATCATTCAAAACAAGATAGACGATGAAGGCGTTTGAACTTAACAGTACTTCATCCATGCAAGCCCACCTCTCGTAAACTTCGTCTCACATGGTAGATGAAGTCTAAAGAAAAGAAGTCCATGCGATTGTCTGCTTCTTGGCCCTTGCTACCTCCTACTCACCTTAGCTCTTTTGGGTATCTTATAATGGAGGATAACACACCCTCCCTTTTTCACCATCACGCTTTTCTCCATGTGTCCTCGCTACCAGCCTTCTTTTTTGTAGCATGCTCAAAGAAGCAAGAAGAAGAAGGAAAAAAGAAAGAGATTGAAGCAAAGAAGATAATGAGAAATGAGCAAAGATGAAGTGAGAGACTCATCACTTATAAGGAAAGAAGTTCCCTCATTTGCAACCCTACATACATATAAACGGTAAGGGGACACATCTCAAGTACACACTTTATTTAACCCTAATTCTTATTTATCGTCAACCTTGTTGACTTGAGTGTCAAAGTCATGTAGGTAATCACCTCCGATCCTCACCCGATCGTCAAATATGAGAAGAAGGCCATTTCTCAAGAAGCATCCCATCATCCTAGTCTTGCCTAAAGTCTCATGCTTAAGTTTAACATTTACTCGAACAAGGCCATGCATATTTTTCAAAATTGAGTTGCCCATTAAATTGGATAGTATTTTGCTGGTTGGTTCTACACAAAATATGCAGCGAATCATTTTATCAATTAGGAGTTCTTACTCATGCTTATTTGTACTCGGGTTTAATCTAAAGTTCAGTCTCATGTATTTCTTCTAAAGATGACAGCCGCGAAAACGTTCACATCACAGTCAGTAAACTAGCTCTCTGCGTCTAGAAGTTTTAATACACAAATTAAAATTCAATTTAAGACTTTTTACTTAAAGTGAGTCAAACAAATACTTGTTATTCTATTATATTCTAACGATACCACTTGAAACTATTGAAACTAAGTAGATGTTAGTAAAAGATCAGAGCTGTTGAGTCAATATTACTGGTGAGAGGGTTCTCGATCATATTATATTATCTTGAGATTATGTAGAGTTGTCTTAATAATTATAGAAATTTTTTTGATTAAATTACCTTAGTCTTATGTGAACTAATGATACTTAAGATAAATAAATAAATATGAAATTTATAGTCCACTTATCTTAAATGTTATTCATCCACTAAAACTATGGTGATTTATCACAAATTTTATCCAGGTTGTTGCGTTCTGAGGTAAGCTTAAGTAAGAAAAGGTACAAAAAGCAAACCCTAGCAGAGCACTAAAATAGTCAAGATGTAATAAAAGGGTATATTCTCATTAAGTGTCAAAAAAGTTCCTGGTACAAGGTGATGACCTTCCCTTTTATAGAGGATATGGTCATGATATGGACTTTTCCTACATTTGGGTCTGACAACCAGGGCCCAAATCCCTATGCACATAAGACAAATCCAAAAGAATCTTCCAGCTGGCTTGCGGGTCCACTTAAAGGGGGAGGGCGAGAATCCTCGATATTCCGCCAGTTCCCGCCATGTCTTCCTTCGTCCGGCTGACTGCTTGTTTTGGGCGGGTATGGAGGTCTTTATGTCCCGCCCAGTCCACATGCCCCCAAGACATGAGGCTCACTTGAGTGATTGAGTCGAAATGTCTTCAATATGCTATTTTGTCGCCTGCCTTCACTACTCATTGAGTGATTTTTGGCGAAGTTATTTGTGAATGTATTGGTTATCCTACACTGCCCCTTTCACGCTTGTTGTTATATCGCCACTCTCCGTACTCGTTGATATGCCACCACTTTTTATGTTTATAGTTTCCATTTGTGTGTCTCGAGGAGTTATACCTTTTCACTTCGCACCTTTTTAAAATTTTTTTAAATTTCAAATCCCACGACGCTTTGCTATCTACCCCACTCATTCTCTCACCTCTTTTTCCCCTATAAAACCTCTTTTACCTTTTCACTTTTTTACTTTCTGAAACTCTCTCACATTCTCTTCTTTGAACTCCGGCGAATCCTTGCTTACTCCGGCCGTCGTCATTGCGCGGTGTTCTCCTTTAGCCGACGTTCTCCTTACCCAATCTCTCATGTCTTCCTCCGGTGAGTTCTTTACATCCTTTTTCTCATTTTGTTTTCTTTCTCTTTCTTGACACTGTTCATCTTCCTCTTTTAACTTTCATGAAATTACCCAAAATGTCATTGAATAGTTTTAGCGTTTCTTCCTTAGAGCTTTCATCACCTTCAACGGAGGGGGGAATTTATGCCCCCTCTGTTATTGAGATCCAATCCTCGCCTTCCATTCACGAGGATTCTGGACCAGCCGATTCTGTTGATTCTGTCCTTTCTTCTAATGGAGATTTATCTTCGCCTGAATGGCGTACAAACGTACATTTGGTTGAAGATAAATGTCTGTGGCGTTCCATCTGGGGTAGTATTGGGAGCATTAATTCGCTTCGAATATCTGCTCAAGGGTTTACAAAGGTAAATCCCGCCACTTCTCATAACGAAGACATCCAGCTAAATGTTCTTCCATGCGGCGAGGATGATTGTGTTCTTTTACGAAAAGATTCATCAGATGAGTCGCCCGACTTCTTTTTCGTTTATGGTTACTTTTGCACTGATTTGAACATTAAACTTCCTTTTTCGCCTTTCATATGTCATGTTTTGTCCTTTCTGAATGTGGCGCCTTGCCAACTCCAGCCCAACGCCTGGGGATTTATCCGTTGCTTCGAAATCCTATGTGGTTATCTGAGTTTCACGCCCACCTACCCTTTGTTTTTTCTTTTCTATAAATCTGTTACTAAGAAACCTACTTCCGTGAAGTGGGTTCCTCTTCTAGCCCGCAAGAAAATGAGCCGGTTTACTGCTCTTAAGAGCCATTACAAAGTGTGGCAGAAAAAGTACTTTAAAGTTGTTGAGTCGCCCGAAGTAAAGGACTTGTTCCGGGATTCCAACAATTGTCCTCTCTTCCCATTTTACTGGACAAAAAATCCTCACCGAAAAATCTCCGTTTCATATGACGCCTTGGACGATTCTGAGCGAGGGGTTTCCGATTATCTTCGTTCATTGCCGGTAGTCTCTGGTCATGAGTTGATTGAGGCGTCAAAAACTGGCACCTTAAATCAATTTTTTAGTAAGTTAATGATCTTTACACATAACTTGCTTTTTTATTCATGCCTCACTTCTAACTGTGGTACTTTCCTGTATAGCCACGATGGGTAAAGGGAAGGTCGACGCCAGCCCTTTGAAGATAAAAGAGTGTCTCGCCCAATCTGCTGAGGCGGCGAGAAAAAGAGCTGCTGATGCTAAGCAGAAGAAACAACTTGAAGGTACTTCGGATTCTGACAACATCAGGGATCCTAAGCGCCAGAAAACTTCAAGCGCCACTGAAAAAACCGCTGGTGACAAACCCTTGCACCAGACGACTCTAAATGCATCCGGTTTGGCCTCCAGAGGTAAACCGGTGGAGAAAAAGAAGGGACATGATAATGTCCCGCCACCCCGGGGAGATCCAAATGCGATGATTAACCGCCCGCCGACTCCATTTGCTCATGCTGGCTCTAGTTCAGCCATCGGAGGCGAGGCTCTCCCTACCTTGCTGAGCTTGTCCGATCCTCACTTCAATGGTTTAGACTTTATGAATCGAACCTTTGACAATTGGCTCCACAAAGACATTTCTGGTCAAGGTACCCCCAACATTGCTTCCATGGCCATTCACCATGCCCTTTCTGCCGCCAGTACTGTGGCGGGTATGGCTCATTATGTGAAGGATTTGCATGCAGCTAAGAATCGTCTTGAGAAGAAGGCGGCTGACTGGAAGGCTGCGTATGAGCGAGCAAAGGTCGACGCTGAAACCGCCAACAAGCACCTGAAGTCTTCCGAGGAAAAATGTGCTAAGTTAACTGAAGACTTGGCGACTTCTGACTTACTCCTTCAAAAGACTAAATCTTTGAAGGAAGCCATTAATGTCAAACACACTGCTGCTCAGGCTAAGTGCCGGAAGATGGAAGAGGAGTATGAACGCCTGAACGCTTCCATTCTAGGGCGTGCATCCCTTCAATTTGCTCAAGGCTTTCTCAAGGCTAAAGAGCAAATCAGTGTTGTTGAACCAGGCTTTGACCTTTCCCGTATCGGGTTTTTGAAGGAGATTAAGGATGGGCAGGTAGTCGGCGATGATGATGTTGATATTGACCTCCTTCCTCAATTCAACTCTGAAAGTGAATCCGAGGAAGAAAATGGTGAAGATGGTCATGGCGAGGACAAGAAAGGGGATGAAGGGGAGAAGGTCCCAAAAGCTGCCGCAAGCCAAGACAACAACGCCAACAATGAAAACCTGGCTTGATCTTATTTGTTGTTTTATTTTGTTTGAGCCAAGCTTTGTTTTGGGCTTCGCCCTTTTGTTTGTTGTTGTTTAAAGCATGTATGGGCCACGCCCTTTTCTATCTTTTAATGAAGTTCTTTTTAGTTTAATTATGTTGTTACTTTTTTTTTTTTTTGAACACGAAATGAGTAATATTAATATAAGAGCCTGAGCCAAAAACCGCTCAAGACTAAAGTAGAGTACAGACTGACCAAACTATATAAGAACAAAGTGCATATATGAGAAATGCACAAAACCCACCACCAACCCACAAAATGGCCTTAAACGAATCCCATGAAGGGGTCTCATTAAAACCTTTCTAGGAAAAACCCAGTGGGATAAAAACCTAGGAAGGAAAAAGAGTACCACCAACATGGGAAAGCCATTCTGCATCTGAACAAGAAAGCATGCCCCCATATAATCTATGATCTCCATATTAAAATATCCACCAAGGTACAAAAATTTCAAGCGCAGTCAAGTCCCAGGCAGTAGCTGCATGTAAAACACCTCCTGAGGAACGTTCTGAACCAAGCAAGACCGCATTGAAATCACCCCCAAGACATACAAAACCACCATGGCGCATGACACGATTCTTAAGTGCTTCAAAACATAATCTGCGATCAACCTCCGAATGAGGACCATATATATTTCCTACAAGCACTGTTTGATCAAGATTAGGAATTTTCACAGTCAAAAGAATAAACCATGTTTCCACAGCCGCTGTCAGAACCTGTAGAGAACTCTCCCGCCATAAACACATTAATCCACCTGTTGTTCCAATAGAATTAGACTCAACATGCTGCATATACAAACTTTGAGTCCACAGAGTTGTAGTACGTTTATGTTGCTCATTCAGTTTAGTTTCCTGTAACAGCAAGAGTTCCGGTTTCAATTGCATCACTGATTTCCTTACTGCCTCACGTTTTGTAGAATCACCTAGCCCGCGAACGTTCCAAGTTATCCAAGGTCCAAACATATTACTTGAGATTAGGGTGATTTTGCCGGATTTGAGTCTCTAAACCACGGAGCATCAAAGCCTCAGACCCTCTCGGTTTCAACCCCAGTTGTTTACCTAGAAGCCAAGTCCTCTGAGCTCTGGTTGTCACACCATCTTCCCCTTGCAACGGCTCCAAAAAATCATTCGGAAGAGGAATAGGTTTATTTTTACTTCCCTTTGGGCGACCCCGCTGTGCACTCTTCTTAGATGAATTTGTTTTTGGTGATTCCTTCTCTTCCAAAATCACTGATGAACCAAGCGCATCTGGTAACTGAAGGTATGAAAAACGGTAGAAAGGGGGGGGGTTTGAATAACGTTTTCAAGATAAGGCTTCCACCTTAAATATTTTGACAAATCTTTCGAGAACTTAAGTGCTAAAGATAAGAGATAGAAAAGCACACAATGATTTTATCCTAGTTCACTTGATAAATCACTCAAGCTACTCCAGTCCACCCGTTAAGGTGATTTCTTCCCTCTTAGAATGAAGGCAATCCACTAATCAGGTAAGAGTTACAACTGCACTTGAAACCTACAAGTGACTAACAATTACACTGACTTAGCTCACACTAAGATTCACTCTCTTAGTCTTCTCTAGGATCCGATCAACCTTGATCTCCTAAAGGAACTAAACAAACTGTTTAATCAAAGAATGTTTACAAGAGATTTGCTTCTAAAAAGCTAATAGTAAACACAATGAATTTTTAGATGAAAGAATGCTTGAAGATGTTTGAATATAGCTTGTGCTTATGTGAATTCTTCCAACCGCATCTTTCAGACTTCAGCCTCTATTTATACTCCAAGGATTAGGGTTTGAGCGCTGCATAGAAATGCTACCGTTGGAGGGAAGTTCTGGAAATTCCAGCTTCTGCTGTGGCTGAGAGCGTTAGGTAGGTCGTCTGGATGGCACAGTTGCTTTTGTACTTTGAAAGTGACTTGACCTTTAAACCTAGGGGACTTCTGATCAGGGGAAGGCTTCATGTTGGAACTTGTGAAGCCGGTTGATCAGAGTCAGAGGGAAAGCACAGATCCTCTGACCATTGTATCTTCTGATTCTGAACACAGAGGGAAGTACATGGTCTTCAGAGTTTCTTGCTTCTGGACTTCAGAGTTTCCACTATTCAGCTTCTGTATCTTCAGAGTCTTCTACACTATCAGAACATCTGAACCTTCAGTGTTTCTAGGTTATTAGAACTTCTGGATCTTCAGAGCTTCTAGTGACTGAGTCCACATCAGAGTTTGTGTAGCTTCAGAACTTCTGAAGCTTTTCCACTGTTCATGTTGAACATGGTCAATGCGAAAGCGTTGCTTAGGTCACTCTTTAAGCACAATGCTTCTTATTTGTGTGAGATTGAATAGAGGTCAGAGCCTGTAAATAGCACACTCAGAAAAACACGTTAGAGTACCACAATTGTTCATATCAAAAGGTTAACTTGTAATCATCAAAACATAGAGTTGTACTACTAGATCAAAACTTGATCTTACAATCTCCCCCTTTTTGATGATGTCAAAACTAAGATTTTTGATGAACAATTCTTAAATAATAAACTAAATTCACTCAGAGTTTAGGGAAATAGAATAAAACTTATCCTGATGTGAATAGTTTATTTTGCTCATTCTGAATTCAAGTCACTGCTTGATTCTGAGCTTAGCTCCCCCTGAATCTAATACTTGATGAAAACGTTAGAAGAGTCTAGATTCTGAGCTAAATAATATAAGAGTTCCGAGTGAAAAACTTATGACATAGATGAAAAAGAGTAATCAGAGCGCATAAGTAATCAGAGTCAACGGACAAGGTATCAAAGTCTTGGGTATCAGAGTCAAACTAAAATCACTTCAAAAGAAGTGAAATGTATTCCTTGTATTTGCCCAGTGACACATCTATGGTCATAAAGGTGGAACTCTTAAGTTCTCCAAAAGAAAAATAAATCACACTAACACATCTTACACATCAAAAACTGGGTGTACTCCCCCTTTTTGTCATAAGCAAAAAGCTTGGGGTGTGAAAAACTTAGCTTGAAGTACAAGGTACTCCCCCTTAGAGAAGGTCTAAGTTTGAAGAAAAGTAAAACGATGCGAGAATCAGAGTTAGGCGAATTAAAAAGAAGAGTTAATGCACAAGAGGAACGTTTACCACCGGCCAAGGGAGTAAAGATAAGGATCAGTTACCAAGAACTTAACCTCGAGAAACTGTAGGAGCATTAACTTTCAGAGAGAAAGTGAAGCCTATATAAAGCGTTGGAGAAAGGGGTAAGCTTCACAACATCATAACATAGAAAAAATGGCATCATACATGATCGCATTAGAGGAGCTGAGAAAGAGGGCCTTTGAGGAGGACATGTTCCTCAACATTAGGCATCCAGAGGGTGCAACAACCATCTCAGAGCTAACACGGACACTGCTGGAGAGGGACCTGCATCCAGAGTTGAAGAAAGATTTGAGGGAATTTCTTGCCTTCGTGGAGGAGGTGCAAGAACTCAGCCAGCTTGAACTGAAGCTGCTGGAAGAGAAGGAAGGCATAGAAAAGAAGCTCAAGAGATCATAAGAAATTCTGGAGAGGGATGAGCAGATCGTCAATCTCAACAAAATCCAGTATGCACTGGATCGCCTGGAGAAGGAGAGGTCAGAGCAGCGCCAGGAGTGCAGAAGAATGAGGAGGGATCCTATATTCTAGGATTGTTAGAGAAAAGAAAAACATGTATGATGTAAAAGAAGTTTATGATGAATAATAATAAAAAATTTGCAAACATAATGTCAGATATATATATATATATATATGCATGGATAATCACAAACGAGCAAAGTAAAGATTAACAAGAAAGAACCAGAGGTTAACGAAATAAAACAAAGGTAAAGAAAAAGAAAAAGAATAAAAACGAAGAGATCCTAAAGCTAGGGTTTATCAGATCGACGCAGAAGTTCCATCATCATTTGCTTCATTTCAATCAGCAGAGATTCATGAGTGTCAAGACGTTGTTCCACAATGTCGAGTCTGGACGAGTTTGGTTGAGTAGAACTAGAAGGAACATTCTGAGCAGCTTGAGGAGCTGGAATGGAAGCAGAAGCAGCAGGAGTAAACACTACTGGTGCAAGTGCTTGGCATCTAAGAGCTTCAGCCTCAGCTTCAAGTCGTTCTGCCTCTAATCTTGCTTGTTCAGCTTGAGCTGCTGCTTGACGTGCAGCTTCTTCTGCTTGTTCTTTCTTTCTTTTGGCTTCTTCAATAGCTTCAAGGAGCTTCTGTCGCTGTTCTTGTTCATGAAGAGCCACCCTTCTAGCAAACCTTTGCTTTGCAGCCTCGATCCTCTGACTTCCCTCGGCATTCAAGAGCTGCATTATAGCTGGAACTTGAGCCACTAGCCAAGTGCTCAGACTGTTCCACTCTTCAGCCACATATTCAGCATTCTCGCTTAGGTCAGTCTGACCTTGCACATTGCGTAGCATCAATGAAGCTTCATGATGGAAAATGTTGATGCACTCAGAGAGAGATGTGGGTCGAAGGTGAGTGTAAGGAATTATAGAGAGGTTGGTGTCAGGAGAGGCTGGGTGATTGCTGCTGTGAGCTTCAGAGGCACCTTGTGGAGAGCCAATGTTAAACATTTGAGCATTTGGTTCAGAGGTTCCAAGGTGAGGTTCTGAAGTTTCAACCAGAGGATTTGGTGATCTAACCGAAGAGTGGTTAGACACAGATAGTACTGGTTCGGGTTCTGGTTGAACTGGCTCTTGTTGGTCAGGGACAGGTTGAGCTTGTTGAGCCAAGGGGTCTGCCTCATGTAAGGGATTGACCAAGATGGGTTCATCTGGGTCTACTAGACGTTCAGGTCTAGGGCCAGGATATCTCCTAGGGCTTGGACAAGTGAGATAATATTCTTCTAAGGTAGACACCTTTTCTTTTCTAACCTCCATGAATTTTCTAATGAATTCAGAGTTATTGGAGGGAGAAGAGTCAGCAACATTAGTTGGGAAGCATACGGGTGTATTGGCTGTGGAAGAGTCTGTATCAGTGGTTCTGGGAGCCAGACGTTCTGATGCTCTTGGGACAGAGTGATCAGAGGTTCTGGGTCCAGGTTCTGTTTGGTTAGGCTCTGTGTAACATCCTGACTTGACGACTGGCCTCACGGTAACAACACGAGTCTTTTCAGCGCACTTTGTCCTCACTCGCGCGCTTCCCGGGAAAACTTCCCAGGAGGTCACCCATCACGATATTGCTCCAAGGCAAGCACACTTAACCATGGAGTTCTTATGAGTTGGGCTCCCGAAAAGAAGTTGCAACTTGTTGTCATGAGTAGTACCAATCAAGTCTTTTATGCCCTCCTCAACTGTATAGTCCATCCCTATACAGTCTCGGAATACCTCTTGTTCGGGTGTGAGATCGGTTCATTCATGTGCCCCTCCGCCTAGAAGCCTGCCAAGAGCCGCTCCTTGTCCGTGCCTCACTGCACCGGCGATCACTCCCCGCCCTCGTCAGCCCCGGGTGTCACAGGCCCACCAAATTCCGCTTGGTTCGTCCCCGAACCACACCGTACTGGGAGAGGTCGGCTCTGATACCACTTGTAACATCCTGACTTGACGATTGGCCTCACGGTAACAACACGAGTCTTTTCAGCGCACTTTGTCCTCACTCGCGCGCTTCCCGGGAAAACTTCCCAGGAGGTCACCCATCACGATATTGCTCCAAGGCAAGCACACTTAACCATGGAGTTCTTATGAGTTGGGCTCCCGAAAAGAAGTTGCAACTTGTTGTCATGAGTAGTACCAATCAAGTCTTTTATGCCCTCCTCAACTGTATAGTCCATCCCTATACAGTCTCGGAATACCTCTTGTTCGGGTGTGAGATCGGTTCATTCATGTGCCCCTCCGCCTAGAAGCCTGCCAAGAGCCGCTCCTTGTCCGTGCCTCACTGCACCGGCGATCACTCCCCGCCCTCGTCAGCCCCGGGTGTCACAGGCGGTAATGTAAGGCCCAAGTTTTAACGCTTTGGATAAGTGAATAAAATAAAAGAGTTATTTGATTAAGATAAATTTGGGAAGGAAAAAGGTTCAGGAAAAGTCCAAGAATTTATCGAAAAACCGATAAGAGTTATAGCACGACTAACATACGCTTAATCCTAGGTCAAAGGTATTAGTGAATAGTTAATTTACGCTTTAGGACACGATGGAAACTAATTCCAAAAATCCTCAGAGAAATGTTAGAACTTCTCTTTTCCGTCCTTAAACAATCATTTCGATGCAAAATCCTGGAAAGTACGAACGTCAAATTCCAATTCTCGGAAGTTTGCCGAAACGGAATCCCTGATAGTTCGAGAAACCTAAGATCGACAGACGATGAAGACTTTTTCTATTCGGAGCTGCAAAAGAAGATTCCACCCGCGTTCTCCTATTTCTATCGTCATTCCTAATCTTTCTTCAGAAGGAAGTTTTCTCATCCGACGATCACAGCAAAAAGTAGTTTTTCGGGATAAACCGACTTATACCGACTTATGCCGATTTTGGATCTTTTGGTTTAATTCCAAGAATCCTGTTTTGAGTTCTGGAATTCTGTCGCCAGAACCTATCTTAGAATGCGCAGAGGAACGCGCAGGAAAAATCGGAATCGCAAAAAAATCTTTTTTCCGTTTTTTTCCAAAACCTATAAATAGCTTGAA
Source organism: Lotus japonicus (assembly GCF_012489685.1). Lineage (NCBI taxonomy): Eukaryota > Viridiplantae > Streptophyta > Magnoliopsida > Fabales > Fabaceae > Lotus > Lotus japonicus. Next base: position 34,529,152 of record NC_080041.1, read on the forward strand.
AATTAGATTTTTTGCAAAAAAATACCCATTTCCCTCCCCCAAAACCGTGAGCAGCTAGAGAGAAAGAGAGGATCCGGATTTTCGCGAATCTTTGCCCGTTTTCTTCACCGATCGTTGCTAATCGAAGACCTTGAGGTAGGTAAACTATATCTCACTTCTGATCGTCAGATCTGTCGACTTTTTCTATGTTTTTCTGAGCTCAAAGTTTGGAGTTTTTTGTAAAATTGTCCAAATAAGCTGATTTCAGCGTCTAAACTTCTTCCCTGCATGCTCCTGAGCGTGTTCTGCGGATTAGATTTTGTCAAATGTCGACGAAATGCCGCCGGGATCAATTTCTACCTTAAATACCCATTTTTCGGTAAAGTCGCAACCTTTAAGCTCTAATCTATCGACTTGGCTTAGTGCTAGTAGGATTTGTCGTCATAAACGTCGTTGTGGACGTCTCCATCCAATCTGTTTTTCAAAAATCCAATTTTGAAATTTTGAGCTAAAAATAATGACCAAACTACCCCTATATCAGTTTTCGATCCGAAAATTTTTCCGAGCTTAGAACCGTCTTAGTTACGGCTTATGTTAACCTAGGAACCAAGTTTGATCGAAGAAAAATCGACCCTCCCAATTAAGGAAAGTGGCCGAGAGCTATACCAAGGGGGGGAGGAAATCCGACTTTTTCGAAAACTTGTCTTAACGCGTTAGATTGTCGTACCACAGAGTTTGTAATGTACCGCGTAACCCTAGGACTTATTGCTTGCTGAGTTTCTGACTCAATGTGTTGATTTCTGTGATTTTGGCTTAAGGTTCTTTTGAGGAGTTTCCTGGAGATCAAGGCGAGGAACGTGAAGGAGGTTGTGAGGAAAACGCTGGAGGAGTTACAGGTGAGGGCTACTCTCTGAATTACTAGATAATGCTTTAGGTGTCGATGAAATTCGACTTGATTTATGTGTTATGCACTTAATTGCTAAATGTCTGAATTGTTCTCTGAGGCTTCGGCCGACCTTGTTGAGTAATTGATGCCATGATATTGTGTGCTAAATGATTCACATGCTATGTGCTACATGGTTAACTTAGGATGTGTTGGAATATGCTGTTTATGCTTTTGACTGAGCTGTTTTATTTATGCTATTCCATTTGTACCTGAGATTCTGAAGAGTGAGGTTTACGGGCAAGTCATGCCGAATTTTTATGAGATTTTGAGAGAGTTTGAAAGGGCGAACGAAGTTCGGACCTTGTTATATTTTAAAGGATCGAGACCTTCTCAGAAATTAATTGGGATTATGGGATCCCTGAAACTCATAGGAAGTATCATAAGACTAAACGAAATCTATTTTCTCAAAGAAAATTCATAAGACATTAATCAATCTCTAAACCCCTTGAACAATGATAACAACTTTAGATAAGAGCTTAGAGCCTGAATATTAGTCTTGAAGATATGAGAAATGTCGTCGAGTCTAAGTTTTGAGGAACTTACAAGTTTCCGAGTATGCTTATACTTTTTCGCTCGATGAGCAGTTTATTGTTTGGCTATCTAAAGTTTAGCCGGAGACTATAAGTTTCCAAGTACTTCGGTACCTTTTCGCTCGATGAGCAGTTTATTGATTGGCTATCTAAAGTTTAGCCGGGAACCATGAGTTCCAAAGTATCTTCTTCTTCTTTTTGATTAATTCATTTTGTCGCAGAATCGACGTTTGCCTTAGGGTAGGTTTTTTTAGAGACAATAAGTTAGCTAGAACACGTGACGACGTGTCGAGTGAGGTCGGAGACGTTGTTTGGCTAATCACTTGCATTCATGCACTCATTTTGAGGTTAATACACGGCGGATTACCGGACCTCGGTGGATTCCAAAATGGTCATAAGACCCGGATTTCCATATTTAGGACACTACGGTGGTCCTTAGTAGCAGACGGAATGGCAGACCTACGGGTTCACTGCTGATCTGACTACTTTTGTGTGGTGTAAGAGACGCCCGAGCGGAATGGTCCCACTTTGGCCGGTGTTAGGGCTGACTCGATGGTGTCCATCCTTCTTCCGGAATGCATTTTGTTACCCAGCATTGCATTTCATGCAACATACATGCTGACTTAGTTGCTGAGTGTGATTGGTACCTGTTTATCCTACTTGAGGCATGCTAATTGTTATTATTATCTTTATATTCATTGTGATATATGCAACCCTAGGATGTTATCCCTAGACGTATAAGCCTGAGAGGCTAAATAATTATTACCCTATATATCTGGTTTTATTATTTATATAATTCTTTGGAGTTGACCCTCGCGTCTTCTGTGTGTGTTTGGGCGGACTACGCCATTGTCAGTTGAGTATGGCGGACTGGTACGAGACGGTCGTCCCTTCGGGGGGGACCAGGTTTGAGATGTTGGACCAAGACACCCCGGGCTCATGGGTGGTCGACCCCGCTGGCCACCGAGCTATCTATTCGGGGCGAATAATGGAGGATCGCATTGACCGGATACCAAGCCTGACGCACGGAGTTTGGAGGCACTACACTATCAGCTTCAACTTGCCACCGGGTGTACACTGCGGACCTGGACTGGGAGTGCCACCACCACCGTCGCCTTCGGACGACGAGTACCCCTCGGAGGAGGTGCCTGTGGGAGAGACTTCTTCAGGCACTAGTTCACCCACTGTCGCGGCTGCTATAGACTTGGGATCGGGTGCAGAACCCGCTCGACCAGCGGTGGAGACCGATGCAGTCATCGACATAGTCGTCTTGGATTTAGATTCAGACGACGATCTTGGGGATGCATAGTTGGGATTAGTGTAGGAGTAGCGTCTTGGCTCTGATGTTCAGTCTTTCGTTTTGGGCAGGGTAGGTCCCCGACCTTTAGCTTTTCTTGTGGTTCTCTTTACGGAAATCACAGAGAGTTGGTTGGACTAAGAGGTCTTGTTTTAGGCCATCTGGGCTAACTCATTCTCATTTTGAGGGATAGTGCTGCGGACACTTGACTTTTCTTTTGGTTTGTACTTTTGCCTACGGGCGTTACTCTCTTTTACCTTCCGTCACTGGAGGTTTACTCGTGACGTGGTTTACCACTTACAGTGGGGGGCTGTAATCATATTGTATATTAGTTCTGTTATCTTCGTTTTAGAGTTTCATCTCTTTCTGTCTTTACTTACATTATCGAAAAAAAAAAAATTCACGTTTTTCCGCTTAAGTATTTCTTTTTGGTTACTAAAGTGACGCCACCGAAATCGGGGTGTTACATTGTGGTATCAGAGCTTGTCGAGTCTTTCGGGAGTCTTTGGGGAATAGGTCTTCTGTGCTAGGTTGTGTGACTCTGCAAAGAGTAAAAATTGATTGTCTGCCAAGCGATTTGTCGCTTAGAATTGATTGAAGTTATTGCTTGATCATATTGTATAGTTGTGCCAGAGACTATCTTGTGATGGGTACTAACTGTTTGTTTGACTAAGCATAGGATGGTAAGCCCTGACAGGATGGCAAAGGCAATAGCTACCATGATTGAGGCAATGATGAATCAGGCTGCTGAGGACGCTTACAGACGCGCTGAGGAGGCTGCACGTGAACGACCTCAACCGCTAATCGAGGCGTCCAAGTACCAGCATAGTGGATTGGATCGAGCTGGAGCTGGAGGACCAGTGAGGTCAGATCCACAGGAGTACCGGCAGTGGAAGCCATACCAGCATCCCGAGGGAAGAGACCCTACCCCAGGATCACGCAAGTTAACGACCGCAACTAATTTCCAGGAGGCTGTGACATGCTACCGTTGTGGGAGACTTGGACACTACGCCTTTCAGTGCCCAATGACTGGACCAAAATGCTGCAAGTGCAAACAACGTGGACATTTGGCTGTAAACTAAGGGGAAAGCGCCCTGCTGCTGAAGGAAGGGTTTATATCATGGACGGTGAAGGAGCTGAGGGATTAACCAGAGGAGAGCGCAATAACGATGGTAACCTTCTAACTATTCTTCCTCATTCCGGTATAATACGCTTCAATACTCTCGTAACGTGTGCAACACACCTAACTTGCCTTTACTGTCGAGCTTTGACTTTATAGTTATTACGCCTAATAATACTTTATTTGACCGTTGCTCGTGTTTAAACTATAGAAGTTACACGAGGTTTAGAATGACGCGTTAAGCCTAGAAAAGTAGTCTTGCACCGATGTGTTTAACAAAGAAGCTAGAAGCTGAAGGATGAATCTCAGGGAGATTCCGTATGGATAGTATATGTATGGTGTCGAGAGTGTGTAGTTCCGTAGCGGCATCATTGAGGATTTAATATCAAGATCTCTGTGACTACTGGATGTTAGGAACTCATCGACTGTTCCAGTGGGTTTTTCTAAATCTTCACCTTCGATGTATTAGGCCTGATCAACTTAATATTGAGGGGGTGATATTCGGAATCAGATCTGGCAATGGACTTTGATAGATGGATTGGTAAGATTAATTTGATTGGATCGAGGATTAGTGGAGTCGGGAAGTAAAGTTTTTGTTAAGTAATTGATTTTTCCTTTGGGGAGGAGTTATAGTTTAAGAAATGGATATTCATTTAAGAAGTATTGAAGAATTAAAGGACATTTGAGGTCCAAACGTGGTGAAAGTTTAGGTTTTAAGTCTATGAATTCTTGTCTTAAGTGCGTAGGACTCAAGGTTTGTCAGGTTTTGATCGAGAGACTAAGTATCGGATTGATGGGAGGACGATCTAGTTACGGAAATAAAGAGTTAGTATTAAGATTAATACTTGAGGTTGTTATATGTGGACAAATTTCTTAGAGTCTAAGAGTGAATGGAACTTTGTTATGGATTCCGATATTGCATGTTGGGGTTAGCAAGTGAATTTCACTAAGTTAAGTGAGGATCTAAGGGTTAAGATTGACCTTGGGAGGTGAAAATCATGTTCGAATCAGAGATTTAGTGGTGTTGGCATTAATGATTGTAGTTAAACCTCCGAATGTTGAGGGATCGGATGATAAAATGACTAGTTAAGTTTCCTGAGGTACAGCTATGGTTTGATCTTCTAGGGAATAAGTTCGGATTTGGGGGAAGTGTTAAGGATTTTGGGTAATTGTAAAGTGGGTTGTGAATAAGTGAAGGTTGGTTTTATGGTTCGAGTAAGGGAAGTCTCGAAAAAGGGGAGATGACAATGATGGATTGTAAGATATTAAGATGATGATTAGCTTATAAGTTGCTGATGAATGGAGGTTAAAAGGGGCTGGGTCTAGCGATGCACAAAGTATTAAGACTCACGTCGAGTTTTACTTTGAGTGATGACTAAGTAGAAGATTGATTTCATGGTGCGAATGAGGATATTTACGAAGTTGGAATCGACGTTAATGGACTAGTAGATTCCAAGGGAATAGTTCGTCTATGAGTTATAGAGCGATCGAGTTAAGTTTTGAATCATGAGTGGAGATCACGAGGACAGGTTGAACATTCACTCTGGAATGCCAGAGGTGTACTGAGTTTAAGCAGAATTTTTGGACGAACAAAAGTAAAGGATCAAGTGGTTAAGGTTGTGCAATTGCACGTAGCGTCAACCAATGTTATTTCCAACATAGAACCGACACGAGTGGTCGAGCAGGACGACATAGAGCTTAAAGTACTTGTTTGACCAGAAGGAGTTGAACATGGGACAACGACGCTGGATGGAATTTCTCAAGGATTACGATTTTACCTTACAATACCATCCTGGAAAGGCTAATGTCGTTGCTGATGCATTGAGCAGGAAGATGCATATCTCATCAATGATGGTTAAGGAGCTGCAACTGCTGGAACAATTTTGAGATTTGAGCTTAGATGTGAGAGCATCTGAGGGAGAACTGAAGTTTGGGATGATCAAGATCACCAATGGATTGATGGAAGAAATCCGAGACCAACAGTTACAAGATGAATTTTTACTCGGAAAATAAGAATTTAGTAATTCAGGGTAAGGACCCGGAATTCAAGGTAGGGAGTGACAATATCCTGCGATGCAAGGATAGAGTGTGCGTACCTAACAACCCTGACCTGAGGAGGTTGATTATGGACGAAGGTCACAAAAGCAAGTTGAGCATTCACCCTGGAATGAAAAAGATGTATCAGGACTTGAAGGTGAATTTTTGGTGGCCAGGGATGAAGAGACAAGTGGCAGAATATGTAGCTGCATGTTTAATCTGTCAGAAGGCGAAGGTGGAACATCAGAAATCTTCAGGTATGCTACAGAGCTTGGATGTACCTCAATGGAAATGGGATAGCATATCGATGGATTTTGTCGTGGCATTGCCAAGGACTCAAGGAGGATATGATTCGATTTGGGTAATCGTGGATCGACTGACTAAGTCGGCTCATTTCATACCTGTGAGGACCACGTACAACGTGGAGAAGCTATCAGAGATATATATAGCTGAAATTGTGCGACTTCATGGAGTGCCAACAAGTATCGTTTCCGATAGAGACCCGAAGTTTACTTCACATTTGTGGGGAGCTATTCATAATGCTTTGGGAACGAGGCTGAGATTAAGTTCTGCTTATCATCCACAGACTGATGGGCAAACTGAGAGAACTATCCAATCATTGGAGGATTTGCTACGAGCTTGCGTGTTAGACAACAAGGGCAGTTGGGATACCCTATTGCCACTGATTGAGTTCACATACAACAACAGTTTTCATACGACCATAGGCATGGCACCGTATGAGGCTTTGTATGGCCGCAAGTGTAGAACACCTTTATGTTGGTATCAAGATGGAGAGAATTTGTTAGTAGGACCGAAACTTCTGCAACAGACAACTGAGAAGATTAAACAGATCAGAGAGAAGATGAAGGCTTCTCAGAGTAGACAGAAGAGCTATGCAGATCAAAGGCGCAGAACCCTGGAATTCGAAGAAGGAGATCATGTGTTTCTGCGAGTTACCCAGACTACAGGAGTTGGTCGAGCAATCAAGTCAAGAAAGCTGGTGCCAAAGTTCATTAGACCTTATCAGATTACTCGTCGTGTAGGACCGGTAGCTTATCAGATCGCACTACCGCCTTTTCTATCAAACGTTCACGATGTATTCCATGTGTCACAACTGCGGAAGTATATTGCTGATCCGACGCACGTCATCGAGCTGGATGACATTGAGTTGAAGGATAACTTGTCTTTCGAGACACCACCAATCAGCATTGGTGACACAAGGATAAAGCAGTTGAGGGGAAAAGAGATCGAGTTAGTGAAGGTTATTTGGAACAAGGACACCGGCGATGCGACGTGGGAGCGGAAGGAAAAGATCAAGGAACAATATCCAGAACTTTTTACTGACCCTTAAGTTTCGAGGTCGAAACTTTCTTTTTGGAGGGTAGTAATGTAAGGCCCAAGTTTTAACGCTTTGGATAAGTGAATAAAATAAAAGAGTTATTTGATTAAGATAAATTTGGGAAGGAAAAAGGTTCAGGAAAAGTCCAAGAATTTATCGAAAAACCGATAAGAGTTATAGCACGACTAACATACGCTTAATCCTAGGTCAAAGGTATTAGTGAATAGTTAATTTACGCTTTAGGACACGATGGAAACTAATTCCAAAAATCCTCAGAGAAATGTTAGAACTTCTCTTTTCCGTCCTTAAACAATCATTTCGATGCAAAATCCTGGAAAGTACGAACGTCAAATTCCAATTCTCGGAAGTTTGCCGAAACGGAATCCCTGATAGTTCGAGAAACCTAAGATCGACAGACGATGAAGACTTTTTCTATTCGGAGCTGCAAAAGAAGATTCCACCCGCGTTCTCCTATTTCTATCGTCATTCCTAATCTTTCTTCAGAAGGAAGTTTTCTCATCCGACGATCACTGCAAAAAGTAGTTTTTCGGGATAAACCGACTTACACCGACTTATGCCGATTTTGGATCTTTTGGTTTAATTCCAAGAATCCTGTTTTGAGTTCTGGAATTCTGTCGCCAGAACCTATCTTAGAATGCGCAGAGGAACGCGCAGGAAAAATCGGAATCGCAAAAAAATCTTTTTTCCGTTTTTTTCCAAAACCTATAAATAGCTTGAAAATTAGATTTTTTGCAAAAAAATACCCATTTCCCTCCCCCAAAACCGTGAGCAGCTAGAGAGAAAGAGAGGATCCGGATTTTCGCGAATCTTTGCCCGTTTTCTTCACCGATCGTTGCTAATCGAAGACCTTGAGGTAGGTAAACTATATCTCACTTCTGATCGTCAGATCTGTTGACTTTTTCTATGTTTTTCTGAGCTCAAAGTTTGGAGTTTTTTGTAAAATTGTCCAAATAAGCTGATTTCAGCGTCTAAACTTCTTCCCTGCATGCTCCTGAGCGTGTTCTGCGGATTAGATTTTGTCAAATGTCGACGAAATGCCGCCGGGATCAATTTCTACCTTAAATACCCATTTTTCGGTAAAGTCGCAACCTTTAAGCTCTAATCTATCGACTTGGCTTAGTGCTAGTAGGATTTGTCGTCATAAACGTCGTTGTGGACGTCTCCATCCAATCTGTTTTTCAAAAATCCAATTTTGAAATTTTGAGCTAAAAATAATGACCAAACTACCCCTATATCAGTTTTCGATCCGAAAATTTTTCCGAGCTTAGAACCGTCTTAGTTACGGCTTATGTTAACCTAGGAACCAAGTTTGATCGAAGAAAAATCGACCCTCCCAATTAAGGAAAGTGGCCGAGAGCTATACCAAGGGGGGGAGGAAATCCGACTTTTTCGAAAACTTGTCTTAACGCGTTAGATTGTCGTACCACAGAGTTTGTAATGTACCGCGTAACCCTAGGACTTATTGCTTGCTGAGTTTCTGACTCAATGTGTTGATTTCTGTGATTTTGGCTTAAGGTTCTTTTGAGGAGTTTCCTGGAGATCAAGGCGAGGAACGTGAAGGAGGTTGTGAGGAAAACGCTGGAGGAGTTACAGGTGAGGGCTACTCTCTGAATTACTAGATAATGCTTTAGGTGTCGATGAAATTCGACTTGATTTATGTGTTATGCACTTAATTGCTAAATGTCTGAATTGTTCTCTGAGGCTTCGGCCGACCTTGTTGAGTAATTGATGCCATGATATTGTGTGCTAAATGATTCACATGCTATGTGCTACATGGTTAACTTAGGATGTGTTGGAATATGCTGTTTATGCTTTTGACTGAGCTGTTTTATTTATGCTATTCCATTTGTACCTGAGATTCTGAAGAGTGAGGTTTACGGGCAAGTCATGCCGAATTTTTATGAGATTTTGAGAGAGTTTGAAAGGGCGAACGAAGTTCGGACCTTGTTATATTTTAAAGGATCGAGACCTTCTCAGAAATTAATTGGGATTATGGGATCCCTGAAACTCATAGGAAGTATCATAAGACTAAACGAAATCTATTTTCTCAAAGAAAATTCATAAGACATTAATCAATCTCTAAACCCCTTGAACAATGATAACAACTTTAGATAAGAGCTTAGAGCCTGAATATTAGTCTTGAAGATATGAGAAGTGTCGTCGAGTCTAAGTTTTGAGGAACTTACAAGTTTCCGAGTATGCTTATACTTTTTCGCTCGATGAGCAGTTTATTGTTTGGCTATCTAAAGTTTAGCCGGAGACTATAAGTTTCCAAGTACTTCGGTACCTTTTCGCTCGATGAGCAGTTTATTGATTGGCTATCTAAAGTTTAGCCGGGAACCATGAGTTCCAAAGTATCTTCTTCTTCTTTTTGATTAATTCATTTTGTCGCAGAATCGACGTTTGCCTTAGGGTAGGTTTTTTTAGAGACAATAAGTTAGCTAGAACACGTGACGACGTGTCGAGTGAGGTCGGAGACGTTGTTTGGCTAATCACTTGCATTCATGCACTCATTTTGAGGTTAATACACGGCGGATTACCGGACCTCGGTGGATTCCAAAATGGTCATAAGACCCGGATTTCCATATTTAGGACACTACGGTGGTCCTTAGTAGCAGACGGAATGGCAGACCTACGGGTTCACTGCTGATCTGACTACTTTTGTGTGGTGTAAGAGACGCCCGAGCGGAATGGTCCCACTTTGGCCGGTGTTAGGGCTGACTCGATGGTGTCCATCCTTCTTCCGGAATGCATTTTGTTACCCAGCATTGCATTTCATGCAACATACATGCTGACTTAGTTGCTGAGTGTGATTGGTACCTGTTTATCCTACTTGAGGCATGCTAATTGTTATTATTATCTTTATATTCATTGTGATATATGCAACCCTAGGATGTTATCCCTAGACGTATAAGCCTGAGAGGCTAAATAATTATTACCCTATATATCTGGTTTTATTATTTATATAATTCTTTGGAGTTGACCCTCGCGTCTTCTGTGTGTGTTTGGGCGGACTACGCCATTGTCAGTTGAGTATGGCGGACTGGTACGAGACGGTCGTCCCTTCGGGGGGGACCAGGTTTGAGATGTTGGACCAAGACACCCCGGGCTCATGGGTGGTCGACCCCGCTGGCCACCGAGCTATCTATTCGGGGCGAATAATGGAGGATCGCATTGACCGGATACCAAGCCTGACGCACGGAGTTTGGAGGCACTACACTATCAGCTTCAACTTGCCACCGGGTGTACACTGCGGACCTGGACTGGGAGTGCCACCACCACCGTCGCCTTCGGACGACGAGTACCCCTCGGAGGAGGTGCCTGTGGGAGAGACTTCTTCAGGCACTAGTTCACCCACTGTCGCGGCTGCTATAGACTTGGGATCGGGTGCAGAACCCGCTCGACCAGCGGTGGAGACCGATGCAGTCATCGACATAGTCGTCTTGGATTTAGATTCAGACGACGATCTTGGGGATGCATAGTTGGGATTAGTGTAGGAGTAGCGTCTTGGCTCTGATGTTCAGTCTTTCGTTTTGGGCAGGGTAGGTCCCCGACCTTTAGCTTTTCTTGTGGTTCTCTTTACGGAAATCACAGAGAGTTGGTTGGACTAAGAGGTCTTGTTTTAGGCCATCTGGGCTAACTCATTCTCATTTTGAGGGATAGTGCTGCGGACACTTGACTTTTCTTTTGGTTTGTACTTTTGCCTACGGGCGTTACTCTCTTTTACCTTCCGTCACTGGAGGTTTACTCGTGACGTGGTTTACCACTTACAGTGGGGGGCTGTAATCATATTGTATATTAGTTCTGTTATCTTCGTTTTAGAGTTTCATCTCTTTCTGTCTTTACTTACATTATCGAAAAAAAAATAATTCACGTTTTTCCGCTTAAGTTTTTCTTTTTGGTTACTAAAGTGACGCCACCGAAATCGGGGTGTTACACTCTGGTTGTTCATGGATGAGTTCAGAAGTTAATGGGTTGTACGGGATGGTGATAGGTGAGGTTGGATCAGAGGGTCCGGTGGGTTGATTTTGAAGCATATTCGAGAGAGGTGCTTCATTGGGAGAAGGTTGAAAAAATGAAGACCTTGGGGAATGTGGTGGAGAGGTGGTTTGTGCAGCTGGTTGGGACTCAGGAATGGGAGTGAGTGGATTTGAAGATTGTTTGAGCATGGCTGAGATGGGGAGTGCATCAAATAAATTCAAATCATCATCAGAAGCAACTGCAGACTTACCTGATTGTGCTGATGATCTTGTCACTCTGGCAGGAGTTTCAATCCTTCTGATCACTTCAGCAGCTGGTTCCACCCGGGTAGGGTTCACCACTATTCTGACCTGCTTCTTCTTCTTCTTAGGAGAAGGAGGACCATCCTCATTATCACCATCATCACCATCATCAGGCTTGCTGGTTTCATCATGTTTTCTCTTGGATTGACCAGCCTTCTTCCCTTTGGTCAGAGGGACATCGGATTCCTCAGAGGATTCTTCTAGGATCATCTTCCTCTGAACTTTCTTCTTGGTAGGAGAAGGAAACTCTGGAGCTGGCGGCAGTCTTCTGAAGAATTCATCGAGATCAATTTCATAGCCTTGAGCTCTTAGGTCTTCAACATAGCACCTAATGGCTTCAGGATTGTCTGCCTGTGTCCACAGAGGGTAGTCATTCAGAGGCACCCTTCTACTTCTGATTTCAGAAGATGTGTCTTCATGGGCAGGAGCAATCTTCTTCTTGACTAGACCCATTTTCTTCAGAGAATTTGCAGTGAAGACATCACTGACAATGGTGGTCAGATCCTCTGTGCATCCAGCATTGACCAGAGCTTGAATGAGGCCACTCTCAATGAAGAGATCAGACAACAATCTCCCAAAAGGGATATACTTGATTGCTGACTTGATGGAGGCAGTAGTCCTAGACTTCCGGATACATTCCTTCAGGTATGAGAATAGGAAGTAGGGAAGGCAGATCTTCTTCTTGTCTTGGATGAAAAACAACATCGCCTTCTGGTTGAAGTTGATGTAGTCTGGGGAACTGCCCTTTGGTCTCTGGTTTATGCAGTTGAGCAGAATCTTGTGCCAGATTCTGAGCTTGGGATGAAGATCTAGTACCTTGTAATCGGTCTTGCCCTGTTTGTAAGAGGTGTACAGGGCTTTGTTGATTGTATTCTTGGTGTTGGGTTTCAGCTTCGATTCTGTCAGTTGAAATCGATACCCATGAGCAGTTGCTGGACCCAGCAGATTTACGAAGGATTTCTCTATAACGATGATTTTCCTTCCAAGAATGTGAGATACCACCTGAGTATCATCGCAGTCGGCGTGCTTCCAGAATTCCTTGACCAATTTGTCATACACCGGTCCTCGAAGCCTGTTGAAGTAATTTTCCCAGCCTTGAAGTTGGACTTCAGGACGAAGATCATACCCATTTGTAGCAATATTGTCAAGGTCGAATCTCCATTCTGCCAGCACTTGAAGTTCCTCAGGAGCATATACGCAGTGAACGGCACAGCCCCGTTCTGCAATCGGAATAATCTGCTCTTGAGCTTGACCTTGATCTTGGTTCGGATTCTCAGGACCCCTTTGACCTGTTGCTAAACCCACTACCATATGAGGGAACTGGGTTGCATCTGCAGTAGCTCTTCTGGTTTGACTCACCATTTTTGGAGCGGTTGAAGGTTTAGGTAGAAGATGAAGGTTGAAAGATGAAGAGAGAGCGAGAGAGAAATCGAGGGTAAGCGGTTTTGAAATTGCAGAAGAGAGAGAGTAAAAACCGAAAGTGAGGAAGATCGTGTGTGTATAGTGGGTTTTGACAAATAACCGTTGTTGATTCAAAAAGCACTTTAAAATCAACGGTTGAAAATTAAAGATAGATAGTAACAGTAAATACACATATCACACACAGGAGAGAAGCACATCTACACACATCATGACAGACTGTCACACGGGCACAAGGAACTATGCATCAGAAAAACTGACACACGTGTTGCTGTCTCAGCTTCAGAGTCAGTACCAAGTGGTACGCACACTCTGATTGAGTTACCTTCAGGACTAGACATCTTCTGATCAAGAAGTATCATAGTCAGAGGTTCTGGTCCATCTTCACTCTGGACAAAAGTCCATGTTCAGATTTTTCAGAATAAAATTAAATCTATCCTCTGCTAAGGGCTTTGTAAAGATATCTGCCCATTAATGGTCAGTATCAACAAACTTCAGAAGAAGTACGCCCTTTTGTACATAATCTCTAATAAAATGATACTTTACCTCAATATGCTTAGCCCTTGAATGTAGGATAGGGTTCTTACTCAATGAGATTGCAGCAGTGTTATCATAATAGATTGGGATATTGCTCTCAAGGATCTGATAATCCTCCAGCTGATGTTTCATCCAGAGCATCTGAGTGCTGCATATTGCTGCTGAGATATATTCTGCCTCTGCAGTGGATAGTGCAATGGTTGATTGCCTCTTGCTTGCCCATGAGACTAGATTGCTTCCTAGAAATTGACAATTTCCAGAAGTACTTTTTATCTCTGTTCTATCTCCAGCATAATCAGCATCACAATAACCTGAAAGCTTATACTCTGATGTTTTCTTATACATCAAGCCAAGGTTAGTGGTGCCTTTCAGATACTTTAGGATCCTCTTAACAGCAGTTAAGTGGGTTTCCCTTGGATCTGATTAGAAACGAGCACATAAATGAACACTAAACAATATGTCAGGCCTAGATGCAGTTAAGTATAGAAGTGAGCCTATCATACCACGATAGAGCTTCTGACATACTTTACCACTTTCATCTTCTTTCTCCAGAATGCATGTAGGATGCATTGGAGTCTTGGCCACTGTAGATTCCAGCATATTGAACTTCTTCAGAAGTTCTTTAGTGTACTTGCTCTGATGGATATATGTTCCTTCTGGTGTTTGATCAACTTGTATTCCCAGAAAGTACTTTAATTCTCCCATCATACTCATCTCAATTTCAGCCTGCATCATCTCAGAAAATTCTTTGCATAGAGATTGATTAGCAGAACCAAATATAATATCATCAACATAGATTTGCACAATTAAGATATCGTCTTTATAAGTTTTGCAAAAGAGAGTTGTATCTACTTTACCCCTTACAAACTCATTTTCTAGAAGGAATGAGCTGAGTCTCTCATACCATGCTCTGGGAGCTTGCTTCAGACCGTAGAGAGATTTCTTCAATTTGAACACATGGTCTGGTTTCTTCTCATCTTCAAAACCTGGGGGTTGATGAACATAAACTTCCTCTGAAATGTAACCGTTTAGGAAGGCACTTTTCACATCCATCTGATGCAGAACTATGTTGTGATTTACTGAGAAGGAGATCAACAGTCTGATTGCTTCTAGTCTTGCTACTGGAGCAAATGTTTCAGCGTATTTCCAACAGAAGTAAAAAAAGATTCATTCCACAAGCCTAACGGAACCTGCCACAGACGAATCCATACTAGCTGAGCCGCCCCAAACGAAAGCAGCGTACAAGGCTGAATATCATACAATTTTTGCTCTAAGAAAAATGTGCATTCTGTAATAGTTTCCTCCATGTATGTCTTAGTTTCAAACTCCAGAATCACTTCCTCTGCTCCCAAAGGAATTAGGCGAAAATTGAACAAACCTATTTGCCCAAATTGTTCCTGCAAAACATCCACAGGTATTGACAGTAGGGTACGTGCCCTTGCACATCTCTGGATCCATGCTTCATCCATAACAGAACCAGCAAGACGTAATTGGTAGTTTTCAGGAAGGATTACAGCATCTTGCGTCTTACCGGTTTTTACATTAATCTCCTGACGTGGCTCTTGCTCTTTCTTCTGCTGTTCTGCTTTAGGTCTCCATACCTTCCCCTGTATTTCGAATTTGTTTTTCCCTGGTAACGGAAACACAGAAGAACGTGATGGTCGCTGAATATTTGCTTTCTGAACCACTAGATAATTTCCATCCAAACGTAAGCCATGAAACATTCGAATCGCCGTCCATGCCTCCTCATCATTGTTGAAACGCAGGAATCCAAAACGAAAGCGACGGTGATACTTCTTTTTCTGTTGAATGAAAACATCACGTAAACTACCTGCTTTTTCAAAAATTGCTCTTAATTTTTGAATTGTCATCCTTTCTCCCAAGCCATCCACAAAGACTGAAAAAGACTCCTTCTGTTGTTTAGATCCTTTTTGCTCATTTTTTCTTGGCTGGGAAAGAAGATCTTGCTGCTGTCTGGTTATTTTCTCAGGTCGTGTAACTCTTGGATTATCCTTGTGGTTAAACACCGGTTGTTGTCTTGCCGATTGATTTCTTTCTGATCTGTTACGCCGGCGATCTTCGTATGCATATTTTCCATGAACTCCACTCTGCTGCCATTGCCCTATGCGTTCATTGCCATAACACTCCTGGTCAAAATGTTGCTGTGAGAAACGCTTGGAACCCCATGAATGATTGTAGTGCTGCAAGTATCGATTGTCCTCCTCCGCACGCCGTGACACATTCCTAACCGTCGGTCTCCAAGGCCGCTGCCACCGCGCCGGCGTTACTTTGAAGTTGTTATTTACTAAGTTTTATTAACGTTTAGGTTTATATACCTTAGCCGATTTTTCGACGAGGCTTGGTTTCTAGTGGCCACTAGAATTGCCAAGGCTTTTGATACTCGGTGGCGATACTTTCTTATTCCGAAAGGATTATTCGCGGTATTTTATACCTTGATACGACTTACGCCGCATAAATTTGTAATATAAATCAAAAATAGACAATCTCTTGAAATGATCTTTTCATTGCTTTTCCATACATGGGAGCTATTGTCCCTTCATTTTTACATGTGCCGCCTCATTAAAAACCTTTCCAAAGAAAGGGAAAAAGAGTGCGGCTTCATTCGTTTTTGTTGTTCCTCTTAACTAAAGTACTGCTTCAAATGTGAGGCGTTCCATGTTCGTGGAATCTTTTGACCATTAAGTTGTTCCAATTTATAGGTTCCTCCTCCAACATCGCCAATTATCCTGTAAGGCCCGCCCCAACATCGCCAATTATCCTGTTATGCTTGTCAGGTATAGTCTTCTTTCGAAGCACCAAGTCTCCTACCCTCATAGTTCTTGGGACCACCTTTGTTGCGAACTTCCTTGCAATCTTCACCTTTCCCGCCTCATTCCTTAAGTGTGCCTCCCGTTATTCCTCAGGCAGCATGATTAGATTTGCTATCAGATTCTCCCCATTGTCGTCCTCATTAAACCGAGTTACTCGCCAACTTTGGTTTTCAACTTCCACTCGGAGCATGGCGTCAGTTCCATAAGTTAGACGATATGGGGTTTCCTTCGTGCTTGTCTGTTCAGTCGTATTGTATGCCCATAGGACGCCTGTAAGCTCTTCCGCCCAAAGTTCTTTTGCCTCATCCAATTTTTTCTTTAAGCCCTTCAAAATAACTTTGTTGGCTGATTCTGCTTGCCCGTTAGTCTGCGGGTGCTCTACTGATGCAAATCGCATTTCAATTCCCATATCCGCACAAAATTCTCTGGTGACATTGCTTGTGAATTGAGTCCCATTATCCATTACCAAAGCCATGGGGACACCAAACCTGCACACAATTCGTCGCCATAGAAAGTTCCTGACTTTAGCGGCCGTAATAGTCGCCACTGCTTCCGCCTCTATCCACTTAGTAAAATAATCAACCGCCACAATGATATACTTCATTTGCGCCTTTGCTACTGGGAATGGTCCTAAAATGTCAGTCCCCCACATAGCAAATGGCCAAGGTGCCATCATGGTTGTTAACTCTTCAGGCGGGGCTTTGTGTAAGTCAAAGAAAACTTGACACTTCTCACACTTCTTGACGTATTCCAGGCAGTCTTTCTTCATCGTTGGCCAGTAAAATCCGGCCCTCAATACCTTTACTGCCAATGATCGCCCTCCTATGTGACTAGAGTATACTCCTTCGTGAACTTCTGCCATGATACCCTGGGCATCTCTTATGTCAACACATTTGAGCATAGGAGACATAATTCCCCGCCGATATAGCTCACCGTCTACCAGCGTGTAAAAACTAGCCTCCCTACGCTTTTCTTTTGTGTTCAGATCATCATTCTTCTGAGGGTTTTTGAGGAAAGTTTTGATTGATTCCATCCACGAAGGCTCGCCTTCGATTACTGACTTTACTGCCTTTAACTTAACTTCCACCAAGTCAATACTGGGGCGAGGAAGGGTTTCCTGGATGACTGTTTGATAATTGCCCAATCGCCCCGTACTGGCCAGTTTTGCCAGCACGTCAGCCCTTTCATTTTGACTTCTTGGAACATGTTCTATCCTGATCTTCTCTATTTCCATCATTAACCTGTGTACCACTTCCAGGTACTTAGAAAGTTGTGGATCCTTCACTTGATACTCGCCTTTTACCTGCTTAACAACCAGTTGTGAGTCGCCTTTGATGAACAATTTCTGAACGCCTAATTCAATTGCGAGCCTTAATCCGGCGATTAGTGCCTCGTATTCTGATTGGTTGTTGCTCGCCTTAAACTCGAATTTCAAAGATTGTTCGATGACCATCTTATCCGGGCTTTCAATAGTTATTCCTGCCCCACTTCCCGTATTGTTGGAGGATCCATCAACAGACAGGACCCACTCTCCCTGAGTTTTCTCGCCTTCTATGGGTGTTAATTCCGCCACAAAGTCAATCAAGCTTTGGATTGTAACTTGTCCCCTTGGCTCATACTGTATATCATATTCAGACAACTCGGCTGACCAACTGACCAATCGTCCTGACAGATCGGGTTTCTGGAGTACTTGTCTTAAGGGAACATCAGTTTTAACTCTGATTAGGAAACTTTGGAAGTATGGCCTAAGGCGTCTCGCTGTTTTTAGAATTGCCAAAGCCGCCTTCTCGATTTTTTGGGATCGCAATTCAGCACCTTGCAGAGTATGACTCACAAAATATATAACCTTCTTCTTTTTCCCTTCTTCCTGAAGCAACACAGTACTGACCGCCCTATCCGTAACTGCCAAGTAGAGCGTCAAAGGAACGCCTGGCGTGGGTTTGGATAGTACTGGTAATGTTGCTAATGATTCTTTCAATTTAGTAAAAGCTTGTTCGCATGCCTCGGTCCATTGAAACTTCGAATTCTTTTTCAAACAAGTGAAGAACGGAGCTGCTTTATCGCCCGCCATTGGCAAGAAGCGTGCTAAGGCAGCCATGCGTCTTGTTAACCGTTGTACTTCCTTGACATTTGTTGGGCTTTTCATTTCCAAGATCGCCTTGCCTTTATCTAGATTTACTTCTATTCCCCTCGACGTTATCATGAATCCCAAAAACTTTCCCCCTTGAATCCCAAATGAACATTTCTCGGGATTTAACTTCATTCGGTATTTTCTTAGCTGAGCAAATGCTTCCTTAAGATCATCGCCGTGGTCACTGGACTTGGCGGACTTAACAATCATATCATCCACATATACTTCCATGTTCCTTCCAACTTGGCTCGAAAATTTTTTATCCATGAGGCGTTGGTATGTAGCTCCCGCATTTTTCAAACCAAAAGGCATAGTTTTGTAACAATAATTCGCCTGATTAGTCATGAACGCCGTACTTTCCTCGTCTGAAGGATGCATCATGATTTGATTATACCCAGAGTATGCATCCATGAGACTTAAGAGTTCGTTTCTGGAAGCCCCATCCACCAATTTATCGACATTGGGAAGAGGATATGAATCTTTGGGACACACTTTGTTCAGGCTTGGGTAATCCGTGCACATTCTCCACTTCCCATTGGCTTTCTTGACCATCGCTACGTTGGCGAGCCAGGTTGGGTACTGCACCTCGCGAATGAATTGGGCCTTGATTAACTTTTCAGTTTCTACTTGCACCGCCTTGTTCTTTTCATCACTCATCCTTCGCCTTGGCTGGATGACTGGTGTTGCCCCTGGCCGTATGGCCAGTTTATAAGTGATCACATTGGGGTCAATTCCTGGTACATCATTAATTGTCCATGCAAAGAGATCTAGATTATCGCCCAAAAGGGTGACCAACCTTTCCTCCTGTTCTTTTGTTAAACTGCTGCCGATCTTCAAAACCTTATCCTTGACTTGCGCTGATTTGGTTTCTTCCAAAGGTTGCGGACGAAAATCGTCAGCATCATCCCTTGGGTCTAAACTAAACCCTTCTTGTGGAAAATTTTCTGTGATACGGTGGCTTTCCTTGGCGGCCTTTCGCCCGTAGAGCGCCACACTTCTTAGGTAACATTCTCTCGCAGCATTCTGATCCACGCGAAGGACACCGATCTTCCCATTGCATGCTGGGTATTTGATAGTTAAATGAGCGGTTGAAATTACAGCGCATAACTTGTTAAGAGTGTCCCGCCCCAAAAGTACATTGTAATTAGCTCTACACGCCAATACTAGGTACTTGACTTGAAATTTCTTGACAAACTCTCCTTCACCAAAGGCTGTTGGTATTTCCACGTATCCCCGTACATTGACGCGATCCCCTGTAAATCCCACCAGCGTTCCTTTATATGGTTTCAAATCTGACTCCTTTAACCCCAGGCGATCAAAGGCATCTCCATAAATGATGTCCGTCGAAGATCTCTGATCTAAAAACACTTTCTTCGTCATGTAGTTGTTAACCCTGATTGTTACAACAATCGGGTCATTGTCATGGGGAATTACATGTGCAAAATCCTGAGGGGTGAATATAATTGGAGAGTGATTCACCCAACATTCGCCTTCGTGTGCTTCGTGCACGGAATGTACTGCTGCCACATAACGCTTTCTGGCCTTGCTAGAAATCGTGCCCCCTCCAAATCCTCCTGCAATGGATGAGCATTCCCCAACAGGGTCGCCCAATTCCTCTACTATCTCCTTTCCTTTTCCTTTGTCCCCTTGAGTTACCTTGGCGGCCTCCGGTGGTGTTGCATCTTTAACAAAATTTGCCAGGTGACCAGCCTTAATTAGCCGATCAATCTCCCGTCGCAAGTTCCAACAATTATCCATGGTGTGACCCAACGTTTTGTGGTACTCACACCATCTGTTTGTATCCACATTACTTGGTGGTCGCCGAGGTGGCGACGGATATTGCACAACATTTGTCTGTCCAACTGCTTTCAATATGGTGCTTAGGGGCGCATTCAGTTTAGTAAGTGGAACTGGAGTTGGCGAGGCAACATGTTGACCAGCCGAGGTTGTAGTGGTACCTTGGGGATTTCTATGCCATGTATTCTGGAATCCAGGTTTGGAGTTTTGATATGGGTCAGGCCTTGGTACACGTGGAGTTTGAGCTATGCTTGTTTCCTTTCCAGCCTTGGGTTTGTCCTGCGAAACTCCGCCGGGCTGGGCGTGTTTCCGTCCCTCCTCCCTTTCTTGCTTTTTCTGATCGTCTTGTTCAATTAAGATGAATTCCTGAACGCGAGCACGAAGATCCATCATGTCCTGCGCTGGTCGTCTTGTTAAATCTCGATTCAAATCTCCCGCCCTAAGGCCATTTTTGAAAGACGCCAGGCATACATCCGGGTTATCCTCCTCCAGTTGAACAGCCATCTTACTGAAGCGCGCCATGTAGGTCTTTAGCTTCTCTCCTGGCTGTTGATGTATGCTGATGAGGTCAAACATAGTTGCTTTTGTAGTTTTGTTGGCGGAGAATTGAGTTAAGAATTTAGTAGACAAATCCGTAAAATTGTCAATGGAGAAGGGCGGTTGTCTAATGAACCACTGCATCGCCATTCCCTTGAATGTTGAAGGCAACAATCTGCACTTCACCTCGTCCGTCGCCCCACCAATAACCATTTTGGTGTTAAAGTACCTCAAATGTTCCATGGGATCAGAATCGCCCGAAAAGGCATCTAATGCCATTGTTTGCAAATGTTTTGGTATGTCTACCTTTGTGATGGCTGGAACAAAAGGTTGAAATTCGACGACATCCTCAGCCTCAAGACGTTGTCCCTGCTTAAAATCTTGGCGCTGTGTTAAATATTCCACCTGGGCTTGTAACTGTTCGTTTTGGTTTTGTACCTTTTGCAAGGTATCCAGCATTTGCTTCAAAGCCACAGGCGTGATACCCGTTATCACTTCCTGCGCTTTCCTCGGAGCACTGTTCTTAAGATCTTCTAAATTTACGTACTCAGGCGGCGCTGATCGTCGCCTGACACCTGCATCTGATTTGGCTATCAGATCTGAGGGCTTTCCCGGAGCTAGTTTTACCAGCGACGTTGGTGACTGCGCCACCGAGTGAACACCCTCCGAGGAAGCCTCCTGCTCTTGCTCTTGAAGTACTGCACGATCGTTGTCTCGACTGCCGCCGCGTCCGCCCTGACGACCACCACCTCTCCGGCGATGATCACGGCGGCCCACGCCGCACGAACGAGTTTCCATGAATCGTAACTCTTACCCTCTACGTCACTTGTAGATCTAGGTTAGAGCCACAGACGGCGCCAATGTTGCGTTCTGAGGTAAGCTTAAGTAAGAAAAGGTACAAAAAGCAAACCCTAGCAGAGCACTAAAATAGTCAAGATGTAATAAAAGGGTATATTCTCATTAAGTGTCAAAAAAGTTCCTGGTACAAGGTGATGACCTTCCCTTTTATAGAGGATATGGTCATGATATGGACTTTTCCTACATTTGGGCCTGACAACCAGGGCCCAAATCCCTATGCACATAAGACAAATCCAAAAGAATCTTCCAGCTGGCTTGCGGGTCCACTTAAAGGGGGAAGGGCGAGAATCCTCGGTATTCCGCCAGTTCCCGCCATGTCTTCCTTCGTCCGGCTGACTGCTTGTTTTGGGCGGGTATGGAGGTCTTTATGTCCCGCCCAATCCATAGGTCTTTTTTAAAAATCCCAATTATAAATTATGCAACACTTCTCAGGCACACCGACAGGATTAACTAATTAACCTGCTTGCGTGGGCAATGAAGGATAGATACATGGCACTAAGATTGTGTTTTATATACCATCACCATGTAGTGATGTTATAGACGAAAACTATATAAAATCATGCCTGCTGAGCAAAAATTAGGTTTATGGCTATAATTCAATGTTGAACCCATTTTATCTGTTAGAAAAATACATCCAACTTGCGAAGCTGCGTTATCAAAATTGCAATCCTTTTGTCGCAACCCGAAAAGTAGCTACTTATATTGTGAATTGTGATGATAAGATTGGGGTGGGCAGATCAAAGATAATAATATTATTTAGGTTATAGCTTTAATTTATTCATATCATCATGACTTTATTTATGCTACCTTTTCGTCCAGTATTTCTTTGAGCATTTTATCAAAGATAATAATAGTATATGCAGGGTCGTATCTTGAGAGGGGCAGACAGGGGTCATCGCCCCCCCCAGAATTTTGAAATGGTCACCGACTATAGGTATTTTTTTAAGCTAGAAAGAAGGAATTTGCCGTTTCAACTGAGATATTATCATTCACATGTTTCCCGAGATCCTAATTTAGGAAAAATTTCTAGTTTATTCGAGTTTTATCAGAAGTTAGTTGAAACACGAAAAGCAACAATGTTTCCACTTGTTAATAGATTGATACGTCTTGTTTTGACACTCCATTTTTTAACAGCATCTACAGAGCGATCTTTTTCTGTAATGAAAGTTGTTAAGACTCGGCTTCGGAACAAAATTGAAGATGATCTTCTCAGAAATTTATTTGTTGGTACTATAAAAGAACGAAGAGTTGTATTTAAATATTTTTTTACTATTTAAAGTTTATATAACTTTCTACCTCAAAAAAAAAAGTTTATATAACTTTCAATGAAGATTTTTTTAGTCTTATATTTCGCCCCCAACAAGAAAATCCTGAATACGCCCCGAATATATGCTAGACATTGTTATATTAAGCTATCAAATAACAAAATAAAAAGTGACTTAGTAAGACTCAATTACTATTTATATCATGTTTTTGCATGCTTGTATTTTTTTCTTAACACGAATCAAATGTGACATAGTGGCTATGCATCAGTATCACGGTACTATATATGTATCTACCCCACACATGTACGAAACTATCATGATTAGCCATTTTGGTTGCGAAATCAATCACTACTAAATAATTAATCCACCTATTTTTATTCCCGACAATAAATGGCTTAGTCAAAATTATAGGGTAGACACTAATAAAGTGGAGTTATATTACTCTTTTTATCCCATTACATTTTTGCAAAAAAAATTTCAAAAATATAAGTCACTTTTAAAGAACGGGATGTAGTAAGAAACTAAAACCAGTTAAATCTCATCAATAACTATTTCATCTCGACATCGTATTTGATTGAAACCTCATTATCTTCTAACAACCTCGCTGCAATATTTGAATGAGTTAGGAAGAGAATTTTCGCTTTATTAATCATTAAACTAATATGTTTCCCTACGCTTTCCTAGGGTTTTGGTTTGCGGCGATAGTACCTTGACTTCTGTGTGATGTTTTCCCCGTGTCTTCTTGGGATCGTCCTAATTGGTTGTCTCTTTCCTGCATGTGATAGGAGTGTTTCCTTCTTGAGATCGTCCTAGGGTTTTGGTTTGCGGCGATAGTACCTTGACTTCTATGTGATGTTTTCACTGTGTCTTCTTGGGATCGTCCTAATTGGTTGTCTCTTTCCTGCATGTGATAGGAGTGTTTCCTAATTGTAGTATGAGTTGCACGTGCGTGGTGGTGTACGTAATCCTAGTTACTATTTCTGCTGCATAACTTGCACTTGTTTTTCCTTCAATGGAACCAAATATGGAGGATCCAGAGATCATTCTTGCTGGCAGTGTTCTGAAAACCGGACTGAACCAGCCGGTCAAATCGGTTCAATCGGGCACCGTGCTGTTGGTCGGTTAGGTTAGGTGATTGAACCGGGAAATTATCGAACCGGACATTAGACCGGTGAACCGGACATTGGACCGGTGTACCGGTCAAGAATTAGGAAAACCGGTCAAAACCGGCCGTTCAACAGTTAAAGAACAAATATTTTTGAAAATACATTTTATCTCCACTATGATTTGAACCTTGGACTTTGTGGTTCCAAAAAGCTTTATATGCCACTAGGCCACAAGCTCTTTTATGTTTATATGTGTATAGACACATGATTGCTTTGAATGCTTATGATGCTCGGGGTGATCCCGCTATAGTTGCATTGATAAAGGTGCCCTTATGGATTCAGATTCACAGATGAGGAGGACAGGATGCATGAAGGCCACTGCGAAGTCCCTTGGTGATTATTTTGCGGGCTTTCTAGGTTGGGATAAGTTGGAGGAGAGAAGATACAATAGTTGCTTTCGTATTAGAGCATGGGTGAGGGTGGACCTTCCCTTGCGCCGGGGCTAGATGATGGCAGCTACCACTAGAGAATCGCTAAAAGTGATCTTCAAGTACAAAAAACTCTTCAAATTTTGCTACCGTTGTGGCCTTCTCAACAACTTTATGCGTCATTGCGAGGTTGTCAATGGATCAGTGTTGTTCCCTTATGGCCATTGGCTGCGCGCGGATGGTGATAGGTTTCTTGACACCATGCCTTGGCAAGGTGGGGCACGGTGGGGAAAACAACAAGATATGCCCTCTGGTGTTGTTGAGGGGAGCTTCGAAGACGAGGTGAACAAGCCAAGAATGATGGCGGATATCGAGGGAGGAATTGGTAAGGACGCGAGTTTGCAGGCTAGGGTCCAGGCTGAGGTAGATGATAGTGACAAATTGAAAGAGGGAATGGATTCATATGGTGACCTAGGGGAGTTTTCTAGCAGGAAAGGTGGGAAACAAGGTTGTGATTCCCATAACCTCTCTTTAGGTGACAGTAAAACTTCACGGGTTGAGGCTCCTTTTTCTAAGAAGAGGGCATGGGTTCTCACGGGCAAGCTTCCACCAGACTTCTCCTTTACTAGTCTAGATTTTAAGATTCAAATTATGGATGGCTTGAAATGGAAGACTATAAAGTTCTAATGTTAGATTCATAAATTTCTAATATCATATTTTGAGTAATAGCAACGTTCTTAATGACCTTATCATGGAATGCACAAACTTCTCTAAAGATCTTATGTTTTGAACTTCCTGGGAACTCAACATCTATATTCCCTATCGTCTGAGGAACATAAGTCTAGTCTGAAGAACACATCGTTCATAAATTATTTGACCAGTCAACAAAAGGACTGTTACACACACTTGAAAAAGCAAGTAAGTTCCTCCAAACTCTATTTAAGCTCCGAAGGAACAACAGTAAGGACTTGATTCATACAATCCTGCAGGTGGTGTACTCTTTCTGAAGTGTAAATAATCTGGAAATAAGTCAGGGCCTCCTTGTAGATTCTACTTTGCCCTTCCATCCAATCCCCATTAATTATCTACCTTCAATCAGTGAATTCTATTCATCTCCCTTCTGAACAACAGAAGCATGAAAGATTTTGGCATTCTTATCCTCTAAGCTCATTTAACTCGTGATCTTTCCTCCACAACTCCCTTATCCTAGCTCAAGTGTTGTGCACTTCCTCCCAATTTACATCACCATGGTCCACACTCTAGACCTGTGTCAACTTCCTCTTAAGTTGCTAGATCTTTAGAGTTGTACTAGTAAACTTCCTTTTATGCCAATTTTGCAGAGAGTTAGCACATTTCTTTGTCCCTTTCATAACTGAGGCCCATGAGTCCTCTTCTAGCTGCTCTAGCTCCCAATCTTCTTGAACGACTTGACTTCATTCACAATTTTCTTCCCAAAACACCTCATATTTAAAAGCTTTTCCACTATACATTACAAGGCATAGGTAGTTGCATTTGGGTAAAACAACCCTCTAAGACCATTTAACAAGCGGTCTATCGATTCTCACCCATGTAACGAGGAAACCGTATGAGCCAAACCGGTTTAAAAGGAGGAAACCCTATCTAATATTTGTTTGGCTTAATTGCAACTTTGGTCCCTAACGTTTACCAATTCCACGATTTTAGTCCCCCACCTAATTTAATTACACGGATGGTCCCTGTAACACCCCGATTTCGGTGGCGTCACTTTAGTAACCAAAATAAACTTAATGCGGAAAAACGTGAATATTTTTTTTTTCCGATAATAACTAAGACAAGACTGAATTAAATAAAACCCAACAATAACAATAATCAGAACTAATATACAATATATAAACAGCCCCCGCTGTAGTAGTAACCTCGTCACGAGTAAACCTCCAGTGACGGAAAGAAAAGTGTAACGCCCGAAGGCAAAAGGTACAATCCACAAGAAAGGTCAAGTGTCCGCAACACCATCCCTCAAAACTGAGAATAAGCTGGCCCATCGGCCTGAAGCAAGACCTCCTAAGTCCAACCAACTCTCTGTGATTCTCGTAAAGAACCACACAAAAAGCTATAGGTGGGAAACTACCCTGTCCCCAAAGAAAACAAATGATGTTCAGAGCTAAGACTCTACTCCTACACTAATCCCATCTCGAGGAGCTCACACCAGCACTAAAACCTACATGCTAGCATGATCGTCGCCCGAATCTGAATCCAGAACGACCTAGTCTATGTACACCATCCGTCCTCCTCTCGCTACCGCGATACGCTCCAGTTCCCGCATCTCAACCCTAGTTCCTCCCGAAGGATGAACCATCATGAATCAGCCCGCCAAAGACATCTGACAAAGGGCGTTTGTTCGCCAAAGCACACACAGAAGACGCGAGGGTCAACTCCAAAGAATTATGTAAATAATAGCACCAATAAATATAAATAAGATAATAGCCACTTAGGCTTATAACTAGGGATAACATCCTAGGGTTGCATATTTCCACAAAGAATATAACGACTGTAAATCACAGTTAACATGCATCAAGTAGAACTAACAAGTATCAAACACACTCATCAACTATGTCAGTATGCATGTTGCATGAAATGATATGCAGGTTAACCCAGTCAACCAATATGCAATCCGGAACGGATGGACATCAACGGACCAGCCCTAGCACCAGCCACGGTGGGACCATTTCGGCCCGCGTGCCTCTTACACCACACAAAGGTAGTCAGATCAGCCGTAACCCGTAGGTCTGCCATTTCGGTCTGCTACAAGAGACGTTTACAAACGCTCTTTCACGGAAATCCGGGTCTTATGACCATTTTGGAATCCGACGAGGTCCAGAGTACGTCCTGTGTTAATACCCCATTAATGTTGCATGAATGCAGGATGATTAGTCAACCAACGTCTCCGATCTCACTCGACACGTCGCCACGTGTTCTAGGTAAATTAAAGTTTCTAAAAGCTTACCCTAAGGTAAAGTCGATTCTGCGACAAAATACAATAATCATAAAATGAGTGCAACCACTCACGATGACTCTTCGGGTCATCAATGCTCTCACGAAGTCTCACGCTTCAGTGAAGTTTCATGCTCTCACAAGGTCTCACGCCTCAGTGGAGTTCCATGCTTTCCACAAGGTCTCACGCCTCAGTGGAGTATCCCGCATTCACAAGGTCTCACGCCTCAGTGAAGCTTCATGATGTTCACGAGGTCTCACGCCTCAGTGAAGGTCCATGCTTTCCACAAGGTCTCACGCCTCAGTGGAGTATCACGCATTCACAAGGTCTCACGCCTCAGTGAAGCTTCTCGGCTCATCCCTTGGATGGCTAAACAAACTGCTCCCAGAGCGAATGAGTATCAACATACTCAGAACTCACAATCTTTCTCAACCCTTGGATCCGACGACACTTCTCGCTTTCCACAACTAAGATTCAATCCTCAACTTGCACTCGAGATTGTTATCATTATTTAAAGGTTTAGAGGTTGTTTAATGTCTTATGAATTTTCCTTATAAAATAATATCCTTTTAGTCTTATCGCAAATCTTATGAGTCTTCAACATCCACCAAAATCCCAATTAACTCCCCGAGAATGTCTCGATCCATCATAACCATAACAAGGCCCGAACTCCGTTCGTCCCGTCAAACTTTCTCAAACTTTCAAAATAAAATCGGCATGACTTGCCCGTATTTCTCACTCCTCAGTACCACAGATATATGTGAAATAATATAGTTAAATAAGCGCAATCCAATAAGCATAAACAGCATATTCCAACACATCCTAGATTAATCATTTAGCACATAACATGCGAATCATTTAGCACACAATATCAAGGCATCATGAAATCAACAAGCTCGGCCGAAGCCTCAGAAATCATTTCAGACATTTAGCAATTAAGTGCATAACACATAAATCAAGTCGAATTCGTCGACACCTAAAACATTATCTAGTAATTCAGAGAGCAGCCCTCACCTGCAGATTCTCCAGGATTATCTTCTAACTCTTCCTCACAAGCAAAGCGTTGCTCCTCAGGAAATTCCTCAAAAGTTCCTTTAAAGCAAAGTCACAGAAATACTATCAGAATCTATCGAGAACTAAGCTATCGATACTTACTAAGGTTACACGAAGTATCCATTACTCTAAGGTACGATAATCTAGCGCGAAAGACAAGTTTTCGGAAAAGGAAATTTTCCTCCTCCCCCTTAATAGGGCTCGGCCACTTTAGGTAATTATGGGGCTCGATTTTTCTTCGATCAAACTTGGTTCCTATGCTATCATTAGCCGTAACTAAGGGTATTCTGAACTCGGAAAAATTATCGGATCGAAAACTGTCGCAGGGGTATTTTGGTCATGATTTTTAACTTAGAAATTTCAAAACTGAAATCCCAAAAACCAAATTTTGCAGGGACGTTACTAACGACGTTTATGACAACTAATCCTACTAACACTAAGCTAAGGCGATAGTTTTTAGCCTAAAGGTTGAAGCTTTACCTCAAAAACTCCAAAAATGGGTATTTAAGGCTAAAATTGATTCCGGCGGAATTCCGGCGACATAACGGAAAATCTAATCCGGCAGAAGTGATCTTGGGCACATATAGAAGAGGTTTAGAATCAGAAATGAAAGATTCAGGATAGTTTTGCAAAAACCCATAAACTATCCGCTTAGAAAACTCTACAGAAAAGCTATGGAAAAAGCGATCAGAGGTAAGGATTAGCGACTATACCTCGAAACCTTGAAGCAGCAACTGATTAATCAACGATCAAGCAAGGATTGAACAAAATCTTCTTCTCCTCCTCTCCTCTCAAACTCGCGGCCTCCTTGGATGAAATGGGTAAGATATTTGTTTTTTCTCATTTCTTGGCTATATATAGAGGTTGGCAAAACGCGGTAAAATGAAAGTTTCGCGAATCTGATTTTTCCGGCGTCATTCTCCGTGAATTCTAAGATAGGTTTTGGCGAAAGAATTCCAAAACTAAAATGAGGTCTCTTTGTATTTTTGGCAACTTAAGCATAGTCGGTATAAAACTATTTTACCCGATAAGTTGCTTTTTGCATCGAATGTCGGAATAGAAAACTTCCTTCGGAAGAAAGATTGAAATCATCAAGAGAAATGGGTGTACGCGTGTAGAATATTCATTTGAAGCTCTGAATAGATAAAGTCTTCATTGTCGAGAAATTCTAGGGTTTTGAAATACCAGGGATTCGGTTTCGGCAAACTTCCGATGATTGGAATCGGACGTTCGTAGATCCTAGAGTTTCGCCTCGAAACGATTGTGATATATGGAAAAAGAGAAGTTCTAACATTTCTCTGAAGATTTTTGGAATTAACTTCCGTCGTGCCTAAAAGTGAAAATTAGCTATATACTAGGGTTTCTGACCTAGGTTAAGCGTATAACGATCGTACTATAACTTTTATCGATCATGATGTAATCCTTTGACTTTTCCTGAACTTTCTCCTTCATAAATTTATTTCATTTGGTAAACTCTAGTTCAGGTTTCCCTTCACAATACATCAACCCTAATCGTAAATGGAAATCTCTTCCACTGATCCTAAGCTTAAAATCTTGGGTCTTACAGTCCCTGACTTTGCTGGCCGTCTACAACATTGGTCCTGTCGTTTATTTGTTAACGGAGGAGGCTTACGTGGATGTCCAATTAGAGAGAGAAAGAAGGACTGAAGAGAGAGGGAAGCACGTGAGACTTGCAACGGTCATCTTCTACCCTCTTCCTCCTTAAAAAGCAGAGCACCGTGAGGAAGATGTTTCGAAGCTTGAGATTGAGCGAAAAGGGAAGATATAAAGAACAAACGAGTCCCTTGAGGCGAGAAAGAAGGTTGAATCAGTTGCTGGTCTCTTTCTCTCTCCAATTCGACTTCCACATCAGCTAAGTGACCATCCACGTAAACCTCTTTCTTTAACAAATAAACGGTATGACCAATGTTGCAGACGGCCAGCAAAGTCAGGGACCATCCGTGTAATTAAATTAGGTGAGGGACTAAAATCGTGGAATTGGTAAATGTCAGGGACCAAAGTTGCAATTAAGCCTATTTGTTTCTATTGGGAGGCCCAGAGGCCCATGAATAGAAACCTATTTGTTTTATTCCCCTCTTCCCCTCGTATTTATTCATCTTATTTGATCGACTACACGAAGGAAAAAAATGCTGAGAGTGAGAATTGCAGCATGCGCGAAGAGAATCATCGGAAGCTTCTTCCTCCGTCGGTAAGAATGTGGTGTTGAAATTGGTTGTTTTGGGTAACAAGTAATAGCTAGGTTTTTTTTTTAATCTGTTGTGTTCTTTTTTGTTTTTTTGGATTTCTCTATTTTTTGGTTTTGGGGTTTTACATGAACAGGTATACTACATTGGTTTATAAACCATAGGTTGTTTTGGCATGCATAGTGCATATTTGGCTCATTGATTATGTTTCTGATTTGTGGTTTCTATCTTTGCAGCTACTGAATGGGTAATTGGAAAGGAAATGGAGGAAGTTTTGACCATTAAAAACACGTAAGCACCTGCCTATAAACTCTTGAAAACATTTGCTGCAAGTGTGTTACTGTAAATTATTTATGATTTATGTTCTTAATATCTTAAGAGTCCACATATTTAATACATATGAAGAGGGATATCAACTTCGACACAAAATTTCAACTTAGGAAACTTGAGAGAGTTTACACTCGAGAGGATCATGTTCCCAAGGATATAGTTTCTGAGTTAAAGTAGCAAGTTGTTTCTTATTTTTCCCTTGCAGGGTTCAATTTTAATGCCTGAAATTGAATGAAGTCTTAGTTGGTTTCTGTAGAAGATGATTAGGTGTTCGTTTAGTTCTGCGTTCAATTTGAACCTGGTAAAATCATATTTGTATATGTGGTATGCATCTAAGAAACAATTGTGGCAAGTAGAAATCAAGTTATCCTGAAATCAAATTAAAATCACACTTGAGTCTCTGTTTAATTTGTTAGCTGTAGTCTGTATTATAGTTACGCGTCGAGTAGAGGACCCCTGCCACGACGGGATCACGGCCGCGAAATCCCACTATTCACGGCCAATAGCGGCCTTCCCTTGTATGGGATTTCATTTTCGGGGGTCATCCGCGACAGGCTGGCGATCCGCGATTGACTGCTATGGTCTGTAGAAGACAACAAGACTGGCTAAGTACAAAATTAACTTTTTTGGTTGGCTTAATGTTTAATGCTAGAAGATCTGTCATTGTTCTTTCATAATTATCTTCTCAGCTCCTCATTCGATGATGATCAGTTGATGAATCTATTGGCTGCTGAAAAGTTACTTGCATCTTTGTTTTGAAACATTTTGGTTTGTTGACCGTATGCCATATAGGGCTGTGCATGGTTTGGTTTTCTTGAAAACCAAACCATATCCAATTCAAATCCAGATATATGGTTTTGTTTTATGAACCGAACCATTTTTAATCTCTCAAGACTCGAATCAGTTTGGTTTATGGTAAACTGGTTTAAAACCGGTTATGATTCAACACCAGTTTTAAAACCAATAATTACTCAAGATCAGTTTCGAAACATTCTTTTGGCTTGATTTTCATAGCTTTTCAGCTAAAAGCTCTATTTGATTATAAAGTTGTTCTGAATAAAGAAAAAAACTAAGATCAAGTGCCAAATTTGTGGAGAAAACTAAGATGAGTGTCATTACACTACCCAATCATCCTCATTCTGCCTCAAGCTCAAAGATTGAGTGCCAAATTTGTGGAGAAATTTATTCAGCAGCACACACAACTGACACAAGGCTCTGTTATGATAATCTGTACAATAAGATACAAAAAATGAAAGCAAAGTCCAAAGCAAATTCCGTGGTCGTTTGCTTTCAGGAAGACGCTTTTGGAGCTCTGACACTGATAGTGCGTGCCCGAAATGGATCCATGCTATTTTTCATAGCAGCATCAGTCTCCGACTTAAGGTCCTTCCACTGGGAAGAAACTTGGAGACATTTTTGTTGGAGTTTAGCAGCACCATCTCCCACTTGGGGCTTAGCGACATCGATCTACCGCTTGTGATCCGTCCACTTTATTTTTCTTTTCCTTTTGCTCAAGATTTTATCATGGAACAAACAGTGTTCTGCGTGAAAGAGGAAAAAGCTTCTATCTGATGAGATTCTCTATTCATGCTATTGTGGTGTCTTGAAATTGGATTCATCATAGTTTCTTTTTCGGTTGAATCACATTTAGGATTTGAATTATGTGGTAATACTGAATACTGGATATGGATATTTTGGATGTCCAAATTGTTTATAAAAGTGGTTATCCTGATTGTGGATAAAAATTAAAATGTACTGGTTTGGATTTTGGTTTTAAAATTTGGACTTTTTTGGTTTGGTTTGGATTGGTTTAGGGTTTGGATACACATAACCGGTTTGAACACCACTATAAATGCCATCTGTAGGAGTTCAATTCTACTTTTTGATTCTAGCCTTGGTTATGCTTCCATGATTAATATTGTTTTGTTCTGTCTGTTGTTAGTATTTGAAGTAACACATAATTAATTTCCTGCAGTGAGATTGCAAAGCATCTATCACTCCCACCGGTCAAGCTTCACTGCAGCATGCTTGCTGAGGATGCTATGAAAGCAGCTGTTAAAGATTTAGTATCTAAGCGTGGGCCAGCCTCTGGGGAGAAAGCTGCCACAGCATGATTTTCTAATTTCTAGTATGATGAGGTGAACAACCATTAGTTTGATTTTCTAATGGTGTTAACTAGTCAATTGCACATAATTTCACCATCTAGAGGCCAAACTTTTCTTGGTTGGTGCTAGTTAGCTAGACTCTACTGTCATAACACGGAGTAAATATTTGATTTAGCTTTGAAAGTAAATATTTGATTTAGCTTTGAAACCAGATGAGTGGAGATTATCAGATTATGGCTGAATTAGCAAGATTATGGCTTGAGTTTTGTGAGTGAAACTGTTCTTTATACTCCATGAAGTTTATTTGGAATGCTACCGGATTTTTAAAATTAAAATCGGAATGGGAGTTGCAAACTTGCAATTGACAGCTTATAAATCCACTACTCCATCATCTATGGGTGATTTTTCCTCATCCAAGAACCAAACTGCAGCTTACATAATGCTACATAACAACATTGACCTTACAACTACACTAATAAAGAAATACTTTGTCAAGATCTCACACCAACGATGTTAAAATGTAATAAAAGGGGGAAAATTAGTAACAAGGGCTCTGTTCCACTGAGTATTTATCCCTCTGTTTTTACTTGCTGTGCAGTATTGCAGTATCAGTCTTTTGATTGAAATCCTAGGTTGTTGGTTTTTTCCCTTTGGCTCTTTGGGCCTTTACTCTAGTAAATAGAGGGTTGGAGTACCCCTAGTACTCCTATTAATACATTTTTGCTTACCCAAAAAAAATAAAAGGGGAAAATTAGATTCAGTAAACGAGAGGCGTCCTTCACCTATTATTAAGCTTTCCCCGTTTTGTTTATAAAATTTAGAAGGCTAAAAAGTATTTTTGGCCCCTGATGTTTCAAGTTTGTGCAAATTCTGCCCCTACTCTATTTTTGTCGACGTTTCTACCCCTCATGTTTTTAAACAGTGCACCGTCTACCCCTTCGTTAGTAAGGCTTTCTTATGAGAGGTTCCTGAGTGGATTGGAGAGATGAAGAGGAGTATATGAAGTTGATGATGATCAAGGAAATGATATAAATTAAATTTGCTTGATGTATATATCAATTATATATGTAATTGAACTGGTTAAATGCATGTTTTGCTACTTAGAGGTCTTGAGTTTGAATCTCTCATGCCGCCTTTTTCCAATTTCACTTGTAATTTCCACGTGGCAGGTCAAAAAAATATGTAAAAAAAAGCCAAATCAGCTTATTCCGTTAGTTTTTTATCGTCTGACTGACGGAGGGGTAAACGGTGTACTGTTTGAAAACATGAGGGGTAGAAACATCAACAAAAATAGAGTAGAGGCAGAGTTTGCACAAACTTAAAATATCAGGGGCCAAAAGTGTTTTTTAGCCAATTTAGAACTATAAGGATTTTGTTTAAACGAAGTTAATTTATAGGGACCTAATTAAAATTCTCATAAAAGTATTGGGACTGCCCATCATCCTCTATGCATAAACATATATTTTACTCATTGATTACTCTGGAAATATGGATCAAGGTCTAGGTTACGACAAAGTGACATAAAAAGTTCATTTCCACATTTAAAACTTATGCAGAAAATAGTACTTAACGAAAAAACCCCAAGAGCAAAATTAGTAGGTCAGAGTATTGCTCTGTCATAAGATTTTTCAAGTGAACGAAATAGCTATACAAGTTAGGAGGGTCCCTTTATATAGTCAAGAGCACTTTCAATAGTGATTAAGGCGAGTTCAGTTACAAATATTCAAAAAAAGTTGACAAACCACGCCACAATCTACCACTTTTGACACCACACTTTAGTGGTGGTTTTTAACAATTACAAATTGAAAAGTTGATTTTTTTTCTTCTCACTATTTCCACAAAAGCATAATAATAATAATAATAATAATAATAATAATAATAATAATAATAATAATAATAATAAAATAAAGATAAATTACTTAGACTGACCCTATACGATACTGTTCAATACGGGGACAATGAATTTATCCTCTTTTTTTTTTCAATTAGGACCGGCAAGACCCGAAATATGGGTAGCAAGGGTGTTCATCAATTCAATTGATCCAATCTAATAAAAACTGAAAATTTAATAAAAAAACCAATAATTTGAAAATTATGTTAGATGACTGTGTGGATCCTCTTATTTCCAATTCAATGAATGAAGTACCGTTTTAACTTTTAACGTCAAAAAAAAAGAATTGTATTCGATTTGATTTTGAAAACCAAATCATTCCGATCCAAACCAAACATTTACATATACCTATAAATTTATTAATACATCAGCTTACTATTCACATCCCTATATTTTCATATCTATCTATCTATTTATAATCTATCTATAATTTATAATCTATAATCTATCTATCTATCTATCTATTTGTAATCTATCTATAATCTATAATCTATAATCTATATAAAAGAAGAGTTTGTGCAACCTTGAGGGCAATTTTGTCATTTAATAATACATTGTAAACAACTCTCAATTTAAGGATGGACATTTGTGTAAAAATGCTATTTATTTCTGTTGGATTGAATCAGGATCGTTGATTGCATCTCCAATGTTGTTGCCTTTTACCCTTCCCGAACGTAACATGTGCACAACCGTTTTCAGTGGTTGATTTCTTAAAACGTTTTCTTTGGCATCCGTTTCACCAAATGCAATTTCTCTTGATTCAAATACCGTAAGCCATTCTGTGTGTGATGCTATTCCACGGACCCGTAGTGACGAGGGGGTGACTCTACTTGGAAAGGCTTTCCTGAGGGAGGAGGTAAAACAGGCACTGTTCATGATGCACCCCACAAAATCACCAGGCCCAGATGGCTTTCCCGCGGGTTTCTATCAGAAATATTGGCACTTAGTAGGGGAGGATATTACTAATCTTGTCCTTCAGATTCTTAATGATGGAAGGGATCCAGCAGACATGAACCAGACTTTTATCTGCCTTATTCCAATTTCCAAAGGTAAAAAAACCTGATTCCCCAAAGGATTTGAGGCCCAAAGTTTATGTAATGTAGTGATGAAAGTAGTGACTAAGTGCATTGCAAACAGAATAAAGTTTTTCTTAGATGTTATGGTTGGGGAACAACAGAGTGCCTTTATCCCGGGTAGGCAAATCATAGATAATGCATTGACGGGATTTGAGGTGTTCCACTATATGAAGGGTAGGCGTGGGAAGAAGGGGTATATGGCCTTAAAGCTAGATATGTCCTAGGCATATGATAGGGTGGAATGGAGTTTTCTCCGGATGGTGCTTGTTAAAATGAAGTTCCCTGAGACACTTATTGATTTAATCATGCGATGTGTGACCTTTGTTTCCTATGGTATCTTGATAAATGAGGAGCCTTCTCCTTGGTTTCAACCCCAGCGGGTCTGCGCCAAGGAGATCCATTGTCACCATACCTTTTTATTTTATGTGTGGAGGTGTTTTTAGGGCTTCTTCGGAAGGAAGTGAAGGCTAGTAGGATTCATGGAATGACTATTGCTAGAGGTGCCCCTACTATCAGTCACCTATTTTTTTGCTGATGATAGTTTGATTTTTTCTAGGGCCACGGTGGAGGAGGCTTTATGTGTGATGGGGGCTATACGTGCCTATGAGGGTGCTTCGGGCCATCTAGTTAACCTGGATAAGTCAGAGGTTATGTTCAGCCAAAATGTTCTTGAAGATAGGAAAGCTATGATGTGTGATAGGATGGGTGTTAAGGCTGTTGAGACTCATGACAAATATCTGGGGCTACCTACAATCATTGGCTGGTCCAAGAAGCAGACTTTTGAGAGAGTTCAGGAGAGGATGTGGAAGAAGCTCAAAGGATGGAAGGAGCAGTTTCTATCTCGGGCAGGAAAAGAGGTTCTTTTGAATCTGTAGCCCAAGCCATTTCCACTTATGTGATGAGTTGTTTCCGTTTGCCCACCGGGGTGTGTAGGAAGATGGAGTCTATGTGTGCAAAGTTTTGGTGGGGACAACGGGGACATGAACATAAGGTCCATTGGAGTAGTTGGAAAACACTATGTAAACCCAAGTCTCATGGTGGGTTAGGTTTCCGGGACCTGGAGGATTTTACCACTACTCTATTGGGAAAGCAAGTTTGGAGGCTTTTATCTACTCCAGACTCACTCTTGGCTCGGGTGTGGAAGGCAAGGTACCATCCTCGAGTGTCTTTGCTGGAAGCTTCTGTGGGTCACAACCCAAGCTACACGTGGAGGAGTGTATGGGGTGCACGAGAGAAGATGATGGAGGGCTTTAAATGGTGTGTTGGAGATGGCAGAAGAATTAAAATCCGGGGAACTCCATGGCTCGCGGGAGCATCTTCAAGGAGGATCCTTTCAGAGTCGCAGGAGCAACATGGCTTGTGTATGGTGGCAGATCTTATGCTCGATGGTCCTCCTCGTCGATGGAATGAGACGTTGATCAAGTCCACGTTTACAGAACCAGAAGCTCAAGCAATTATGAGCATCCCTATCAGCCGGTCATCTATGCCGGATAAACTAACCTGGAGATGGTGTCAAGATGGGCTCTTTACTGTGAAGTCCATGTACAAGCAATTGCAATTGCAGTCTTTGACGAGTGAGGCTGGGTCATCAGTGTCATATCCATGGAAGGAGATATGGAAGCTGCAGGTACCAGGCAAGATCAAACACTTCTTATACCGAGCAGTGAATAATACTCTACGTGCAAGCGCAATTTGATCCGGAGAGGAATCACGATGCATGATGGTTGTTTGTCTTGTCAGGAGATGTCTCCCGAGTCATTGGACCATGTCTTTCTTCAGTGTTCTTGGGCGCAGAGGTTCTGGTTTGCAGCCTTGGGATTTCGTTCATTAGCGGTCCCTTCCTTCTGAGGGTGGATATCGAGTATGCTAGTTGCGGGAGATACATAATTGGTTCAGTATGTTGCAGTGCTTACCTGGGCAATTTGGAAGCGAAGAAACAACCTTCTCTTTAATGGCAGCGGTGCAGAGGTACCAGAACTTATGTGTATGGCTAATGACCTATTGAAGGACTGGACGGAAGCAAACACAGTCACACCCAAGGAACAAGATGCTTCCAGTAGCTCGGAGTAGGCTGCTAGGAGAGAAGGGTGGGTTAAGCCCAATGAAGGGGTATTGAAGATAAATGTCGACGCCCGATGGACTGGAACAACTGGACAAGGTTTGGGCATG
Source organism: Lotus japonicus (assembly GCF_012489685.1). NCBI lineage: Eukaryota > Viridiplantae > Streptophyta > Magnoliopsida > Fabales > Fabaceae > Lotus > Lotus japonicus. Next base: position 34,567,412 of record NC_080041.1, read on the forward strand.
GTGATTCGTGACCACAATGGTGACTGCATGCTTGCTGCATCTCATTTGTTACCTACACTTACAAATGCCTCAGTAGCGGAGGCTATGGCAGTCCAGTGGGCAATGGATGAAGCACTGAAATTGGAGGTTGATATGGTGATACTAGAAACTGATTCAATGGAGGTTTACTTATGCTTTTTAGGTAAGAAATTGAACTCTTTGTTGGAGCCGATTATGCAGGACTGCCGGTTTTTGGCTACACAGTTTCGGTCTTTTGAGCTAATTCATGTAAAGAGAGAGGGTAATAAGGTAGCTCATCTTTTAGCAAGCTTAGCTAGTGATTATCCAAATATGTAACGGTGGGATGATGTTCCCCCAGCTGTGAGTTCAGCACTATTAGTGGATGTATTTTCCCTTGTTTTTCCTTAAATAGACGTACTTTCCATCAAAAAAAAAATATCGTAACCCTCTTTGGTACCTCATCCTGATCCTCTTGTGTGGGTGAAAGCAACGCCGGAGGAAGCCAAAGCTCTGCGACCAGATGAGGATTCGTATGCGATAGTCTTCCTTTCGGTGGTGAGGGCTTCTGTCTGTAGTCGCCCACCTCTTCTCAAATCCCATTCGTTCTATTCCATTAATCAGGGTTTCAATTTCGTTCTACCACCTGAAGGTGTCACGTTTCATTCACCTCTTCAATTCCTCTTCTTTGGGTGTGGGTGACTATGATGAGTATGTATTTTTCAGTTCCTTCCAGGCTCTATATTCCATAAGTTTCTGCCCCCAGGGTTAACTCTTTTGGGCTTCCTTCTCCCATTCACATTAGAACTGACCCCACCCGTTTTTTTAGAACGATTGTGAGCGCTTTTTATGTTCAGACGTTGTGCATACTCTTGGGTTGTATTCTGGCCGCAAATTCACTTCTTCAGTTGAGTATGATGAAGGCTTTCAACTAGGTTTTTTGGTGTTTTTCATAATTTCAATCTGATCCTGTTTGCTTTTTTTTTATATGATGATAACAGAAGATTCCAACATTAGACTTCAATTGGAGCTTTACCTAATTTCAGGTATGTTCACTCTAATTAGCTATGAATATTTCTTGCTTACATTGTGTTTTTCTTTCTCTTATTATTTTGTTTGCTACTTTTACATCTCTTGAGTGGATTCTAGGTGGCTATAACCTTAATTTGGTTGTTGGTATAATGGGTTTTCGTATTACTGAAACACCATGCCAAAGTTATTTGCTTTGATGACAATATAGTGTTTTTTTCAGTTTAGGCTTTGTAGTGATGATTGACGATATGGCCTACTTCTATTGCTCATGAAACAATTGAGTGAACTTCATCAAATATATATAGGAAGGAGGCCACCACATAAACAGTGGAAAAAAGATTTTGAATAATGGAGAAAAATGGTTGCTTCAACAATGATATTCCTGAACATGACAGATTCAAGCCGACAACATTTTTCTGATCAGTTTCACATGTATTGGAAAAAAGGCATATAGTTTTCATGCTTTATATACTTTCAAATCAGTTTTGTTCTTTTCATAAGTAACTTCTTATTTGTTGCAGAATAGCTTAGAAGACCTATTCAACCTCTTGCATTTCATGATGGCTGATCCTTGGTGCAGTTGGGCATGGTATGACCAAAATAATTTTGATCTTTTTCTTTTTTATTAGCCTCTGATACTTTTGTATTTTACTTCTGTGAAGGTGACACAAGCTAACTCAAAAGCCTTATGAGAATGGTGATCTAAGAGCCTTGAAACTAGTCTTTGTTTCCTTATTCTCGCCTTCTGTTGTTTGGTTTTCCTTTTGCTGACATTCTTAGTTTGATTTTTGAATCCATGTTTGTTACCTTTTGATCATTGCTTAAATATTCTGTTATTTGTTTTCATTTTTCTGTGATTGTGTTTGATTTCTATAACCCTGTTCATTAGGTTTTCATTGCTGCTTTCATACTCTTGCATTCAGTTTTGGCCACAATTAATTAATTTTTCTCACAATATTCACTGTTTTCTGCAACGTTCATCACTGGAGTGTGTTGAAGTATACACAAATGAGAGATCAACCACAAAGAATAGTGTAAAAAAATTAGTATAATATTTTTGCAGTTTATACGAAGAGTGGCATAATAATACAACTACATTGTGCCCTTTACAAGCCATAGTGCACAAACTACCCTTCAAACTTTCACTTTAGCAGCAACCTATAGATAAAGGTGTACCTCTCAAGTCTCATTTTTCTGTTAGTTAACTATTCGCATAGGTTCTGACAATCAAAATTTTCTGGAAGCAACTATGGGCTATGTGCTTGGAAAACCAATCATGAGCCATGAAGGTTATGTTGATTTGAAACAGAGGCTAAATTTGCCTATTTGCATAAGGGGGGTGACATAGAGGTTGTGTGTTTTGTAATGTGTTGATGTTTGATGATGCAGGTTTGAATTGGCTCAGCACATTGCCCTGTGACATGATGTTTCTTTGAAGACTAATCTTAACTTTCTAATGCAAATATATTTGTTGTAGTGCACAAAAATTTACTTCTCATGAAACATGTGATGCTATTTATCTTCCTGTAGATTTTAGTTGAGAAAAATGCACCAGCATGTCTGTGACTCAACAAGTTTTTGGGACAGATTCTTAAGAGATAAGAAAAACAAACATAAGATGAATGAAGCCTTTGATTAAGGGATGGATCTCATCTGTTGCCAACACCTCTTTTCCATCAACAGTCAGATGGCTCTAATCTATTTGGAATTGCAAGGATCAAGAATGAGAAGAACATGTGAATTTCTTCTCTGCATTTGCTTCAACTACTCAGAGCTGGGGAAACTATCATGCTATTTTACATTGATACTTTTTCTATCATGTTATAGAAAAAGTAAAAAAAAAAATTGTAGAAGAAGGTGCTATTTTTATTCATCACAATATGCATCTATTTGAAAAAATGTGGTGCAGGAAGTTGAGTTGGGAGGGATACAAGACGATGACCATTTACCCACCCCTGAGTCTAATGAGGAGGAGTTCTTTCTTAATAAAGAAGAGGTTAATTTACAATCTTCTAATGATGTTGTTTATGGACCATGATGGCTCAAGTGATAAGCCTAAAGTGTGTCATAAAAGCGAAGAGATATGCTATGACTTGCTAATTGTTTGCTCATATTTTGTGTCATTGTACTGTTATGGGCTATGACTCTTTTTTCTTCAGTCTTCCTTTATAGAAATATTTTTTCCTCCAAATTTCATCCTTTTATGTTTGGAAGTGGGTTTTTTTCCTTGCATTTAAAAAATTGTAATTATAAAAATATTGTAAAATAAAGCATAGTGGGCCTCATACAAAACTCCGTGAAAATTGTACAGTCATAAAGTTTGCAATCTTGAAAACAAAACTACTTTTATTTTAATTTTATATATTTCACTACTACTTAATTTTTTTTATTAGTATATTGTTTTAGTTGAAGGTGGTACATAGCTGGAGGTGCGCCTATCAGCTTGAATGACATAAAGAAAGTTGTTGATAATTTCCATGCTTATAGAACACTTGGAAAAAGTTTTTACGGTGATCACTCATTGTAATTTTCAAATATGACAGTGATCAAGTGATACATTGTGTATGGTATATATATATATATATATATATATAATTTTTTTTTTTTTAATTTAGTGAAGCATTATATTTTGTACTCGCTCTCATCATGTGCTTGAGTTTTATGCTAGCTGCACAAAGAGAAAATACAATATGTGATATCTAGGCCAATACTCTCATAAGTTTTTGGTTATGTTTTTCTTATTTCATTAGTTGATGAGTCAATATAATAATACTTGTTTTCATACATGCCAATAACGGTTAGAAATAAATGTTTATTGTCAGTTATGTTTCTTGCTTTTAACCTTGCTTAGGTGTCTTTAAGATTCGGTTAGAAAGTCTAATGTTATTGCACTTTATTAGGAGTCATTGAGTAAGCTTTAAAGTTTCTATGAGTTACAATTGTAATCCATTCAATGATTAGAAAGCCTATTTTTTTTTTTTTGATAAGCCAAAATAACATTGAAAGGCACAAGGGGTGCCACCCGTGGTAAGAGTAGAACAAAATACAAGGAAGAAACAGGAAAACAAGAAAACAAATAACATTAGGCTTTTTTTTCTTAAAAAGTCTAATGTTATTGCACTTTATTAGGAGTCATTGAGTAAGCTTTTGAGATATTGTAATCTTGCTTAGAGTCTTTACAAGTATGTTACAAAGTAAAGATTCTTTAAGATTCAGTTAGAAAGTCCAATGTATTGCACTTTATTAGTAGTCATTGAGTAAACTTTTTAGTTTCTAAATCATAACACTATATATAACCTATCAATATCCTTTGATTCATAATCTAATCCAACCACTAATCTAAACATTAACATTGCTTTTATATAACTAATCCAAATCAAAGCATCAAGAATGACAACCCATGAGGAAATAAATCATGCTTTAAGTGTAAAAAATTCAGCACCTCTAGATTAAAAATGCTACTGCAACATGAGTTTTTCTAATGCCCAACCTTATGTCCTTAAAAGCTAGAGTTGCAGTAGCTTTGTTACTTTTTAGCACTTACTTTTTCCGCTCCTTGCATTCTTCACTCCGACTGCAACTGTTGAAAGGAGGTGACAATCTGCAATCAAAGTACACAGTCCAACACATAATTTGGATAAGTCATGCTTGAGGAAACAACTAAAGCAAAAGGGATAAACAAATCAATAATCAACAACTTAAAGTCATTGCCCAAACTGAAATGGCTGAATTTTTATCACTATGCTAAAACAATAGTTTAAAATTTCTGCAGGTTAATAAAGCAACCAAAGAATTCGTCATTAGATCACATTGCCAATTTAGCATCAAACTAATGCACATAGGCTATTCGCGGATATAAGAGAGACATAAAATGCTCAATCCATCAGCCAGTTCCCTCTGGATGCTCTCAGTATTGCTTCTTCATTTTCAAAGCAATTTGGGCCAGGTAAAGGAACTGCCACAAAAATAACATATATTGGAAAACATAGCATAAAGAGGTTTCTCAAAACAAAACTGAATTCTCAAATCAACACCATAAAGTTCAGATTTAAGCTAGTAATGAGAAGTTGAGAACCACTATTAATAACATCACCCTACTAAATAAGACCACAATCCTTATAAGCACAAAATTCTCGTCAGATGTGGACTAATCAAGAATGCAAAATAAAAGGTAGTCATCAATCATAAATGAAAAATATTTTTTTACTTAGTAGGGCCTAGGTGATGGTGGCCCACAACGAATTCTAAGCAGGTGTTGTACAAATATTCCATTACCATATCATGTTACATTCATCTTGGGAGTTAATTGACTTGTCTGTTACACTCTCAACAATGAAACAACAATTGAAGACATCACTTCAAGAACAAATCCTTGAAAAAAAAACAAAACAAATCATAGCTCACCTAATCCATCATTTTCCCCTCTTTCTATTAGATCATTATTGTCTCTTCCATCTTCCATAGACCAATAGTTTCTCCTGTAAACGCCAAGATCACATCAAGGTAATGTTTCCTTTCACCTGTGATTGTTATTATATTTTATCAAATAATGGGGATCACTCTAATTCATGGTTGTGCAAGAATTTTGCATTGTTGATTCAATCAATGAAAAATGATTTTGGTTGTTTTTCATTTTGCATTTCGTGTGTGCATATTGTACTTGTGTTATTGTTTTTTTATCTAATTATGTTGTCTTCTAAATCCAAGCCAATCTCGTACTACCATGTTCCATGTTTTTATTAGTTTATTAAGAATTGGTTAAGGAGAGTGAGTGGGTGTTAAAGTATACCTTTGCCAATCAAGGAATGTCACATTGGAAATTGACACAACATGCTCTATTTGTGGATGATGTCTTCCGTGGGTCAGTTAAAAACTGACTCACGGTGATACACTTGGAAATTTTTATTGGAATGACAGTAATGCCCTTAACTTATTTATTTTTTGGACAATAATATCCTCATCTTCTCCCCCTCTTCTCTGGGCTCGGCTCTGGCACTGTTCTTCACCGACACCAATTCACTTTCACTTAAACGACAGACTCCAATTCAAATTCCAATTCCAAAGTGATAACAGTTTCATTTGTTTCTTCAATCTCTGAGGTTCCACCTTCCCAATGAGATGCTTGTGCTCTCGATGCTACTGGTCCTGAAAAGTTTAACCCTTTCCTCTCCCATGCTTTCTTCTCAACATTAGAGGATTCTGGTTCTGCAGTCAAGGAAACTGGTTGGAAGCCACACCACATCGTTGCTAAGGATGAAACCAACAACATCCTCGCCAGAAAGTAACTCCAACACACAGATCCGAAAAAGAGGAGGAAGGGGAGGAGACAAAGGGGAAGGCCGCGGTGGCAACACCGCAACAGTATGCACCCAACGGTGGTTAAGGACGGTGGCGGAGGAGGATGAGAGCTGCGCGGTTGGGAGGGAGTTGCAGACCAAGGATTCGATGGAAAGCTTAATTAAGTTTTTCTTTCAGATCTTTCCTACCCAAAAGGAAAAAGTTATGAACTCAGTTCAACAAAAGGAAAAAGTTACAACTGTGAAGTTGTCGTGATTGCTACGCCACTGGATGAACTAAGTATTAATTTTATCCCTCCAATTTCAATTCCTGAGAGAAAGAAAAGCTTCAAGCTTGAAGGTTCTGTGGCTTTGGTGGTTCGGTGGATTCAGCAAAGTGAGGGTTTGGGGAACAAGGATATTTTAGTAATTTTACACCTTTAATCTTAACCGTTGAATTTAAAACAATATATCTAATGGTGAATTTTAAACTGTATCACCGTGATTCAGTTTTCAAGTGTCACACCGAAGCCAAAACCCTATTTGTGTCTCAGTTTTTGTTACTGAAATGGTCTTTGTTTTCAAGTTTAAGGACCCTCTTCACATGAAACAGTCAATTTTTATTATTGAAACAGTCTCTTTTACATTTTCAAAGTTTCAGTTAGATACATTGCATTAATTAGATTTGAATGTGCTTAGTGTTGTAATATCATTAGCTTCATCCTCATTTTGTGTGGGTAGTGATCATATACAAGGTTTTAAATTATTATTGTAGTTGCAATTGTAATTACGTCATGAAATTGAGGATTGATGTGATCTCAATTGCGGATGTTGTTGTGGCCCTTATGATGACTCAAAAGCCATTCAAGTTGCGACTGCAATTGCGGTTGAGAATCACAATTTAAAACACCAATCATATATTTAAATTAATTGATTGAGTTACGAAACCTAAGTCTTGCTTCATGGAAGCATCTCAACTTATTAGAGCTTAGGATGATGCTAAAGTGATTTTAAACATGATTACCATGTCTTTTACAGGTATTAATTTTTCAGGGCTTGTCTCATTTGGCCAGCTTCAAGATTCATTCTCAAAAGAAATCTTGCATAGTCAATGAGTGCATAGCTCAAAAGATAATGGGTACTAAGGTAACTCCCACACGAAGGTGTGACTTGTAAGATCAAGTTTTGATCTAGTAGTACAACTCTATGTTTTGACGATTACAAGTTAACCTTTTGATATGAACAATTGTGGTACTCTAACGTGTTTTTCTGAGTGTGCTATTTACAGGCTCTGACCTCTACTCAGTCTCACACAAATCAGAAGCACTGTGCATAAAGAGTGACCCAAGCAACGCTTTCGCATTGACCATGTTCAATATGAACAGTGGAAAAGCTTCAGAAGTTCTGAAGCTACACAAACTCTGATGTGGACTCAGTCACTAGAAGCTCTGAAGATCCAGAAGTTCTGACAACCAAGAAACACTGAAGGCTCAGATGTTCTGATGGTGTAGAAGACTCTGAAGATCCAGAAGCTGAATAGTGGAAACTCTGATGTCCAGAAGCAAGAAACTCTAAAGACCATGTACTTCCCTCTGAGTTCAGAATCAGAAGATACAACGGTCAGAGGATCTGTGCTTTCCCTCTGACTCTGATCAACCGGCTTCACAAGTTCCAACATGAAGCATTCCCCTGATCAGAAGTCTCCTAGGTCTAAAGGTCAAGTCACTTTCAAAGTACAAAAGCAACAGTACTATCCTGACGACCTACCTAACAGTCTCAGACACAGCAGAAGCTGGAATTTCCAGAACTGCCCTCCAACGGTAGCATTCCCATGCAGCGTTCAAACCCTAATCCTTGGAGTATAAATAGAGACTGAAGATTGAAAGATGCGGTTGAAAGAATTTACATAAGCACAAGCTATATTCAAAAACCTTCAAGCATTCTTTCATCTGAAATTCATTGTGTTTACTATTAGCTTTTTAGAAGCAAATCTCTTGTAAACATTCTTTGATTAAACAGTTTGTTTAGTTCCTTTAGGAGATCAAGGTTGATCAGATCCTAGAGAAGACTAAGAGAGTGAATCTTAGTGTGAGCTAAGTCAGTGTAATTGTTAGTCACTTGTAGGTTTCAAGTGCAGTTGTAACTCTTACCTGATTAGTGAATTGCCTTCATTCTAAGAAGGAAGAAATCACCTTAACGGGTGGACTGGATTAGCTTGAGTGATTTATCAAGTGAACCAGGATAAAATCCTTGTGTGCTTTTCTATCTCTTATCTTTAGCACTTAAGGTCTCGAAAGATTTGTCAAAATCTTTAAGGTGGAAGCTTTATTTTGAAAACGTTATTCAAACCCCCCCTTTCTACCGTTTTTCATACCTTCAATTGGTATCAGAGCGAAAGTTCTGATTACCACACCTAACAGTGTTCAGTGATCCGGGCCGGTGTGAAAAACAATGGCTGCCACCACCAGTGAAACTCAAAGAGATGGTTACAACGCAAAGCCTCCCATGTTCGACGGTCAAAGGTTCGAATATTGGAAAGATAGACCGGAAAGTTTCTTTCTGGGTTTCGATGCAGATCTCTGGGATATTATTGTGGATGGCTATGAGCGTCCAGTTGATGCAGATGGCAAGAAGATCCCAAGGTCAGAGATGAATGCAGATCAAAAGAAGCTGTACTCGCAACATCACAAAGCAAGAGCAATTCTTCTAAGTGCTATTTCTTATGAGGAGTACCAGAAGATTACAGATCGTGAGTTTGCAAAAGGCATTTTTGAATCTCTGAAGATGTCTCATGAAGGAAACAAGAAAGTCAAAGAATCAAAGGCATTGTCTTTGATCCAAAAATATGAATCCTTCATCATGGAGCCAAATGAGTCCATTGAAGAAATGTTCTCCAGATTTCAGTTGCTTGTAGCTGGCATAAGACCTCTCAACAAGAGCTACACAACAAAAGATCATGTCATAAGGGTTCTCAGGAGTCTTCCTGAAAGCTGGATGCCTTTAGTGACTTCAATAGAGCTCACGAGAGATGTCGAGAATATGAGTTTAGAAGAACTCATCAGCATTTTGAAATGCCATGAGCTGAAGCGCTCTGAGATGCAAGATCTGAGGAAAAAGTCCATAGCCTTGAAATCCAAATCTGAGAAGGCTAAGGCTGAAAAGTCAAAGGCTCTCCAAGCTGAAGCAGAAGAATCTGAAGAAGCATCAGAAGATTCTGATGAAGATGAGCTGACTCTGATCTCCAAGAGACTCAACCGCATCTGGAAGCACAGACAGAGCAAGTACAAAGGCTCTTGAAAGGCAAAAGGAAAGTCTGAATCCTCAGGCCAGAAGAAGTCATCCATTAAGGAAGTCACATGCTTTGAGTGCAAAGAATCTGGGCACTACAAAAGTGACTGTCCAAAATTGAAAAAGGACAAGAAGCCAAAGAAGCACTTCAAGACGAAGAAGAGTCTGATTGTGACATTTGATGAGTCAGAGTCAGAGGATGTTGACTCTGATGGTGAAGTCCAAGGACTCATGGCTATTGTCAAAGACAAAGGAGCAGAGTCAAAGGAAGCTGTTGACTCTGACTCAGAATCAGAAGGAGATCCTAACTCAGACGATGAAAATGAGGTATTCGCTTCTTTCTCTACCTCTGAACTAAAACATGCTTTGTCTGATATCATGGATAAGTATAACTCCTTATTGTCTAAGCATAAAAAGTTGAAAAAGGACTTATCTGCTACTTCTAAGACTCCTTCTGAACATGAAAAAATTATTTCTGATTTGAAAAATGATAATCATGCTTTGATCAATTCTAACTCTGTGCTTAAGAACCAGATCGCTAAGTTAGAAGAAATAGTTGCTTGTGATGCCTCTGATTGTAGAAATGAATCTAAGTATGAAAAGTCTTTTCAAAGATTCCTGGCTAAGAGTGTAGATAGAAGCTTAATGGCTTCAATGATCTATGGCGTAAGCAGAAATGGAATGCATGGCATTGGCTATTCTAAACCTATTAGAAATGAGCCCTCTGTGTCTAAAGCTAAATCCTTGTATGAATGCTTTGTTCCCTCTGTTACCATATTGCCTGATTCTTTACCTGCTAAAGTTGTTAAAACCCTTCTTAAAAAGGGATCTTTCTCCATGTCTAAATATCATGCAAAAATTCCTTTACATTATCATGTTGAGAAACCCAAGGTGATCAGAACCTCTGGGATAACTAACAAGAGAGGACCCAGAAAGTGGGTACCTAAGGACAAGATTATCTATGTTGCAGATATCCTTGATAGCTCCACTGAAACACCAATCATGGTATCTAGACAGTGGATGCTCGCATCACATGACGGGAGAAAGGCGTATGTTCCAAGAGCTAAAACTTAAGCCTTGGAGGAAATGAAAAGGGTAAAATTGTTGGTACTGGTACTATTTGTGTAGATAGTAGTTCATGCATTGATAATGTGTTATTGGTAGACGGCTTAACACATAACTTATTGTCTATAAGTCAATTAGCTGACAAGGGTTATGATGTTATATTCAATCAAAAATCCTGCCGGGCTGTAAGTCAGATCAATGGCTCTGTTCTGTTTAACAGCAAGAGGAAGAACAACATTTATATGATCAGATTATCTGAGTTGGAGGCTCAGAATGTGAAGTGCCTTCTGTCTGTTAATGAAGAGCAGTTGGTATGGCATAGACGGTTAGGGCATGCAAGTATGAGAAAGATTTCTCAGCTGAGCAAGCTAAACCTTGTCAGGGGCTTACCTAATCTGAAGTTTGCTTCAGATGCTCTTTGTGAAGCATGTCAGAAAGGCAAATTCACTAAAGTCCCTTTCAAGGCAAAGAATGTTGTCTCAACCTCAAGGCCGTTGGAACTTCTGCATATCGACCTTTTTGGACCAGTGAAAACTGAGTCTATAGGTGGCAAGAGATATGGGATGGTCATCGTTGACGACTATAGCCGCTGGACATGGGTAAAGTTTCTAACCCGCAAGGATGAGTCTCATGCTGTGTTCTCTACCTTCATAGCCCAAGTGCAAAACGAGAAGGCTTGTAGAATTGTGCGTGTCAAAAGTGACCATGGTGGAGAGTTTGAGAATGACAAGTTTGAGAGTCTGTTTGATTCCTATGGAATTGCACATGATTTCTCTTGTCCCAGAACTCCTCAACAAAATGGTGTTGTTGAGAGGAAGAACAGAACTCTTCAGGAGATGGCTAGAACCATGCTCCAAGAAACTGGCATGGCTAAGCACTTTTGGGCAGAGGCAGTAAATACAGCATGTTACATTCAGAACAGAATCTCTGTGAGACCAATTCTGAATAAGACTCCCTATGAATTGTGGAAGAACATAAAACCCAACATTTCTTACTTTCATTCTTTTGGTTGTGTTTGTTATGTTCTTAATACTAAGGATAGATTGCATAAATTTGATGCTAAGTCTTCTAAATGTCTATTACTTGGTTACTCTGAGAGATCTAAAGGTTTTAGATTTTATAATACTGATGCTAAGACTATTGAAGAGTCTATTCATGTTAGATTTGATGATAAGCTTGACTCAGACCAGTCAAAGCTAGTTGAGAAGTTTGCAGATATGAGCATAAATGTTTCTGACAAAGGCAAAGCTCCAGAGGAAGCTGAACCAGAGGAAGATGATCCAGAAGAAGAAGTTGGTACCTCTGATTCACAAACTCTGAAGAAGAGCAGAATCACTACAGCTCATCCTAAGGAATTGATTCTGGGCAACAAAGACGAACCAGTCAGAACCAGATCAGCCTTCAGACCCTCTGAAGAGACCTTGCTTAGTCTGAAAGGATTGGTGTCCTTAATTGAACCCAAATCCATAGATGAAGCTCTTCAGGACAAGGATTGGATTCTGGCCATGGAAGAAGAATTGAATCAATTATCCAAGAACGATGTTTGGAGCTTAGTGAAGAAGCCTGAGAGTGTCCATGTAATTGGAACAAAATGGGTGTTCAGAAACAAGTTGAATGAGAAAGGAGATGTAGTCAGAAACAAGGCAAGGCTAGTTGCTCAAGGCTACAGCCAGCAGGAAGGAATAGACTACACTGAAACATTTGCTCCAGTAGCAAGACTAGAAGCAATCAGACTGTTGATCTCTTTCTCAGTGAATCACAACATAGTTCTTCATCAGATGGACGTGAAGAGTGCCTTCCTAAATGGTTATATTTCAGAGGAAGTCTATGTTCATCAACCCCCAGGTTTTGAAGATGAAAAGAAACCAGACCATGTGTTCAAATTGAAGAAATCACTCTATGGTCTGAAGCAAGCTCCCAGAGCATGGTATGAGAGACTCAGCTCATTCCTCCTGGAGAATGAGTTTGTAAGGGGTAAAGTAGATACAACTCTCTTTTGCAAAACTTGTAAAGATGATATCTTAATTGTGCAAATTTATGTTGATGATATTATATTTGGTTCTGCTAATCAATCTCTATGCAAAGAATTTTCTAAGATGATGCAGGCTGAATTTGAGATAAGTATGATGGGAGAACTCAAGTACTTTCTTGGAATACAAGTTGATCAAACACCAGAAGGAACATATATCCATCAGAGCAAGTACACTAAAGAACTTCTGAAGAAGTTCAATATGCTGGAATCTACAGTGGCCAAGACTCCAATGCATCCTACATGCATTCTGGAGAAAGAAGATGAGAGTGGTAAAGTATGTCAGAAACTCTATCGTGGTATGATAGGTTCACTCCTTTACTTAACTGCATCTAGGTCAGATATATTGTTTAGTGTTCATTTATGTGCTCGTTTCCAATCAGATCCAAGGGAAACCCACTTAACTGCTTTTAAGAGGATCCTAAGGTATCTGAAAGGCACCACTAACCTTGGCTTGATGTATAAGAAAACATCAGAGTATAAGCTTTCAGGTTATTGTGATGCTGATTATGCTGGAGATAGAACAGAGAGAAAAAGCACCTCTGGAAATTGTCAATTTCTGGGAAGCAATTTAGTCTAATGGGCAAGCAAGAAGAAATCAACCATTGCACTATCCACTGCAGAAGCAGAATATATCTCAGCAGCAATATGCAGCACCCAGATGCTCCGGATGAAACATCAGCTGGAGGATTATCAGATCCTTGAGAGCAATATCCCAATCTATTGTGATAACACTGCTGCAATATCTTTGAGTAAGAATCCTATCTTACATTCAAGGGCAAAGCACATTGAGGTAAAGTATCACTTTATTAGAGATTATGTACAAAAGGGCGTACTTCTTCTGAAGTTTGTTGATACTGACCATCAATGGACAGATATCTTTACAAAGCCCTTAGCAGAGGATAGATTTAATTTTATTCTGAAAAATCTGAATATGAACTTTTGTCCAGAGTGAAGATGGATCAGAACCTCTGACTATGATACTTCTTGATCAGAAGATGTCTAGTCCAGAAGGTAACTCCATCAGAGTGTATGAACCCATTGGTGCTGACTCTGAAGCTGAGACAGTAACACGTGTGTCAGTATCTCTAATGCCTAGTTCCTTGTGCCCCTGTGACAGTCTGTCATGATATAGTGTAGATGTGCTTCTCTCCTGCGTGTGATACGTGTATTTACTGTTACTATCATGTCTTTAATTTCTAACCGTTGATCTTAAAATGCTTTTTGAATCAACAACGGTTATTTGACAAAACCCACTATACACACACGATCTCCTACACTTTCGGTTTTTACTCTCTCTCTTCTGTTATTTTCAAAACCGCTTACCCACGATCTCTCTCTCGCTCTCTATTCATCTTCAACCTTCATCTTCTACCCAAAACCTTCAACCGCTTTCAACAATGGTGAGACAAACCAGAAACGAAGCTGCCGAAGCAACGAGGTTCCCTCACATGGTAGTTGGTCAAGCTACAGGCCAAATGGGTCCTGAAGCTCCTGATCAAGGTCAAGCTCAAGAGCAAGTTATTCCGATTGCAGAACGGGGTTGTGCCGTTCATTGTGTGTATGCTCCTGAGGAACTTCAAGTACTGGCAGAATGGAGATTCGACCTCGACAATCTTGCTACAAATGGGTATGATCTTCGTCCTGAAGTCCGTGTTCAAGGCTGGGAGAATTACTTCAACAGGCTTCGAGGACCGGTGTATGACAAATTGATCAAGGAATTCTGGAAGCATGCTGACTGCGATGACACTCAGGTGGTATCCTACATTCTTGGAAGGAGGATCATAATCACGGAGAAGTCATTTGTGAATCTGTTGGGTGCAGAAACTGCAAATGGGTATCGATTTCAACTGACAGAATCGAAGTTGAAACCCAACACCAAGGATACAATCAACAAAGCCCTGTACACCACATACAAACCGGGCAAAACTGATTACAAGGTACTGGACCTTCATCCCAAGCTCAGAATCTGGCACAAGATTTTGCTGCACTGCATCAACCAGAGACCAAAGGGCAGTTCCCCAGACTACATCAACTTCAACCAGAAGGCGATGTTGTTTTTCATCCAAGACAAGAAGAAGATCTGCCTTCCCTACTTCCTGTTCTCTTACTTGAAAGAGTGTATCAAGAAGTCCAGAACTACTGCCTCCATCAAGTCAGCAATCAAGTATATCCCTTTTGGGAGGTTGCTATCAGATCTCTTCATTGAGAGCAACCTGGTGCAAGATCTGGTCAATGCTGGATGCGTAGAGGATCTGACCACCATTGTCAGTGATGTCTTCACTGCAAATTCTCTGAAGAAGATGGGCTTGGTTCAGAAGAAAATCGCCCCTGCTCATGAAGACACATCTTCTGAAATCAGACGGAGAAGGGTGCCTCTGAATGAGTACCCTCTGTGAACACAGGCAGACAATCCTGAAGCTATTAAGTGCTATGTTGAAGACCTAAGGGCTCAAGACTTTGAAATTGATCTCGATGAATTCTTCAGAAGACTGCCGCCAGCTCAAGAGTTTCCCTCTCCTACCAAGAAGAAAGTTCAGAGGAAGATGGTCTTAGAAGAATCCTCTGAGGAATTTGATGGCCCTTAGAAGAAGAAGAAGAAGGCTGACCAGCCAAAGAGGAAACATGATGAAACCAGTAAGCCAGATGATGGTAATGATGGTGATAATGATGGTGGTCCTTCTCCACTCAAGAAGAAGAAGAAACAAGTCAGACTTGTGGTAAATCCTACAAGGGTGGAACCTGCTGCTCAAGTGATCAGAAGGGTTGAGACTCCAGTCAGAGTGACTCGGTCTTCAGCACGATCATCAAGTAAGTCTGCTATTGCTTCTGATGATGATTTAGATACATTTGATGCACTCCCTATCTCTGCTATGCTGAAACATACCTCCAACCCACTCACTCCTATCCCAGAGTCCCAACCAGCCACACAAACCACTTCACCACCCAATTCACCAAGGTCTTCATTTTTCCAACCTTCACCAAATGAAGCACCTCTCTGGAATATGCTTCAGAACCAACCTACAGGACACTCTGATCCAACCTCACCTATTACAATCCAATACAACCCATTAACTTCTGAACCCATCATCCCTGATCAACCAGAACTTAACCAACCAGAACCTGAATCCAGAACTTCTGATCCCTCTATCCCCAGAGCTTCAGAACGTCTGGCTGCCAGAACCGCTGATACAGATTCTTCAAGTGTCTTTACTCCTGTATCATTTCCAACCAACGTTGCTGACTCCTCCCCTTCCAACAACTCTGAGTCCATTCGTAAATTCATGGAGGTTAGAAAAGAAAAAGTGTCTAGCCTAGAAGAGTATTACCTCACATGTCCAAGCCCTAGGAGATATCCTGGACCTAGACCTAAACGTCTAGTTGACCCAGATGAACCTATCTTGGCCAATCCCTTACATGAGGCAGACCCTTTGGCTCAACAAGCTCAACCTAACCCTATCCAACAAGAGCCAATTCAACCAGAACCAGAACAATCTGTGTCTAACCACTCCTCGGTTAGGTCACCACATCCTCTGGTTGAAACTTCTGAACCACACCTTGGAGCCTCTGAACCTCATGACCAAACCTGTGACATTGGCTCTCCCCAAGGTGTCTCTGAAGCTCATAGCAGCAATCACCCAACCTCCCCAGACCAATACCTCTCCATAGTTCCCTACACTCACCTCAGACCCACCTCTCTCTCCGAGTGCATCAATGTGTTTAATCAAGAAGCTTCTTTGATGCTACGCAACGTGCAAGGTCACACTGACCTGAGTGAGAATCCTGACTCTGTTGCTGAGGAATGGGATAATCTGAGTACTTGGTTAGTTGCTCAGGTTCCTGCTATGATGAGTTTTCTCATTGCTGAAAGAAATCAGAGGATAGCAGCTGCACAGCAAAGGTTTGCAAGAAGAGTGGCTCTTCATGAACAAGAACAAATACACAAGCTTCTTGAAGCTATTGAAGAGGCCAGAAGAAAGAAAGAACAAGCAGAAGAAGCTGCACGCCAAGCAGCAGCTCAAGCTGAACTAGCTCGGTTGGAGGCAGAAAGACTTGAAGCTGAGGCTGAAGCCCTTAGATGCCAAGCACTTGCACCAGTAGTGTTTACTCCTGCTGCTTCTGCTTCCATTCCAGCTCCTCAAGCTACTCAGACTGTTCCTTCCAGTTCTACACATTCCAGCTCGTCCAGACTCGACACCATGGAACAACGTCTTGATACTCATGAGTCTATGCTGATAGAAATGAAGCAAATGATGATGGAACTTCTGCGTCGCTCTAATAAACCTTAGCTTCAGGATCTCCTCGTTTTTCTTGCTTAACTTAGTTTTATTTTAAAACTCTGGTTAATTTTGTTTTTCCTTTAGTTTCTCTAGTTATTTTTGCTTTGTTAGTTCTGTTTATCTTTACATATATATATATTTGTCACATTGTGTTTGAAAATTTTTTTTCTTATTCATAATCATTATGTTTACATCATACATTTTTCTCTTTTCCTAAAAGTCTAGAATGGAGGATCCTTCCTCATTCTCCTGCACTCCTGGCGCTGCTCTGACCTCTCCTTCTCCAGACGATCCAGTGCATACTGGATGTTGTTGAGACTGTCTTTTAGCTCATCCCTCTCCAGAATTTCTTCTGAAGTCTTGAGCTTCTTTTCTATGACTTCTTTCTCTTCCAGCAGCTTCAGTTCAAGCTGGCTGAGTTCTTGTACTTCCTCCAAGAAGGCAAGGAATTCTTCTAAGTCATTCCTCAACTCTGGACGCAGGTCCTCTTCTAGCAGTTCCCTCGTTAGCTCCGATATGGTTTTTGTACCCTCTGGATGCCTTATATTAAGGAACAAGTCCTCCTCAAAGGCCTTCCTTCTGAGCTCTTCTAGTGCAACCATGTATGAAGCCATTTCTGATTATGGACTTGATCGAGTTGTGAAGCTTACCCTCTTTCTCCATCGCTTTATATAGGCTTCACTTTCTCTCTGAAACTTAATGCTCCTACAGTTTCTCGAGGTTCAGTTCTTGATAACTGACCCTTATCTTTACTCCCTTGGCCGGTGGTAAACGTTCTTCTTTTGCATTAACTCTTCTATTTTTTTTCGCCTAACTCTGATTCATGCATCGTTTTAATTATCTTAAAACTTAGACCTTCTCTAAGGGGGAGTACCTTGTACTTCAAGCTAAGTTTTTCACACCCCAGGCTTTTTGCTTATGATAAAAAGGGGGAGTACAACCCAGTTTTTGATGTGTAAGATGTGTTAGTGTGACTTATTTTTTCTTTTGGAGAATTTAAGAGTTCCACCTTTATGACCATAGATGTGTCACTGGGCAAATACAAGGAATACATTTCACTTCTTCTGAAGTGATTTTAGTTTGACTCTGATACCCAAGACTCTGATACCTTGTCCGTTGACTCTGATTACTTATGCACTCTGATCACTCTATTTCATCTATGTCATAAGTTTTTCACTCTGAACTCTTATTTTATTTAGCTCAGAATCTAGACTTTTCTAACGTTTTCATCAAGTATTAGATTCAGGGGGAGCTAAGCTCAGAATCAAGCAGTGACTTGAATTCAGAATGAGCAAGATAAACTATTCACATCAGGATAAGTCTTATTCTTTATCTCTAAACTCTGAGTGAATTCAGTTTAATATTTAAGAATTGTTCATCAAAAATCTTAGTTTTGTCATCATCAAAAAGGGGGAGATTGTAAGATCAAGTTTTGATCTAGTAGTACAACTCTATGTTTTGACGATTACAAGTTAACCTTTTGATATGAACAATTGTGGTACTCTAACGTGTTTTTCTGAGTGTGCTATTTACAGGCTCTGACCTCTACTCAGTCTCACACAAATCAGAAGCACTGTGCATAAAGAGTGACCCAAGCAACGCTTTCGCATTGACCATGTTCAATATGAACAGTGGAAAAGCTTCAGAAGTTCTGAAGCTACACAAACTCTGATGTGGACTCAGTCACTAGAAGCTCTGAAGATCCAGAAGTTCTGACAACCAAGAAACACTGAAGGCTCAGATGTTCTGATGGTGTAGAAGACTCTGAAGATCCAGAAGCTGAATAGTGGAAACTCTGATGTCCAGAAGCAAGAAACTCTAAAGACCATGTACTTCCCTCTGAGTTCAGAATCAGAAGATACAACGGTCAGAGGATCTGTGCTTTCCCTCTGACTCTGATCAACCGGCTTCACAAGTTCCAACATGAAGCATTCCCCTGATCAGAAGTCTCCTAGGTCTAAAGGTCAAGTCACTTTCAAAGTACAAAAGCAACAGTACTATCCTGACGACCTACCTAACAGTCTTAGACACAGCAGAAGCTGGAATTTCCAGAACTGCCCTCCAACGGTAGCATTCCCATGCAGCGTTCAAACCCTAATCCTTGGAGTATAAATAGAGACTGAAGATTGAAAGATGCGGTTGAAAGAATTTACATAAGCACAAGCTATATTCAAAAACCTTCAAGCATTCTTTCATCTGAAATTCATTGTGTTTACTATTAGCTTTTTAGAAGCAAATCTCTTGTAAACATTCTTTGATTAAACAGTTTGTTTAGTTCCTTTAGGAGATCAAGGTTGATCAGATCCTAGAGAAGACTAAGAGAGTGAATCTTAGTGTGAGCTAAGTCAGTGTAATTGTTAGTCACTTGTAGGTTTCAAGTGCAGTTGTAACTCTTACCTGATTAGTGGATTGCCTTCATTCTAAGAAGGAAGAAATCACCTTAACGGGTGGACTGGATTAGCTTGAGTGATTTATCAAGTGAACCAGGATAAAATCCTTGTGTGCTTTTCTATCTCTTATCTTTAGCACTTAAGGTCTCGAAAGATTTGTCAAAATCTTTAAAGTGGAAGCTTTATTTTGAAAACGTTATTCAAACCCCCCCCCCCTTTCTACCGTTTTTCATACCTTCATGACTTGGGCTTTTTTTTCCATGGCATAAATTGCTCTTCTCATATGTTTTCCCTCTCCAATTTCAAAGGAATTTGCATTATGGCCCAGTTTGGAAGAGCTTATTTGAGCTTATCTGACAGCATAAGCTCTTATGCCAGTGTTTGGGAGAGCTTATGCAAACAGCTTATGACCTGTCATAAGCTCTTTTCAGCTTATTTTCATAAGCTACTCAGGATAGCTTATGAAAAACAGCTTATGCTTATATACAGCTTATTTTTAATTTATTTCAATAAATTTTCAAAAATAGCTTATGAATAAGTGCTTATGTCATAAGCGCTTATGACCATAAGTGCTTAATTAAGCTGCTTTTCCAAACGGGACCTATATTTATAACTGACATGATTTATTATTGTTTTGGCCTGTAGTGGAAGTGTAAAAAAACATAATGAAGCAATGAGGCTCACATTAGCATCCTTTGCTGGAGTTGTTTTTGGCTTCTTTCTAGGAGTGTCATCTCCAACACTATCATTAACTAAAGTGTGTATTTCTCACCATATTGTTAAATTCTCTTTCAATATAGCATGTTAAGTGATGATTTATCTAACACTATGACTTTTTTGTCTAATGTATGTAATATATTACTTGTTAGATGAATCTCCCATCTAGCATTTTTCCATCCATTGATCTCACTTTTGTTGAAGATTCCTCGAAAATTCCAACCAAGCCTATTTGGGATGCTTGGTCTTCATTTAGGGGAGATAGAAGCATGTCCCATGAGCTTCCCAAATTAAATGAGACAAAGGTATGGTTCTTTCCTCTTGCTTGATTGTATCTTTATGATGCCAAGATGTTTCATCTTAGTGTATGAATACTCGTTCAAAAACTACGATGAAACTAAAATTATAGTGCACATAAAGCCAAAAAAATCCATGTTGTTTTGTTAATATGCAACCATTGCATACAATACTAATCAATAGCTGCATTTGATATCATGATTCAGATT
The DNA here is from genome assembly GCF_012489685.1 of Lotus japonicus. Lineage (NCBI taxonomy): Eukaryota > Viridiplantae > Streptophyta > Magnoliopsida > Fabales > Fabaceae > Lotus > Lotus japonicus. The sequence continues at coordinate 34,587,992 of NC_080041.1, forward strand.
TGGGTTCCTACAAATCCTCATGGAGCTGAAAGACTGCCCCCAAGAATTGTGGAATCTCAATCAGATCTCTATCTTCGTCAGTTGTGGGGTCTACCCGATCAGGTGTGCAAATTCTCTGTACCTCAAAGCAAAAACTAATTTTAATCTGCAAAAATAATAATTTTCATCACAAAAACCTTTTATTAAATGTGTGATTGATTACTATAGTGGTGTCAAAGTTTTAAATCATTATTGAGAAAATGAACATTTGCGATGTTTGAATACATGTTGACACCAGTGCAAACAGACGTTAAACTCTCATTAAGATAAAAAGTGAACAAAACTCTTCTTATGAATTCACATTGAAGTCCGTTCACGTTCCTCTCAATTAGTAGCTAAATGCTTACAGTTATAACAAATATTTTTGTAGTGTTCTAGCATTAATTGACAGATCAAACTTCATGTGGTTGCTCTATAGCAAACTTGAAGTTCACATTGCGCAATTCCTATTTGAGCCAAACAAATCACAACTTGTTAAAGAAGAAGTGAACAAGTTACAAATGTTATTCCCTTCTCTAATCTGACTCTTTTCTTGATGGAGGTGGGACTTGTAGGACCTAAGTATCAAACCCAAATATCTTGTAACTTTTACTCTCAGGTATGATCAGAGAAGCAACATTGATGCTGCAATCAAAAAGGTTATTTGAACTTATGTTATTCTCCTGCATTCATTTTTCTTTGTGTTTGTTTTGCTCTTTGTATGACTTTTGGACTTCAATCTTAGTTCGCAGAAAACTTCACCATTGTGTTGTTTCACTATGATGGACGCGCTAGTGAGTGGGATAACTTTGAGTGGTCCAAGAAAGCAATTCATATCAGTGTTAGAAAGCAAACTAAATTGGTAATGAATTTCACGATTAACAGAGTTTTTGTTTCATTTTATAAAGGGTTAATTATCTACTTGGTCCCTGTCTTTGTTTCGCCGTCTGAAATTAGTCCCTCCCCGGAAAATTTGCAAATCTGGGTCCTCTCGTTTGCAATAAGTCTGGAGCAGGTCCTCGCCGGAGCCCGAAGCTCCGACGAGTGATGAATTGGCATGATGACTGGGTTTACTTATCTGACGTGGCAAGGAAAAAAAATTAAAAATTAAAAATTAAAATTTTTAATTCTCCCAAAAAATTCAGAACCTCTCCCAAAATTAAATCTTCACTTTCAGAAGAAAAAAAAATTCCCTTTGTCTTCAATATCAAAACCAGATCCCATAAACAGAAATCAAAAACACAATTGCAGATCAAAACAAGAAAACACAAGAAGAAGAAGAATAAAAACATAGAACAATAGTAGCTTCTTCCTCCAACCTGCTTTGCCCAAGACGATCCACAAGTGATGATTCTGACATAATCTCAAGCATATTGAGGGCAATAAACTATCACACCTCTAGATTTATTCATCAAAGATATAGCATCAAATAGTAATTCAAATCGAAACAAAGAAGAGTAGAAACATTAATATTCACTTTCTAGCTTTCTATTTCTCCTCTCCTCTTGTAACGTGCTTTTGCTCTGGTTTTTCGTTCCTCTCCAGATGATTCACTTTTAAAAGAAAACATCACCTCTCTTGGCCCTTGCTCTGGTTTTGATTAACTTATCCTAATGGGTTATGGGTGGCTTCAATTGGTTACTTGTTTTCTTCCTCATCCCCTCTCTGCAACATCACACACAGTAACCCAGAGGAAGAAGCACCCCCACCCAGATACCCATCCCCACCTTCACCTGCAACCCAACCCCACTCGTAACCCACCCCCACCTTCACCTGCAACCCACTCCATCCCCACCCTTACTCGGAACCCACCCCACCCTCACCCGCAACCGACCCTTGAAACCCATCCCCACCTAAAACCCATCGCAACCCACCCCAGAAACCCACCCCCATGCTGCAACCTCAACCCCACCCCCAACCGACACCCCAACCCTCACTCGCGACCCACCCCATCCCCACCCTCACTCGCAACCCAGCAGAAACCAGATCTAGGCGGAGGTGGTGGATGGACATGCTGAAGATGAGAAGATGCTCAGAAGTTTCTGGGTTTGAGAGGAAGAAGCAGCAATTGATTTAGGGTTTATTTTTATTTTTATTATTATTATTTGGGGAAAATTGATTTTTTAGTTAGATTAGGTTAGATTTGTTAATAGATTTAAGAAGAAGAAGAAGATGATTAATTTTCTTTTTATTAATTTGATTAATAAATCTTACTTGTTTTTTTTTATTTTTTTAAATCCACATCAGCCTCATTTATCCGGTCATCATGTCAATTCATCACTCGTCGGAGCTCCGGGCTCCGGCGAGGACCTGCTCCAGACTTATTGCAAACGAGAGGACCCAGATTTACAAATTTTCCGGGGAGGGGCTAATTTCAGACGGCGAGACAAAGACAAGGACCTATTAGATGATTAACCCTTCTATAAATTGTAACAAGTTTGATTTAGATATGCAATCTTGGAATTTGGTTGAAGGTGGTATGCTAAACGCTTTCTACATCCTTACATTGTGGCTCCCTATGATTACATCTTCATTTGGGATGAGGATCTTGGTTTGGATCATTTTGATGCAGAGGAGTAAGTACTAAGTATCAATAGCCAAAACCAAGTCTATGTTGTGGGAATCATGGTGTTGGTGATTTTTTTTTGTAATGAAATATATCTCTATTCTAGGTACTTGAAAATGGTATGAAAACATGGTTTGGAGATCTCACAGCCTGGTCTAGATCGGAAAAGTAGTTTTACATGGGAAATGACAAGGAAAGGGGATGAAGGTGAAGTACACAAGTAAGTGGATACCTTATCATGTTTTAGCTTTGTTCGTTATTTTTGTTATCACTACATAATCATCATTGTTGAGAAGTTCCTCATTGACTATAGTAGTGTAACCCTCACCCCTGAGGTAGCTTTTGGGGGTCGAGTTAAGACAAACTCAAACTCTAAAATGATATCAAAAAGTATATTTTATACTAGTTTATTGAACACCACTCATATATGAGGCACCAACAGACATTCAGCCCTGTAAATTTCCTGTTCCAGATGTCCAATCCCAGGCTTGAGGGAGTATGTTGAGAAGTCTTACATTGATCAAAGAGATATAACCTAATAAGTATTTATTAAGGGTATAACAACCTTCACACCTTTTCTCACTTTTGAAGTAGAATCAGACCTAACTCGAATTCTAGTAACTATCATCAACAACAACAGCATAAACGAAGCATTCCACTTATGGGATTAGTCACATATAAGAATCAATGTCATTGCGCTCAAAAATAAAATTTTTGGAACGACCATTTAGATTATGGTTTTATTCTTTTATCACAGTTATTCCTTATTCTTCCTGTAGGGATAAGAAAAAAGGTTGGTGTCCAGAGCCAAACTTGCCACCTTGTGCTGCGTAAGCAACTGTTAACTTCTGAAGAATTTATTGCATGTTTGAAAACACGTTTGGAAATCATGATGAAGGCAAAATCATGGTGGGCTGAAGCAAAAACCAAGGGATGTTGCTTCTGTCACCCATGATTTTGGCTTCAACAAGTTCCCAAATCATTTGGTTTTAATGAGAGACATCTTTCTCCTTACAAACTTCAAAAGGGGATCATATATAACTCACTGAGCTTAATTTTTGGAATGCTCAGATTTGTTGAGATCATGGCTCCTGTATTTTCCAGAGATGCATGGCGCTGTGTGTGGCATATGATACAGGTTTAAGAATTACATTTGTGTCTTCTATTGTAATTGTCTCTGCATAATCAATTCATATCTTACTTTTCATTTTGTTGCCTTGTAGCATGACCTGATTCATGGATGGGGTCTTGATTTTGCTCTCAGAAAATGTGTGGAGGTTAATAGTTTATATTTCTTTGATAAACATTTATGTTTCCATGATTGGATTCAATGAACTTTACTTAGATTGGATATGCAGACTCCTCATAAGAAAATAGGAGTTGTTGATGCTCAGTGGATTGTCCATCAAAGTGTTCCTTCACTTGGGAACCAAGTAAGTAATGCTTAAAATATTTGAGTTTTGATTTTTGTACACTCTAAATATTCAACCTACACTTCACTTCTCTCTATTTCTCCAAAAAAAAAATCTCATCACATTATACATTAGATATCTCAATTTTATCTCTTTCTTTCTCTGACTTGTGTTCTTTTAATAGGGGCAAGCAGAGACTGGCAGGGCACCATGGGAAGGGGTATGTATGAATTTCATCTTGCTATCACATTTGAATTTCGGTTTCACATGACCTGTAATTTCATTTTACCAATTTATCTTCTATACACCTAGATGAAATTCAAGCTGAATTTACAGGAACATGTATATATGTTACGAACATTGATTTGAAACTTTGGTTTGTATCCATCAGGTGAGGGAGAGGTGTAAGAAGGAATGGACAATGTTCCAAGAACGTATGGCTAATGCTGAGAAGGACTACTTTCAGGGACTGACCCTTAACTCCACTAGAAGCTAGAGCGTTGATTATTATGCAATTAAGAAGGAATTTGTTTATACTCTTCATTGAGGAATGTATAATATAGTGTGTTTGTTTTCCAGTTGAAAGCACATTCAAGTTCCAAATGTTATTGGATTGAGAAAAAACACATTGTTATCCAATCGAATTGATAAATACACACATACTGAAGACAACTTTAAGTTTCTGAGATTTTAGTTTTCGCATATAACTTTCCTTTTGTTTTTTATTTCAATATTTTGATTTCAGCTTGCTTGAATTTTAATTTCTAAAATATGAATTTTGAGAGAGAGGGGGGGAGACTTTCTTTCCCACTTATTCAATGAACAATTGAATGGATTGATTTTGCACCAACCCTGCCTTAATGAATATGTGTGTTTAAGATTGTTGTTGTTCAAAATGAAGTCATGTCTAGATTTCTTTATTGGGAAGTTCAAACCTAGCAAAAGATCTTGTAATACACGAGGTAGGGTTCTATTCCAGCCGACTTCTGAAATCCTTTAGAGATGGCTATCATCATAATTTTTCAGGAGAAAGGATTTTGAAACTTTGCCAATACGCCTTCGGTTCAGACTGATTATTCTTTGAAGGGAGTCATCAAGGATAAAAATAAAAAACTAATTATATATAAGAAAAGAATGAATTCATTTTCATTTAAGAGAGTAAAAAGGGATAAGACAAACTTACCATACCTGATCCAGACAATAATGTACAGATTGTTGTGATTGTGGTCCCCTTTGTGCGCCGTAAATCCTTCCCCTCTCTGATATCATGAAACTACAACAGGGTAGTTCTAATTCAGAGTTCAATAGATATATAATTAGATATTCAAAGCTCAGGGCATTTAATATTTAGAAATGAGAAAAACCGCAGGACTTTCAAAAGCCATGTTGATGTTTCTTTAAAAAGATTAAATATCAGAACCTACATAGCCAAAAATAACCATCATAGAACATGAATCAATCAAGTTTTTTCATGAAAGTAATAGTACTAGGTTCAAACCTTCAATGAATGTTGGTTTCATAATTCATTTCAGTGAAACAAAAGCGTATAAAATGGATTTCTAAACACTAAAAAGAGAAGAAAGAATCAAAAGATTTGAACAGAGGAATCAAAACCTCCTCGTGGAAGTCATCTATGTCTGACGCATCCCCATCCTCCTCATGTCTCACGCCCTCTCAATTTTGCTCCCTTTATTCCACTTTCTATTTGATTCACGCACAAATGTCATGATTTATTGAAAATCATGACACCCTCTCAATTGTGGTCGTTTTAGAAACCCTAGCTGTGTGAATTAGGTGCCGCTGAGGATCTGTAACAACAACACCATCGATTTCAGTTGAGCTTTCCAATTCTTCAACCCCGGAGCCCTTCATCTTGCCAACAGCTTCGACCCCATCATTTGGGAATTAGGATTATGGCACTGCAGACCCATAAGAGATGTACCAAATCTGCACGACGCGAATCACAGAGAACAATTCAAATCAAATTTGTTTTGGCAAAATTCTTCTTCATCCTGATTGGAAAATTAAAAAAAAAACGAAGAGAACGAATGGATGTAGGGAGGAAGAACAAATCCCAGATACAAGAAAGAGAAACAAACCTGAAAAATTGCAGAAAGCCTCTCTCTCAAATCTGTCAATTTTGGAACCCTAGAGACAAAATAAAGGGAAGAAGAACGTGATGCAATTTAAAGCCTCTATTTCTTCGTGCGAATCCTGGCTGCCAAGCAAACATGGAGATTGCGGAAGCCCTGAATTCCCATGTCAATCCTGATTCTAGCAGATCCTTGACTGAAGCAGAGATGGTCAGATACATGAAATTCTCTAAGGAAGGCTTTAAATGATTTTTGAAACCCTAGAGAAACGGCTCAGAGAAGGAGAAAAGGAACGAAATCGGAACGTTAGAAAGGTAAGGTGAAAAACTTTTTTTTTTGAAACTGAAAAGCGTTTCAGATTGAATGGAATGAAAGAGTGAAACTGATACAATTGTGAATCAACGGCTGAGATCCAATCTGAGTGAAATAAAATGTTTTTTTACAAAAATATTCATGCCTAACTTTCATAGATTTTGGAATAAATTGTTGAACGACTTTTTTGCCCTCAAGGCTGCAGAAACTCTGTTTTTATATATCCATAGTATATACATTCAGGAAAAGATCTCAGTCCAGTCATCGCCTGCATGGCACTTTCTGATTGGTTAATATATGAAAAAATCCTACATGGCATGCCTTCCTTCATTCCTATTATCCTACACTTTTCTTCTTAACCTACACTCATCTTTCTTTAATAGCATAATTATCAAAACGCGTTTTTTCACCCTCTCTCATCTCTTTTCCTTCTCTGCCGTTTCAATCATGGCACTCCCATTTCGCAACATCATCCTTACCAGGACTCAAACCCACACAAAAACCTGCTTCTCCATGGTATCATCGTTCTCTTATTCATACTCTTGCATCTGGGAGCAACCTTCAAAGGCGGTGATGGACGGGCTCTTGCAAGGCTACCGAAGAGGTTCCATCCGGGAGCAACCTAACGCGTACTCTCTCTCTCCCAATCTCAGAGCATTCTCTGGTTTATGAAGTCCATGAGAGGTGCGGTTTTGTCCTTTCAATCTCATCCTCACCTCCTTTCGATCTGCTTCAATTGAAATTTCTGAAGCTTCTCAACCGTATCACTCAGGTATCTTCATCTTGATTTAGGGCTTAATTTTGTACGGTTTCAAATTTCTAATTTTAGGGATTTTGTTCTTCATCACTTGATTTAGGAAGCGGGAGTATTTCTTCCTTCATCACGGCTTCATTCCTTTTCTTCCTCCGGCACCTTCCTTCATTTTTCCGGCAATGTCCGTGGCGAGCTTCGAATTGAATCCCGTATATTTTGGAACTGCTTTCGCTGCTAATGAATGCAATTCCGTATATTTCGCAGGTAACAGTTTAAATTCCTTTTTGACGTTTTATTGATAAGTAGTTGATTACTTTTGGAATGAAAGTGGTTGAATTCAAATATTTTCCTAAAACCACCCGAATCAGTTGCCAAACTTTCTCACCGATTTAATCAATTTGTATATCAAATCAAAACTTTCCTTTTGGACCTTTTGAATTAGTAGATATTCAAAGTCCAATCAATATTCATCACCTTTCAGATTTCATTTCATATAATGACGCTACTCTGAGGTTATGAGCCTCTAAGCAACGTTTCATGCTATTCAGTCTCACTGTGTCATAATTTCTTGCAGCAAGATAGGTTGGGGAAGGAAGCCAATATATGAAGCGTATTCTCTTGCCTGCAATATCTCACACATATACCAGAGGAACCCACTCATGGAGCTCTACTTTGTCCACTCTATAATGAAAAGAAGAAGTATTCATGAATGTGCTCTCTTTTTTCTTCTTCTGAAGCTGTCATCTTTATTTATTTGGGTTTTGATTTTTTTGCTTTCATATCTTTTTAGTGTTCTATTCTGAAGATGTTTAAAGTGAGATAAAGCGGGTTCGCCACAGGTTCTGGAGAGACTGTAGAGGAAGAGCGATGCACAGTTCGAGCTTCTCTCAAGTTTTTTCCATAATATTCATGGTGCAGCCTCGGATTACAACAGCTACCAAGTTCACATCCAAAATTTACTCATTCTAAGTGACAACGAATAAGTTAAGGAAAAGAATAAGAAGAACAGGTGCTACTTCTGCATTGTCCTTTGCACACTTGATATTTTATATTTTTAGAACCGTGTTTATTTTGAGTTGTTTATGTTCCCATTGAACTGAGGTTTTGTTTTTCTTTTCTTTGCTGTGTTTTTTATGTGAGCATTGAAGCCAAGTAAGGGAAGAAGGATCTAAATTTCAAGGTAAACTTCTATAATATGTCAGGAAAAACATTGATACTGTTTGGATGTTGTTAACTCTATAGATCGTGGTTATGCTTTTTGTGTTAATGCTTTGTTTAGTGTTCTAATGGTGCTTATTTGTTCTAACTTATTTGTTTCTTTGATTTCGTTGGTGCCCTTTTGGGCAGATGGTTATTCTGAACTTCTTTTACTTATAAGTTTAGCCTTTTCTACAATCTTCTTCTTTCTCTCTCTGTCAACTTCAATCTGCTTCATCCTCATCTTTTCTCTTTCATGCCCTACTCTCCTCAATCCTCATCTTTTCGAGGGCAAATATATAAAGATTGGAGACAGAGCCTGAATCAGAGAGACTGAGGGTTTCTTCTAACAGTGGAGATTTCCTAATTTAGTGTTTGTCTGAATTGATTACTCAATTGTTTCTGTGTTGTACTAATCTGTGTGGTCAAGTGAATCCAGAACTGAGATTTGAGCTTTTCTCTGTTGCAGTTTGAAGAGCTTGCTCGAGCAGTCGAGCATGAGGGTTTGAGTATGGGGGGGCGGCTTCGGTGGTGGCCATGACTCATTCGATTTTTTCCTGACGTTCTTCGGAGCAAGTATATTTTCTGGTATGTTATTTACCAGTGATTTTGTACTCCTCATTTTCCAAATTGTCATCGTCTCTCTTCACAGTTGTATGAAGAAAGTCTCTTTTTCTCTCTTTTCTATCCAATTCATCTGCAGGTTAAGCATGCTCACAGTAAGTCAGAAATGCAAAATGAATCATCCAAAATTAAAGTAAAGCTTTTGGCTTTCTTTCAATTCAAATGATTTCTTCTGGATTTTTTTACAAGAGCTTTCTGTCAAACCACCTATAAGATCAATTCAATTAGAATTAAGATGCACATCTCTTGAAACTTACATGCTTTTTTATTTACTAGTTTATGACCCGTGCCTTGCACGGGGGAATTTAATTTTGAATGTAAGTTTAAAATTTATTATTCAAATATTGATTAATTTTTATTGGGTAATCAGAGTGTCGTGGTTTGGTTTTGTTGTATTTCTGCACATTTGTTGTTGTTTATTTTTTATCGAAGCATAACGTTTTTTTGAGAAAATAAATAGACCATTGTTGGCGTAGGTGTTGCTGCAAAGCACGATGTTTTAGGGGCAAATTTATGAGAGTGATATGTGAAAATAGAACAAATTATAAATTAAACTAACAACTTTAATGTAGCCGGAAAAAAACGTGAGGTTAAACTTTAGAACTGCCAAAACGTCTTATTGGTAAAGGGTTAAACCTAAAAACCGTCCCTGAACTTTGAGCCAGATTTGGTTTTCGTCCCTTGCCGGAAAATCTTCCTATGCACGCTTTCAAACTTACGTTTTCTTTTGAAACTATCCTTACCGCCAATTTAGCTCCGGCCGCCGTGGCCAAGTGTCACTTTTGGCCTACGTGAACATGCCACATCCTTTAATGAAATGACGTGTATTTTTTTTAAAAATAAAAAATTTAATTTTAAGTCCCCAAATCTCAGAATGATAATTTCTAACCTCATAATCTTCTTCACCTTCTTCAATCTTCATCATCATTTTCCAGAATCATCCCCGAAGGTTAGCTCAAGTGGTAAGAGTTAGGGGACATAAGGGTTGGGGAGGGGAAGGTCTAGGGTTCGAATCCTGGAAGAAAAATTTGAAGGGATTTTCTAACTTACTAACAACTAACCACTAACATTTGCCTATAATAAAAAAACAAATCTTCACCTTAAATCTTCATCCTCATTTTTCCAGCAGCTTCATTCTTCACCATCTTCTTCTTCCCCCACCAACCACCACGCCTCCAACCTCAACACCACAGCCACCCCCAAACCTAGAAACCCACCACCACCCATACCCCTTCATCGAGCCCAGCCACAAGATTACCAATCGCCTTGAGTGCCCTTCTGTTCCTTACTTCTCTTGCTACTATCTTTTGTTTATTCTCAACTAAAATCAACGAACAAAGCAAAATCAGAAGAAAAAAAATCACACCCAAAATGACGCAGAAGAAAATTTGATCAAAGAAATCAGTACTAAAACAAAGAATCATTTGAAAATTGGGTACCCATTTGATGAATAATGGTAGAAAGTTTCATTCTTGAAGTAAATAGTCAATTGGGCAACAAAAAAACCACCCCATATTTCATAATTCCCATTTCCACCGATTTCATTATGTTTCCGACTCTCACTCGCTCACTCACTCTCCTTCCGATTCTCTCACGCCACCCTCCGTTAGAGTTTCTCTCTCTCTCTCTCTCTCTCTCTCTCTCTCTCTCTCTCTCTCTCTCTCTCTCCCAATCGCTGTCGCCTCCTCCTCGCACCACCCAATCAGAAAACCCGCTTGCTTCTCCTGTCTTGGCTCGAGATCCGGGCCAAGAACAGAAGATTCCCTGTAATTTGTAAAAAAAAAAAACTGAACGTAGATTGAATTTTTATGTAAACTCCTTAATATGACATAAAATTGTAAAGTAGAGAAATTTTATCATAGCATAGTTTTCTATTAATTTTAACATGAAAGTATTTTTCATATTGTGGGAGCTTGAAATACTATAATTTAAACATAAATGAATATTATATATAAATTAATATTTTCTAATCTCCGCGCAATATTTTTACCGCGTAATTTGAACAGAAAGTAAAAGTAGATCACAACGTTTATATTAATTTATGAATTTATTTTTGGTTTAAAAAAATTTTAATTAAGAAAACGTATTACCCCTAACCATTCAATTTGCTTGAATGTGCTAGAGAGGGTAGAATCTCACATGATGAAAGTAAATAACTTGACATAGTATTCTAAGTTGATGATAATTTTTGGCTATTTGAAGTTGAATATGCATGCAAAGGAGATATCCACAGAAATGCAGTAGCTTTCAAAGGGGAGCAGGTGGATTTGGAAGAAGTAGTGGAATTGGTGAAATTGAGATTTTAGTTATGGCTCAAATCTCAGATGCAAAGCTTCAAATCATCTTTTTATGAGTGGTATAGGGAACCTCATCTTTTTATGAGTAGTATAGGGAACCTCAGATCTGTATGATGGGGAGTTAAGGGACCTTTTCCATTATATCTTTCTTGGTATTGTTAGGTCTTTAATGATTGGGTTGACGTAGCTTTGTCTCGAACCCAATTTCATAGTATCTTACCTTCCATCTATGTGGGAAGCCTCGTGTAATTTCATATAATGTTATGTTCCTTCTGGCTGCCTGTGGTTCGATTAATGTATTGAGCCTAGGTGTCATGAACTTTGTATACTGTTATTGCACATCTGCGTTTTAGTGCATTTTTGGCTTCTAAAACAAAATGCATGCAAAGGAGATCTGACTCAGCAAAACTTAGCTAGATTTACTAACAATAGAGATGAAAACATGTAACAAAGACCCTGCAGGGATAATTTCATTGAAAGAGATTCATGAATGGACCACACTAATTACATTGGTTCTTACAAAAATGACTGAATTTAAATGATCCTAGCTTTTCATAGTAAAAAAAAACCAAAATACAACAATGGGTGATCTAACTCCTGCAATTTAATAACTACTCTGAATCTAATATTTCAAATACTTCAAGTTTTTCCAACATTAGCCATGAAAGTCCCAAGTCTTGAAGTCATCTAACATAAGTGCTTCTATGTTAATGCATTCATCATGGTAGAGTACCTGAAAGAAACATAAGCGAGTTTATCATAGTTTCTTGAAACAATCATCTTGAGACAAACTATCGGCATGTCTACCTTACCATGTTTACATTGCATTCAATCTTTATCTTATCATAACAACCCTACAATTTTTATTAACTCAACCACCTTTTATTCTATTAATTTCCAAATATTTCATCACAATATTTATAACACTAAGGACAACCAAGTTCACTTTCAGTTTTTGGAATAAACGAATAGATTGGCATCACACTATATAAATACATATTCAACATAGCAAGGGAACATGTCTATCTTATCATAAGAATTGCTGAGAATAGCTCAGATGTGCCACATAATAATTACTAAGGTATCATAGCTGAGATCCTGAATACATTACCCAATTCCCTCCATTTCTTTTATGCAATCACCTGCACACTTGAGCCGGTGCATCCAAAAGTTCTTGAGACAGAATACATATGACCAATCTCAACCTGAACTCATAAAACATACAAACAGATAGAGAGAGATTAATTAGTCTGAGTTCGCACTTCATCCTCTAAAACAACTTCAGATCCTTCCTTATCCTGTTGCTCAGTCACTCTCTGTTCAAGAATGAACGTACAATCCTAATAACAATGTAACTACAATGCCTTTAAAAATTTATTTAAAAACTAATGACATTATACTCAAGTTTATTCTCTATTAGTGCCATTTTCAGCCTCCAGGCCCAAACTTCATCAAATAACACACCTTGGAGAAAGTTGTCTCAGTAGTATCCTGATCCACCTCGTTTCTTATAACATCCATAAAGCCAATAAGCTAAAAGGCTTCTTCTCTAATCAATTATAACTCTATTTAATGCCTTGAATTCTTATGTATTAATATGTAACATAGTAGAGATTCATCTTCTCACATGAAACTTCTTTCCAATTGGTTCAGGCTCATCTATTTGAAATTTTCTCCATTTCCTTAATGGAGTTGAGCTCATTCTGCAAGAAATTACTCCATTTAGTTTAGCACTTCGCTATGTCACCATTAATATCATTATCCAAAAAGTAACAATCCATCAATCAAAATCTAGACCAGTATATCAAAGTTCAAAAGGTTTCTCCTAAATGCAAACTAAATCAGCAACAATCATGTCCTTGACAATAGAGCAAAGGACCATCCTTGAGGGAAAAAATGCAAGAAATGCAAGAGAAAGTCAGTCAGATAGAGAACTATACCAAAAATAAAGTAACAAAATCAAAGCTACATCAGTTTTCCTCTAAAACATGCAGCACTGATATGAGCGATATCGTGCGAGTCTCGAAGGTAACCACCCCGATCAGCGATGGGAGTAAACCTGTCATTGCAAACTTGCCGATATTTTCTTCAACCTATAAATTAAGGAAAAAATCTATCTGGTATTTAACCCAAAAATCTTAAAGATACATAGAAGCCAAAGACATAGAACTTAGAAGGACTGAAAAGTCTTAAAAATATAATCGAAGATAAAAAGACTTGAATAAGCTAATAGGCTTCTTCTCTAATCAAAGATAACTCTATTTAATGCCTTGAATTCTTCTGTTGTAATATATAATGTATGTAACATAGTAGAGATTCATCTTCTCACGTGAAATTTCTTTCCAATTGGTTCAGACACTCATCTATTTGAGAGCTTTTCTCCATTCCATTAATGGAATTGAACTCATTCTACAACAATTCAACAAAACCACGCTATTATATAAAACCTTGATCCTATCACACTTTAACCATACAGATCTTAAATTTCAGTTTTACCACTATCAATAGGAAGAATAGGTTTCAAGTACTCTACCAACTTACCATGTCCATTTAAGCTCTATATATGTAGACATAGCTAACCCCAACAGAAACAGTACATCTCAAAGTGAAGCTTCTCCTGCTCCAGGCCATGACTTTCAAGATCATTTTCCTTCTGTTCCAGCAGCTGATCCATAGTCCTAAAGAGCTTTCTCCTTCTAAACACGCAGCTACTGCAACATTTTTTGCATTTCAAGCAATAACATACAAAACAGAAGAGAAGAACTTTAGAACAAATAAAAGAGAGCACAATATTTAACTGCTAATCATAAATAAATAAGAGTCAAAAGAGTAACAACTTGAAATGGTCCAATTCATTGAGGCAGAAGGGACATGACATATTCAATAATTGAAGAACTAATAAAACCATTGCCTTCAAATCCAATCCTTATAGTTTTTCTGCAAAATGAACAATAAGTACCTTTCAATCAAAGATCACTCATAGAAACTGTTTGATCTTCACCATCATAACTTTGTTTCTAGTTTTCATCCATAATAGACATGAATCTCTACTCCCCCGGTGTCTCCAAGACCTCTTTCATCATTCACTCTTCATAAAAACTCAGCAAAATTCATAAAAACTCAGCAAAACAAACGAAAGAGCTCATTGGAGTTGATGGTCAAAGTTAGATCTTCAGATGTCAAACTTGCTGTTGAAGCTTTAAAAGTAAGGTATGTTCAATTAATATCAGTTAAGTTAAACTATTTGTGATTGCAAATAAAAATACTATAAAACTTAAAGAAGTAATTTTAATTGGGAACTAATAAAACCAAAGTAAATGAGGCTCATGCAGTATTCGGCGTAAAATAAGAAAAAATGCAGAATTAAGACTATAAGACACATTTGTTCTCTAATGCAGTGTTTAGCATCACAATGATATGATATAGATAGATATAAACGCATTGCACCTGCATGTTTGCTTTTTCTCCTTAATCCTCTTGCTTGTCTACATGATTTCCACCAATCATTTTGTGCTTCTCCCAATACCCATGCGACCTGCATAATTTCAAAAGAAACTCCACTTGGTTAAGCGCTTCGTTATGTTATCACTTCACAGGAAATATAGAATAACCCGTCATTATCAAAAAAGTGAAATAGTATAAAAAATTGACGGGGTTATGGCTATAGGGGGAAACCCTTAATATCATTATCAAAAAAGTGAAATCCATCAATCAAAATCTGGTGACCAGTATATTAAAGTTCAAAAGGTTTCTCCTAAATGCATACTAAATTAGCAACAGTCATGTCCTTGACAATGGAGCAAATCACCAATTTTTTTTTAAAAAGGAATATAAAAAATCATGCTTGGACATACATGAGATGGCGATGAGGTCATAATGGCATCCACGGTGAAGAGGAGGATTCAGACCTAAACACCTACCCGCCTGTAAAGATGAAAATTAGGGAATATAGGCAGTGGGTCAAGGATAGTGAATGATTTAATTCCCTAATTTGAAGCTTGATAGATATAGTGATTTAAGGACATGGTCAAAATGAGAAAATAATTAAAAATGAAATAAGATATTATCTCAAAAGAGAATCAAGAGATGCCATATCCTCAATGCCATCAACAGGTTAGAAATGAACTAAATTAATTGAGAAACGTATGTATAGCAAAACAATCAGTTTTGGTGAGATCTTGAATTAAAATTTTTAATAGCAAAATGCCCCTTGAAATTTTATTAGCAAAATGCCCCTTAAAAATAATTTATGCTGCTTTTGAAATTTTGTTTGTGGCTTAATTGGAAGGTGAAAATGGTACCTGAAAGAGTTACTTGGCTATCACCATCTCTATCCGGCTCCTCAGAGAACATCTTCCCTGTGTGATAACAGAAGTGAAGAGGACGCATGAATCAATCAGTCATGGAAACAGAGAACATATGCAATGCAACCTATAAACCTATAAACAGAAAAGGAGAACAAAAGGAAAACTTTTTTACTGATAAGTAAAAGAAGGTCAGAATAACCATCTGGCCAAAAGGGCACCAGCGAAATCACAGACAAAAGGGTAAAAGGAATTGAAAAGATTTTACATGAGAGACATATACTTAGCATAAATAAACACAATAGTAGTCTCTCCATACCTTTATGATAGTAAAAGATTCAAAGAAAAATGATAAGTCAGTGAGATCAACAGATTCAAAGAATATTAAGGGAGAAGTCTTGAGAGAATCTCAACCTGCGTATAGCTCTTCCTATGCTCAGTCTTCAATCATATTTTGTGATGTTCAAGTTCTCACATGGAATACCCTGAATGTTCTTCCCGTTCAGACACCTTAGTAAGCTGCTTCGATAATCAACACAGTCAAGAAAAGAAAAACAAAACCTCAGACTCAAAATAAACACTGATCTGAAAAATATAAATATAAAATATCAAATGTGCGAAGGACAATGCAGAAGTAGCAATATATATAGGCGCTTAGAAAGTAGAAACATAAATATGAACTAATTGATACCGATAATTACCTTTCTTAAATTTCCACTCAAGAAAGGAAACAATTGAAAGCGAATATAGTCAAGTAATCAATTAATGGGGGAAGTATTTTAGGGTCAAGAACAAATTTGAATTCAAAAACACTAATTTCTAAGAGAGGAATTACCGGGATTCCATTTTCAGCCGCAGTTCCAAAATTAGGGAAGAATATATGGGCTTGGCGGCTCAAAATTAGGGTTTGAAGTAGTTCTAATGGACCATGGGGTGAGAGCTCAGTGTGGCTGTGAGTAGCGGCTTCTGGATTGCATTTTTCAGTCTCCAATCTGTTCGAAAATAGGAAAGAACTCAAAATTATCAAAAGGAAGTAATCTGGATTATCAAATTGAAGCCGTAACCGCAATAGTAATATGTGTAGAGTGTAGACTCATACCTTGTCATCCACAATCGAAATCGGGGATTTGAAGGATTCTAATGGAGTTACTGGAGCAGAGCAAGGAGAAGCTCTGACGACGATGATTCTCTGTTACAGACTTTGCGAGGAGAGTTGGGTCGTCAACGTCGCACCGTGGGGAGAGCTGCGACTGGGATGGATGGTAATGGAGGGAGGAGATGAAAGCGAAGGAGGGGATGGTGATCTCAAGCGAGGGAGGAAACAGATTGATGTCGAGAGAGAGAACGCCGAAAATGAGAGAGAAAGAGAGAAACAAATCCTTTTTTTGAAACTGAGAAACGGATCCTAAAATAAAAGAGGATTTAATATGGGAGAAGAAGAAAGGAGGAGAAAGAAGAATGGAGGATGAAGTGACACATAGGATTCAGTAGAATATTAGCCAATCAGTGAATGCCACATCATGCATTTTGGGACTGAGATCTTTTCCTGAATGTATATACTATGGATTTAAACTGAATCATTGTACAACACAAATCAATAGTATGCAGTGTTTGACACCTTCCCTCCTCTGACTCTGGTTTTCACTCCAATTGTTTGACCAAAATACAAACCAAGTGCAATGGTAACAAGTTGTAATGGTAACATGTTCCCTTGATGCATGTCTATAAGATGATCCTTAAATGTTGGATTTTTTCTGTTACACATGTACAGGGTGTTGGGGATGACTCTTCAGGTTAGAAAGCTGAAAGAAATTGTGAGCGTTGAAGCCAAGTAAGGGAAGAAGGACCTAAATTCTAAGGTAAACTCTTATAATGTGATATGATGTTGTTAACTCTATAGATCACGTTGATGCTTATTTTGGTAATGCTTAATTTAGTGTTCTAATGGTGCTTATTTGTTCATACTTAAATATTTTTCGTTCTAGAATACAAATATGTGAGATTTTTAATGTGTTTGTTTGAACTCTTATAGTGCAAAATTGAATGAGGAGATAACTGTAAATTTTCCTAACTCATAACATTACCTTGCTGACCATTTCCCCTTTTAATAACTACTTGCATATGTTGTCCTTATAGGATGCATGTTTGAAACAAGTGATGTTGGTCTTGCTAGATAGTGGAGACCCCAAGTTATAGGTGCTCGGGGCTACTTGCTGATTTCCCTATCGCTTCAACTCAGATATTTGGTAACAAAGATCTCTTTTATGTTTAATTCTTCATTATATTGCTTTTCAAGTTGGTCATATGATGCTTGAAGCCTTTCTGTTTGAGTTTTGTAAAAACAAAGGACTTAATTTATCAATCTATTCCTGAGAGTTACATAGTTTACATCCACAGTAAAAACATGTTTAAATTGTATGCTATAAATAAGAAAGAGTGGCTACAAGTTAGAAGTTAGAACTCAATTGGGTGTGAGGTATGTACAATTAATTATTTGGCTGTTTGCTAAAATTAACAGGATGTGACCGAATATCCACATGAAATCCCAACCTGAAAATATTTGAGGATGAACTTATTTGTTATTAGTAAGTAAAACTTCAAATGCACAACAAGCTTCATAGCTGAAAGAGGAAAGGAGACCACCTTAATTTATACCTAACAGTTAGTTTATATGTATGCATTACTTGATGATGGGGTATCTGCCTTTTTATATTTACCCTTATGCAAAATGATATTCTTACAAAGTTTGAATGATGAGGATTTTATTGTTGTAGTCATCTTCGTCTTCATTTAACAATTCAGTTATAATGTCAGTTATAGGCGGTTACATGTACAACTGTAGCAACAACTTTCAGATAGATCAGTAGCTCTACTCTACACTCTGCTATAAATATAGAAGCTTTTCTACCTAAAGAAAAACAATGAAAGCTGAAACTTTTCACTGAAAGATCTCTCATCTCACTCAAAGCATATTAGTCAGAGCCGCTAAGACTTTCATATTGTTTTAGGCTATTAGGTCGCCTCTCGAGAATATAATAGAACTTACTGTACAACATTCCATGTCTATTCACTTGCCTTTCGGAAACACACTTCAATGTCATTATAATTATAATATGATTTCAGGTGTGAGTTACTGTTATATATGGTTCAGTTTATCACCTTTTTATTCTTAATTTTTATTTTCTTTCAGTTTTGTATTATTTTGATTTGGACAATTGATTATGTTTTTATGATTTGTCAAGTGATATGTAAAATTTAATATTTCCAAATATTCTTAAATTGAATGAGAGTAAATTTATGAGATAATGTTTATTCGACAGATTATGATATTGCTTTGAGGAAAAGTAATAGGATTTTACTGTAATTGCGGTTAAACTGGTCCAGGTTGAGGAATGAGGATAACCTACCATCCATGTAAAAGTTCTCTTGATCCTGTTTCAGGCACAAAGAAACAAGTTGGTGTAGTCATTCAATTTCATGCTTAGAGGAGCAACAAATCTGTGTTCATTTCCAAATTTCTGAAGTCTGAAAACTTCTAAGTTCTAATACCTCCATGTAAAATAATCTGCAAAGAATGTCTTATAATAATAACTACTGTAGCATATTTTTTGTTACCAATAGTCCAATATATTAATTCATTTTCTATGAGCTTTAGAAAAAAGTATTTGGATCTTCTATTTTAACCTTCCTTCTGTTCATATGATGTAATGTAGGGTGGGAGAAAGTCATTGAAATAAAAGAAAATAGCAAATAAAATGTATTTCAGATTATATTTTGTGGTGTTTGTATTATGTTCTGTCCTACTATATAGAAGCTAGCAACTCAAATTCCTGGAGTCTGCTGATATCTCCATCTAAAACGATATGTAAAGAGACTCTCAAAATATGCATTTCAAATAAAATTTCTTAACAATTTTGGTAAGGATGGTGAGTGAGTTTAGTTATTGCATTCATTTCTCAAGTAGCATGTTCTTTCTCCTATATTAGCAACATAGGCATGCGTTGGTCCCTGTTACAATAAGTAATTGCTTAAAAGGAGTCATAAGGCTTATCTTTATTATATAATTCACTTTTTAAACTAAATTTTCGAAACATATGCCTTTCTTCTACAAAGAAAGTAAATGGTTGAGTTGAGAAAACCCAATGAGACATGTAAGATTAGAACTATTTCAGCTAACAAATTATAGGTTTGCGGATCTCCCAACAAATGCTAACAATACTTTTAAATTATATTTGGTATTAATGAAAAATTGAAGACAAAGTTAGAAAGAAGTTCCATTCAAAGCTAAACTATACTTGGCTACAAACTCCCTTTAATTAATCTGTTTTTACACAGATTTTTTATACATTTTGGCTCTAATTTGAATGTTTTTTACTTAACAAAGTCTTCATGGACATATCTACATCTCTAAAGATTGTTTTCGGTAGAATTCGTTTGCAAGTATTTGATATAAAAGAAGGCTTTGGGCAATTCCCCTGTCAACACGCTAAGGGAAGATAGGGTTCAGGCACAAAGAAGCAGGTTGATGTTGTCATACAGTTTCATTTTAAAGTGAAGAAAGGAGTCAAGCACAAAGAAACAAGTTGGGTATGATCATTTTGTTTCATTCTCAAGTAAGAAAGGATTCATGCACAACAAAGCACGTTGGGTGTAGTCGTTCAGATTCCTTTTGTTTTTAGTCATGGTGGTAACAAACTCTTATGTTTACTTAAAAAAAATTAAAAGCTTATGTTCAAGCACAAAGAAGCTTTTTAATGTTTAGAGTTTACTCTTTTTCTACCCTACATTTCCCTTTTGTTTTTAGCTACATTAAACTGTGTATGATTTAGAGTTTCACCTGGTCTTTTAATAGTAAGAAGGATTACAATGGTGATGATTATTATCAAGTGAGGTCAATCATCCATTTGATGTTAAACTTTTAATAGAATGAGAACTTTAGATGATAAAAAAAAGGTTTGTTTGAACTGCCAGATTTTTCCATTCTTGAATACCCAAAATGTCCTTTGCTTTTAAGCTTTGTTCTTTCTTATTTGGCAAAAGTTTCTTGCAGTTTATTCATTTAATTTCAGGTTTACTATCTTAAAATAGACATCAGTTCTTATGTATGTTAGAATTAGCTTGAAATGTGATGCTAGGTTATCCTTATATCTTTATTTGATGGAATATATTTGTTGTTTTGACAATAAAATGGATATTTATGGAAGAGACAAGTTAAAATGGATTTCATTATCTTCATATATTTATCAGATTTATTAAATAAATTAATGTGTATCACCTTTATAAATATTTAATTTTGACCATATGTAATAGTTTTTTTTTTAACTTACCATATGTAATAGTTAAATCATGCCTTTGTTTATATTTCTCAATTTTATTTATACTAATCAAATTTTACAGATTCTTAAAACAAATATTATACCAAACAACTTTAATGTAAACAAAGTAAGAGATTAATTTCTATGCACCGACGATGTAAATAAGTTTTACACTATGATTCAATCACATCCCTCCATTTTATTAGCTTACAATTAATTTTAAATTTAAGAATATCTAAAAATAGGAAATGGAAGGTTATGATTGAATGATGGTGTAAAACTTTTTACACCGTCGGTGCATAGAAATTAATCTCAACAAAGTAAATAGAAATATTAATTAGTTAATAAATGAAATAATTGTTATTTAAAACAAGACATCACACACTGAACATTTCAACAAGTACCTTAGTACTTTTCATAAAAAAAAAAAACAAGTACCTTAGTAGGAATATCGTTCTAATCATTTTTTTTGAAAGTAACGAGCGATGATTTATTCACATAAACGGAAACAACATATGAAGAAGATAGAATGCCCTCGATATCCAGGGCATCTTCCATCTAGACCCCCAAAACAAAGAACGCATACTTAACCGATTGAAATCGTATTTAATACTAAAACAACATTATTTTCTTATGTAATGCGAAAAAAAGTAATAAAAGTTATAAAATATTTACTTTCTTCAACCGATGCAATGCGCGCAGGGCTACTGAACACGAGGAACCTTACTCTGTATATACAATTATTTTAGATCAAATTACACAGTATAAAGTGGTTAAGGAAAGATATATATTAAAAGTAATTTTAATTAATACAATTTCTATGTTTTTCCATAACTTTTTTTGAATTTTTATGTAAACAAGACTATAGAATAAAACTAGATGATAATTTCAAAATGAATTAGGGAATAATGCATTTAATGCAGAATTTGATGAGAATTATACTGTTTAACTATTTTATGCATTAAATGATAATTACTATTTCTAAAGGAAAATATGTCTTTTTTAATTGGCTTAAATGTACTTTTGGACCCCCAAGTTTATATTTTTTGCAATTGTTGACCCTGATCTTTTTTTTCTACGAATGAAGACCTTAATCTTTCAAAATGTTGCACCGTTTACCCTTCCGTCCAAATCCGTCAAAAACTTGACGGAACCTGTGACGACCAAACTCACACCCTACCTAACTATAAAATAAGAATATCTTCAGAGAAAAACACTTTTATTGATGAACTTTGAAGAAGTACAAGACCTTTTGGTCAGAATTCATCGATGTCCAATTGATAGTCTGAGAACGTCTCCAGGAAAGTTAGTCGCGCTAAGCGTCATTAAAAGCAATTCCTTTCCTTAGACAAGACGTCCCAAAGTCTCGCATGAACTCCTCTGAATCTTCCCCGACTACTTTGACTGCCTTGTTTACAACCAAAACCACAGCTTTCACACTTATTTTACAGTCTGATAGAGCACGAGTCCAGTCGTACACGTCCTCTTCCAGCAGCTGGTCTTTATTCTACTCGAACACTCCCGTATATTTACAACTATCTACAGCTCTTCCTGCCTCGACCACTTTTCACTCGAGTTCTTTCTCCTCGAACTCCGTCCCTAAGTTGTTCAATTAGAACAACCAATCAAAGCAAGAAAACCAGAGAACAAGAGGGGTGAGAAGCAGTTCAACACACTCAAACAGGAGAAACAGTGTAAAATAAATAAGCAAGTAAATCCAGTAAAAAGTAATATCGCATCCAACAAAATCATCCAAGATTCAACACACTCTAGACGAGGATGTTGATCACAACCAAATCCAATCATTAAAAATCCACCACACTATGATGAGGATGTGGGCCCAACATTCTCCAGGAAAGTCACCGAGAAGCCGCTCGGCAAGATGATCCTATGGGAGCCTGCAGTGTGATTAGGTTCCGGATGGGACAAACCTCAACTACTCCTGTTGATAGGTCCCACCTAACCACACCCCAAGGACCGCAACCCTTACGGTATCCCCTAGATCTCACAGCGTTACCCAATGGCACAGCCTGGCCTTGACTGTCCAGTTGGGGCCACTGACCTTTCCTGCTCATAGAGTATCTGCAAGCCATTAAAAATCTCTTGGAATTATTCTGAGAATTGATCAAATAATATTTTCTTTAAAAAATCGGGATGCCTCGAAAAATATGTTTAAGAAAAGATTCGGAGGCTCCTTCTTCGAGTCAATTCTCAGGAATAAATCCCGTTTTAAATAATCATTTTTAAAAACAAAGAGGGACCCAAGGGAGGTCCAACACCTATTAATTCACACTATACTCCCTCATGAGTTGAGCATTCTCCCCCCCCTTACCTTTCTTCGAAAAATCCTTCGATCGATTATCTGCAATAATAATGTCGTACATCACTTTAGTCACTTCTCACCTTAAGGTTATAAAATTCCATGTTATTCTTTAATATCCGGTTTTTTTTTAAATAATTAGGCGGCAAGGTCGTCCATCGTTCTATAGCTTTAAAATCAGGCGGCTTAGCCGACCATCATTATATAACTTATAAGGCGGCATAGCCGACCATATATTTTCGATAGGCGGCAGAGCCGACCATTGGTGGATAAGGCGGCAGAGCCGACCATAATATCCAGGAATTAATTATTTAATTATTATTTAGCTTAAACTTGAGAAATTAATAACTTCCATTCTAGATATCCAAAATTCATTCCGTTTCTTTCTAAATGTTCATTTTAATCCCATGAATCATAATCAAGTCTTATTTCGTATTAAGTCGTCACAATTAGTGAGTTATAAAACCGTAAAGTTACGTACCGTCTCCTTTTCCGAAACTATATCAAATCTCAGTGAAATTCAAAACCGATTGCGTATACGGACTCCTTATGATGCAAGGATTCAGGAAATATGATTTTTTCCAAGTTCTGGGAACTTTTCCGGTGAGCCCGCCGGAGAAGGTGGCGGTTGGCGGCGGAGATCCGGTGAAAAGTTAGAGTTGAGGGTGGAAAATGGTTGGAAAAGGATCCTCTCACTCCCAGGAACTCAATGGTACAAGTGGGTAGCTCAGAAGGTCTCTAAATTGGCCAAAACGACAAGCTCTTTGAAGCTTTCTCCGGTCAACAATGGCAGAATGAAAAATAGACCTCCAAGCTTCAAAATTCTTGCACAGATAGCTTCCTTATGAAATTATAAGCAGGATAGACACTTGAATCGACAAAATTGATGGAGAAATGAGTGAGAACGAAGAGCTCAAAGTTTCAGAGCTTTATGAGCTCGGTTGGGCTATTGCAGGGACAATTGAGCTCGGTTCTGGGTTGGTTCACACTCTAATGGACTCAAGGAAGCTAATGGAACAAAAATGGAGGGATGAATCGGTCTAGAAAGCAATTTCCAAAGTTTGGCCGTGAGCTACTATTTTGGCCGTTCACCACCGTCTTTGTGGCGGTTGTTGGTGGCTAAGGGTGGTGGCTGAGGCTTCAGGGGGTGGAGGAGAAGGTTTATGCCAAGTTTCAAGGCTTGGGTTGCTCTAATTTGAGCTGGTTTGAACTTGAAC
Source organism: Lotus japonicus (assembly GCF_012489685.1). NCBI lineage: Eukaryota > Viridiplantae > Streptophyta > Magnoliopsida > Fabales > Fabaceae > Lotus > Lotus japonicus. The sequence continues at coordinate 34,612,421 of NC_080041.1, forward strand.
TTCGTGGTGGTATTTATAGACAAAACCAGGGACCTGAATTTGAATTAAAACTATTTCTGATGTCACAGTTAGGTCCCTATAGAATAGGTCGGTTATTAACTTTGGTCCTTCAGAGTTAAGTCAGTTTGCAGTTTAGTCCTTCCTGAAATAATTTTTTATTCTCATCTTTATCCTTTGAATTCTCTAGAACTTCTAGGACTTGATTATTTATTTTAATTATTTATAATAATAATATTAATAATAATAATACTAATAATAATACTAATAATAATACTAATTAAAATACTCCTATTATTTCTAGTTGAGGGAAAAATTTAGGTCGTTACATTGTTCCACTTACCTGGCCTTCCGACGGAAAGGTAAACGGTGCAACGTTTTGAAAGATTAGGGTCTCCATTCAAACTAAAAATAAGATCAGGGTCAATAATCGCAAAAAATGTAAACTTAAAGGTCCAAAAGTGCATTTAAGCCATTTTTTTAAAAATCCACCTTTTATCCACGTGGAAGGCCATATCAGCGTGTTCCGTCAAGTTTTTGACGGATTTGGACGGAAGGGTAAACGGTGCAGCGTTTTGAAAGAATATGGTTCCCATTCGTAGAAAAAAACGATAAAGGTTGACAATCGCAAAAAGTTAAAACATGAGGGTCCAAAGGTGCATTTAAGCCTTTTTAATTATACTGTTTGACTATTTTATGCATTAAATGGTAATTACTATTTCTAAAGGAAAATATGTCTTTTTTAATATGTAGATTAGATGATAATTTCAAAATTAGTTTTTTATATGTATTTATTTTACTTAAAATAAAGCATCATTATTTTTAAATTTTAATATTTTTGTAAATTATATTTTCTCCTTTAGATTTAATACAAAATTGTTGGATGAAAAATTAATTTTAATTTTTTTTAATTTCAATTTTTTTTTAATAAGGTATAATGCATAAATTGATTATAATTATTTTGGTTTGATTCCTTATTGAATTAATACCTTTGTATGCTTCTCTACTTCTCCCTGAAACTATATAAATGACCCATATGGTGAAAATTGAAGGCAGTCTGTTACTCGACATTGATAGTATATAAGGATGTGTCTTTGATTTTTGAAATGTGTTCCTCCTTACCACCCTCCTATTTGATTCATAATTATTTTGAAATAGAAGGATATAGCTGGATAATGGTGCTGATGGATGGTGATGTGAAAATGGTTTTAGAGGGTTGAAGAAGGTGATTAGATGGAGTTTAGAGAGGGTTGAAGAAGTGTGGTGTACCCATCCTCCCTCAAATAATTCTATTCTTTTTAATGTGTAAAAGGGGGAGCATGAATAGGTAGAGAGGAGCTTTTTTATTTTGTTTTTTAGGCATCATCACTCTCTTCTCCACCAAAGAACTCATTTAAGAATTAATAGAAAAATAAATTTTAATTAAATTTCTCAATTTTACAATTATATTTAAATGTACTACATAGTTATATAGTCTACTTTTGATTTTGTAGAAATTATATGATAAAAAGCTTCCACAGGGTGGAACATTTTATATGAAAATACTTTAATTTTAAAACTAATAGAAAAGTAACATTTTAAAATAAGCACAATGATTAGACCTAATTTCGTTTGGAATGCTACATGGGGGTTACTTGGTGATGGAATTTTGCATGAAAGAAGGAGAATACTTCAAATACCAGGTTGTTCAAAATATTAATTTTGTGGGTTTTTTATTATATTTTTTAACTTCAGTTATCTATTTAACAATTTTACTTTGACATTTTTTCAAAATCTACAAAATTTGTGTTTGGTTGAGATAGAAAAAATGCTCCAACGAAATGGCAAAGGATATCTGATATTTGATGTTGTGGAACAGTTTCAGAACAATTTCATAGTAGATGAGCTTAACTACAACAAAGAAGAAATGACAACTAAATATGCATCCTTTATAAATATGATGACAGCTGAATAGAAGGGTGCATATGACAACATAATGCAGTTAGTGTTGTTTGATAATGAGATTTTTCTTTTTATACTGGAAAAACTTTCGTCTGGAATATTTTATCTGCAACCATCCGTTCAATGGGTATGATTATTCTAAATGTAGTTTCAAGTGGTATTGCTTCATTGTTGTTGCTCGGCGGAAGAACAACACATTTCAAGTTTTCCATTCCTTTGCAAACCGATGAAATAATTACTTGCTACATCAAACAAGGTAGTTTAACGGAAAATTTACTTATGCGTGCCAAATTGATCATTTGGGATGAAGCTCTCATGTTAAATAAGAATTGTTTCGAGGCACTAGATAGGACTTTGTGAGATATCATGAGACAAGAAGATGAAAGCAATATAGACAAGCCATTTGGTGGTAAGGTTGTAGTTCTTGGTGGTTACTTCAGACAAATTCTTCCGATCATTCCAAAAGAAGGAAGGCAAGACATCGTATTTGCTGCAGTTAATTCTTCTGATCTTTGGAAACATTGTAAGGTTTTAAAGCACACCGGAAACATGAGATTAGGCACAATAGGATTACCAAAGCATGCATTATAAATAAAAGAATTTGTTGACTAGATTCTCAAAATCGGTGATATTGATTTCGATTCAAATGAGTTTGGCGAATCAAATATTGAATATTCAGCAGATCTTTTAATACATGATAGCTAAAATCCAATTCTCGATCAGGTTGATTTGCATTTCCCAATTTGGTGTAGAACATGAAGAATGACAAGTTTTTTGAGGAACGATGATATTGTGCCCTACCTTGGAATCTGTTGAGATGGTTAATGATTTTATCCTTGAATTACTTCCAGGTGATACAAAGGAGTACTTAAGCTCCGATAGCACTTGCAAATCTGATGAGGACACCGAACTAGAGTAAAAATGGTTTACTACTGAGTTCTTAAATGATATTACAGGCTCAAGAATACCGAATCACAAAATACCATTGAAGGTAGATGCTCCGATAATGCTTTTAAGAAATATAGATCATGCAGTCGGTTTATGCAATGGGACGCGACTAATTGTATTTGATCTTGGAACAAATGTTATACGTGCCGGTGTAATAACAAAAACCAACGGATGAAATTTTCATTCCAAGAATGGACATAAATAAATGATGTCAATTTCCGATCAGTATGTGCTTTGCAATGACTATAAATAAAAGTCAATGTTAGTCATTGTCCCACGTTGGCCTATACCTTACATGCCCAATCTTCACACATGGCCAATTTTATGTAGCTCTCTCAAGGGTAAGGTAAAGAAAGTGACTCAAATTATTAGTCCTGGATAAAGAAGGAAAAGTGACAAACAAAATGAAAAACGTAGTTTACAAAGAAGTGTTTGACAATATATGAGATTTGTAGTTGTTTTTAAAATTTATTAATCCAATTGTTAATTTTGAGCTAAATTATCAATTAGAAATTAGTTATACTCAATTTTTTTTACCATTTGTTGCCTAATTTTTAGACTTGCATTAATTAAAAGATTATTAGATTTGAACCTTTTGTAAATTGATTTTTTAATGAATAAAAAAAAAACGAAACCTTTGCTTATTAAAATTTAAAAAAATCATCAACATCGTATCTGCTGCAACTTATTGTTTGACAAAAAACTACATAGGCAGACATAAATTGACAGAATTTGTACTATAAGAACGTTACTCATTTTCCTTACCATCACACGTTCTTTTCATCTCATTTGAACACATACATCATGAATTCTTGCTTCAGCCATCTTGGCCAAATCAATCTGTCAACGCATGAGTGATCTTTTATTGTGAGAGTCCTTAAGGTTTGGTATTCTGAAGATGACGATGAAAGGCTCCATCATATGTCCTATAATTTGTTGCTGATGGATTCAAATATTTGTATCCATAGAGTCTGATACTATTATTAATAATTCAATATATTTTATTTTCCTTCATGATCAGGCAATGATTGGAACCTAATTGATTTATAGGGTCAAAAAATTCAAGAGGCTAGGAATGACATTGCAAATCGTTTTGAAGATATTATCACTGAAGGTTTAGTCTATTACGAACTTCGGCAATAAAAACTCATGAGCGAAACGGAGTAGTGGTAACGAAAATCAATGAAATTGATATCGAATCTCATGGTTAATTATAAGCCGAAAAAATATCTTATTTCAATTTTAAAATAAATAAACGTGTAAACTACTACACAAGCAGTTAAGTTATTCTTTGTTTTCGAAGGATAAAAATTAATGTGTGTTATTCGATGAATTTATCGACGAGTTGAACGCATTTCCAAGTACTAGCGATATCGAACATGTTGTTGTTGGCAAAAGTGATAGTTAATCAAGACACATTTACATTTTTTGCTCTACGTACTAAATCAACTTTTATTTATAATAACACATATATTTTATCTTTATAACACCCGACCATACAAAAAATCTTTAGTGAATATCAGCTAACTGCTGGGTTAAAATGAACCAAAGTTATGTTTAATCCTGCCATTCCAGAAGCGGTGTCTTTCATATGAATGTCTATTATAATTCATCTTCCTTGATTTATTTAATCTGCATAACACATATTCTATAGTTTACAAAAGACCTTAAAATCACACTGCCAACAAATTGTACTTAAATCACCATACTTTACAACATCAACTTGGCCAAGATTAACCTCTTTTTTTTTGACAAAAAACTCAATATTTTTTTAGATTTAATTTAACATATTAGGATTATTCACTGCAACCAAGACAAAATAAAACAACTTTGACGAAATACATAAAATTTACAAAACAATTAAAGAATAAACTACACAATTTTTTAAAAAAGCAATGAAACTTACATATAATTTTCAATTCCCCCGTGCAAGGCACGGGTCATATACTAGTACTCCCTCCGGTCCTATTTATAAGCATGAAAGAGAAGAAAAATCTTGGTCCTTTTTATAAGAACCAAATGAAAGTTTGAGCTATATTAATTATTTTTTTCCAATGATGCCCTTATTAATTCTAGCTTGTAAAATGTGTCTCATTAATTATTCTCTCTCTTTCCCACTTTCCAACACTAATAACAAAGGGTAATTTTGGAAGTTTATTTTGATTCAAGACATATTTAATGCATTTTATCTAGTTTAACTACATTTCTTAAACTATGTGATTTTTTTTTTGCTGCTTATAAATAGGACCGGAGGGAGTAGTATAAATAGATAGATAGATAAATAGATACTATTAACCTCAAAATTATTGTAAATGGTTTTATTATTATTGAATTCATTTGAGTTATGGAATGCCATAGAATAAAATTAATATAAAATATGATATCACTAAAGGAACATACATAGGGAATTTCATAGGACACATATTATTAGTTTAGATTTGTTGAAATATTAATCAACTAATAATTAATATTAATAAAAAACCTTAAACGTTAAAGGTGATTCAATAAAAAACTCCCCTAACCTTTCCTCTTGATCTTCCTTCATTAATGTCATTCTATGGACTTATACTATTAACTTTAAAATTATTTTAGAAAAACTTATTATTATTTATTTCATATGAGTTATGAAACTTATAAAGACAATCTTAATATTAAATAAGACTTTACTAAAAAAAGACTACTTATATCTGTCAAGTACAAAAAAAAAATTGTTATACAATTTCAAAAAAAAATTGTTATATAAAAAGAATTAATTCAAAGCATCAATTACAAATAGCACAAATAAAAAAATAAATACACTCATAAAAAAATCTACGACAATGAAAAATAACAAACACAATCAAAAACATAAATTAACATTTCAAATAAAAAAACATAATTATCACAAAAAAAATTCTCTCCTTTTCATACGAATAAATAATTTAAAAAACCATGAAAAAACACAATAAAAAATAAAAAAGAATTCTCTCGTGCAACGCACGGGTCAAAAGTACTAGTGTATATATATTATACAACTTATACTTATTTATAAAAATATTTAAATAAATATAGTTTCAACTAAAAATTCATTCAAATGGACTGACGAACGCATTGTCGCGGGTGCGTGTCAAAGTATTTTTGCTTTGAATGCAGTACAAGGTATTGAACACCAGGATCGATCTCACAAGGACTTGATAAATTATTAATTGATGTTAGAGTAAAACAAAAGCAAATAAAAAGGGGTTTTTTTGATTGATTTGATAGAAGATAACAAAGCAATAATTAAATAGATCAGACAGAAGAGAGAAAGCGTTAGTCATCGGATTATCACATTCAAGTGCAACAAACCTTCATTGGTTACAAAAAATTAATTCTTCCTTATCAATTCCCTAATTCGTGAGCACTAATTAACTAAGCAAAAATTAATACACAGTTTCCTAAACTAAGCGATTAAGAAACAATTACGAACTAACATGAACTAAGCGAACATGCATCAACTCTTATTTCTAAAACTACGGAATTAAGCAAACCCTAGATCAGAAATAGAGATGAAGAGAATTAATAAAGAAGGAATTTTCATTAAAAACAGAACCTCAAGTTTAGAAACACAAGAATATTAAAAATCCTAAGACTAACTATGGAGTTTAGCAACTCATAATAGAAAAGAGAGAGAAAGGAGGAGGAGGAGGTTATGGTGAGATGAGGTGGTGGTGAGGTCTAACAAAAGACTAAACCTCACTTATTTATACTAATAAATAAACTTGTTCATCAAGTAACAATCCTTGTTATCTAAATCTTTTCTAAATCTTCACAAAATCGGGCCCACATAAAAGAGTAATCTGCTGAACACTCAGGAATTCACGGGTCCCACAAGGAGTTTGAATCATCAATCACGGTAAACATGAGAATCTTAGCTATTTAAGTCAGCTTCGCGGGCCTTCAATCGGATCCTAATTCGGAGTTCTGTAGCCCGAGATATGATCATTTTAGTGCAGACTGTTCCGGACTCGCAGGATTAGCGACAGCAACTTTGCAAGGCAATTCTGACCAAGTTCAAGGCTGGTTCTCGAATTGTACTGCACATGAAAATTGTAGGGCTTCGAGTTAGCTTTTCAACGACATATTATTCGCCCTATTTGGATATTAGTAACTCCAGATGGAACCTGTTCTAGCAAAACAGTCACAGAAACTAAAAGTGAAAGAATTAAGCACTTTTCTATGAATAATCCAATTATGCACTAATGGTCAGAACATGACTAAGTCATAACAATTAAGCACAAAAATGTATAGAATGAAGCTTAGAGAGACACACGTAAAGTGCATCAATTATGCGCTTATCATGGACAAATATAGTCACACATTTAAAAAATATTATCTAATGTTGTAATTTACGCTATAAATTATTTGTCGGATTTATTCTGGTCATATTTATAAGAATCAAATTAGGGATTTACTTTAATGTTTTTTTTTATAAGAACCAACTTGACGTTTGTGATGCATAAATTATTTGTTTACAAGAATACTCTCATTTAATTCAAATTTGATTTCTCTTGCTTTTCTCTCTCCTAATTGTTAATGATGCATAGAAATTTAAAAAAAAATGAGTTAATAATAATTTTGGAAGTTCAATATTTATTGAGAAAAAAAATTAATGCACTTAACTAGGCTCTGTTTGGCATGCCTAGCTGATAAGCTAGCTGAAATCCGAAAGCTTATAGGTTAGTTGATATGTCCCCCAACTCCTACCATTTAACCTATCCTACGGGGACACTTATATAATTCATTTTCCATTTAACATTACTTTATATCCACATCACTACATATATGATATTTAAATATTAAAATAAATAGCACTTTAAATATTTTAACTTCGTTCAAATTATTTATTATCTAAAAAATAAAATTTTAATTTCTTTTCGTTTTTATATTTATATTAATTTAAATAGAATAAAAAACAAATCTATATTTTAATTTAATAAAGTAAGCTTATATTTTCTACATTAGTAAATATTTTTTTTATAATCTTATACTAACACTTGAATATAATTATTTCAAAATAAAAATAATTAGAGTTTAGTGTTTTAATAAATATAAAAATAGTTATAACATACTTTTATTAAAATGATAAGATAAAAATAAGAATAAGCTTTAGTTGTTATAAATATGATATGATTGGAATTTGGAAGTACTGAAGTAAATATTTTAATGAATTTATTTTTCTTGGGAAAATAGATATTTTAAATACAAGGGAAAACTAATTTGAGGTCCATGCTAAATTGGTAACCATCAATTAAGAAGAATCTCCTCTCGCCACGTATCTAAGCCAAACCAAACCGCCTTAAAGGGTCAAAGAAGAACCTATTTATTTTCTTCATCTCTTTCACTCTTGTCAATTTCATTTGATCAACCACAAAAAAAAAGCCAAAATGATGAGAATTGCAGCATCCGCGAAGAGAATCATCGGAACGGCGTCGTCGTCGTTGGAGGCGCCACACCCGGCGATTAGGGTTCTGCCGCGGCTCTACCACGAGAGGGTGGTGGACCACTACGACAACCCCCGGAATGTTGGATCCTTTGACAAGAACGACCCCAACGTTGGCACCGGTCTGGTCGGAGCACCCGCTTGTGGCGATGTCATGAAGCTTCAGATTAAGGTTGATGAGAAGACAGGGAAGATCGTCGATGCTTGCTTCAAGACCTTCGGTTGTGGATCCGCCATCGCTTCTTCCTCCGTCGGTAACTATGTTCATTCTATTTTGTTAACGAATAATAGCTAGGTTGTTTTTTTAAATCTTTTGTGATGTTGAAATTGTTTATTGCTTTCTTCAAATTGTTAGTATCATGATGATTGCGATTATGGTATTGTGTTCTTTTTTGTTTTTTGCTTTCTCTGTTTTTTGGTTTTGGGGTGAAATTCATAGGTTTGTGATGGTGGGGGAGATAAAGGGAGATGTAAACTATAGTTTTTTTTTTGGGTTTGCATAATGAATAATTGGCTCATTGAGGATGTTTCTATGTTTGCAGCTACTGAATGGGTGAAGGGAAAGCAAATGGAGGAAGTTCTGTCCATTAAAAACACGTAAGAACCTGCCTTAAATCTCTTGGAAAACATTTGCTGCAAGTGTGTTGGTGTAAATGATTTATGATCTTATTATCTTAATTATCTTCTTCTGACCTATAGTTGGGTGTATTGTAGTTATGGCTTATGCAAATATTGGAATTGGGTCGTCATAGAAATAATAATTAGTATATAAACCATAGGCAACGATATGGAGTAGGATCCTCTCAAGTTCACTTGACAACATTGTGTTATCTCTCCCTTCATAAATATTCATCCACCTATTCAAACATATGAAGAGAGATAGGCGCAAAATTTCAACTTAGGCAAGAGCTTACACTTTAGAGGATCTCCCAAGGAACTAGTTTCCGAGTTATGCAGCAAGTTTTTTCATATTTTTTCCCCTGCAGGGTTCAATTTTAAGCCCTTTGGTTCAGTTTTAATGTCTGAAATTGAAGGAAGTCATAGTTGGTTTCTGTAGAAGATGATTAGGTGTTCATTTGGTTCCGCATTTGACCCCCTTCAGAATTGCTTTTAACCTGTTAAATCATGTGTATATGTTTGGGATGCATCTGAGAATCGATTGTGGCAAGTAGAAATCAAGTTATCCTGAATTCAAATTAAAATAACAGTTGAGTCTGTCTGTTCAATTGGTTAGTTGTAGAAGACAACAAGACTGGTTAAATACAAAACTAACATTTTTGGTTGGTTTAATGTCTAATGCTAGAAGATGTGTTGTTCTTGTTCTCTTTCATAATTATCTTCTCATCTCCTTGTTAGATGATGATGAGTTGATGAATCTACTGGCTGCTGAAAAATATTTGCATCTTGTTTTGAACATTTTTGTTTGTTGATCATGTGCTATCTCTAGAAGTTTAATTCTACTTTTGTCATTCTAGCTTTGGTTATGGTTTCATGATCAATGAATAGGTTTGTTCTGTTTTAGTATTTGAAGTCACACTGACAATAATTAATTCCCTGCAGTGAGATTGCAAAGCATCTGTCACTCCCACCAGTGAAGCTTCACTGCAGCATGCTTGCTGAGGACGCTATAAAAGCAGCTGTTAAGGATTTAGAAGCTAAGCGTGGCCCAGCAACTGGAGAGAAAGCTGCCACTGCATGATTTGCTAACCTCTAGTATGATGAGGTGAACAACCATTAGTTTGACTCTCTAATGGTGTTAACTAGTCAATTGCGATCATTTCAACATCATGAGGCCAAACATTTCTTGGTTGGAGCTAGTTATTAGACTGTTCTGTCACACTCATAGGTGAAGTAAATATTTGTATCTCTTGCCATAGTTTATTATCTGCATGTTTGTAGGAGGGAAGTCATATATGTGTTAAAACTATGAACACAATAAAATAAAGCAGAATATTTACATATTGAAATATTTGTTGGTCCATGGGTTACCACAGCATATTTACACAATTTTGTTTTGGAATCATATGTTTGTTTATAACTCAACGCCCTGACTCTCTCATATTAAAGCAAGAATGCTTTTGTATTGATCGAGTTTAAAGAGAGAATGCTGTTGTTTTTGCGTTTTCTTCTTTGCAGATGAGGCTTCATTGCAAGAAGCATCAGAATTTCCTATAGCCATGTTAACAATGCTTGAAAACCGTGCAATATAATCTATACCAAGTATCAATAGTATATTCTTCCACAATGTGTGCAAACCTCACAATTTCCTCTTCCAAAACCTCAACCTCTACCATTACTTCTGCTTCTGCCTCTTCCAAATTGACGAAACTATTTCTTTTCTTCTTACACAATCAAAGTATTTTCTACCTACCACAACATTCACAATTATCTTGGACTCATCAACTGAGCTAATTTTTTTCTGCCTTTTTCCTGTTGTAGTATCATACATAATACTTTGTTTAATGCAAGTAAAGGATCTAAAAGAAGGATATGAGATCTTACGACAAAATATTGTTCTTGGAGTCCTTGCAAAAACTTTGGAACTTGATTTTACAATCTAAATGCCTTCATGTCAATCATGGCTTGGCAATTTCATTTCACTACACAAGTGCATCCACAAAATGGTCTATAATTCTCAAGCTCTTCCCACAGGAAGATTTGTCAAATACTCAGTGACATCCATTGTTCCTTGCAGCAGATTTGAAACTTGTAGTTCAAAGATTCTTACCAAGTTACCTTGAGAGAACCTTTCTCTCAAATCTTCCCATATCTATCTAATGTGCACTATCCATCTAGACTACACTTCTTGCAATTGCTGGTGGAATTTCTTGTAGCAACCCGGATAAAATCAATGTGTTACGATGCTCCCAAAAAGGAAACAACAGATCAAATGAATCTTGGCTTCTGAATTTTGCCATGATAGAACTTCATCTTGTTTTTTGATGTCAATGTCATTTTCATAGCTCTTGCCCATTCGTAGCAACTCTTGCCATCTAGAACTGGTGGAACCATAACCATCAATGGATTTTCACCAGGTGGACATAGTAAGGACTTGAGGAGTTGTGGCTAGGATCATCATTCTGGTATCTGCCCGATAATCCCAACAACATTTCCTCTAGCACATATCTACTTCACCATTAACGCAACAACTAGAAGCAAATCTTGGCTATCGAGATCTGATACCGCATCAAGCATGGTAGAACAAATTACAGGAGACAATTGACAAGAGAATCGTGAAGGGGAAAACTGAAAGAGTATAAATTCTCATTATTCACATACCAATACAAGTGAACTAAAATTATTATATACAATGTGAAGTAGTGTAAGAAACTTAACTATCTTCTAACAAACTAATTCCAGCCTAAAAGAATATAACTAATTATATTTCCTGCTAACAATTTAACAAGCTACTAACTTTTTCGCAAACTACAACTCAACTCAATTACTAACACACTACTTAAACTTAGAATCTAAAAGACTCATCATAGTTTGACTTGTCCATCAATTTCATAATTTCCTGTAACATTAGTGATTATTATGGGTCTGCTTTAATTTGTTGTTTTTTCCGTCAGCAGTATATGATAATGCAATCCTATCCCATATCATAACCTGTCTATCATGTGTGAAAGTTATCATGAGGGAGAATTAAGTTACAACTATCATGACAGGATAAGATAACAAGTTTTTATCCTTTTTAGTACCCTAACCCTAAATTCAATTATTTCAATATTTATATTTTATATAATTTAGAATAATATTAATTAATTAATATAAAAATATTAATTTTATGTAACAAAAAAATATAACAAAATTAATTTTAGTCATATATTGATTTTATTATTTAGCAATTTCTAGTTATTATTACTAAGTTAAATTATTTAGTACTCATAAATTTAATTAGAAAAGAACTAATTTATTAATAGTGAAAATATTGAATTTACTCATATAACATCTTGCTACTACTTTGTTAACATTAATTATTTATATTATAATAACAGTAAATAAAATAATTATTCATTAATAGTGAAATAGATTACTCACTTATAAATATTGATTTATTAATATTACTTTTTTAAAACTTGATTTATTAATTAATAGTAAATACATACTAGTTTTCTATTATCATTTGCTATTATTTAAAATTAGTCATCTACTTATATAATAATTTATAATTTTTTTCCAATAATAAATTTTAATTTAAATATAGAGTAGTTTTGAAAAGATAATAATTATAATAATATTATGTATTTTTTATTTAAAGAAAAATTTGATATATTTTTCATTGTTTATATTATTTACTATATTATTTTGTCTACCTTAAACGTCAGATATGATAAGAGTCTATCATGCTCTTATCCAATCATATATTTATCTAAGGGCTCGTTTGGTACACCGTATTAGGCATGATAGTATAAGCTTATACAACATATTATAGACTTATCCATTCTTTGGTGCTCACATTGTATTGTATAAGCTTATACATTAAAATGATGGATCATCTAATCCACCGTATAGATGATGGATAAGGCATGATAAGAGTGTGTTGTATAAACTACTTGAATATATTTAATCAACCGCCACCACCGCTGCCACCACTGCCGCCACATTGTCACCGCCACCACCGCCATCGTTGATACCGCCATCATTATCGCCACTACTACCACCACCATGTCGTCGTCGCCACCGCCCTCCACCAGCGTCGCCACCACTACCGTCATCGCCACCACCACCACCACCACTCCCACCATAGTTGATACCGTCATCGTTATCTTCACTATCACCACCACCATCGTTGATATTGTCATCGTTATCTTCACTACCACCGCCACCGCCACCACCACCGCCACCACCCTCCACCACAATTGTCACCACCACTCTCCACCGTCGTCGCCACCGCCACCATCATAACCTTCCAATACCACCACTATTGTTGCCACCAAATTATACAATGTATGACCAAACGTTGTATAATATTAAAATTTTATCAGGCTTTATCTTATCATGACTAATACAATCAGGCATTATACCATCATACCAAACGGACCCTAATTCTCTATCATATCATTCTCTTATACTATTATGACCACCAAACGGGCCCTAGAGGTACATCTCACATTCATACTTTGGTGGGCGTATTGACCACCACAAAATTTCATGGGAGTAAAAAATGCGCTAAAGTGGTTGTACGAGAGTGATATTATTGTTGATTTGACTCATCTAAAATATGAAAGATTAATTTAGAGGGTAAAATAAGTCAAATAGTGATTATTCACTTTAAAAATACTTTATTTTCTAAAATGTATTCATTGTAAGAGCATCTACATCCATCATACTCACTAAAATATCTACACTTCATTTTTTATAATTCCTCATATTGCCACATCATTTACACCACTTTACTAATTTTTTACTCCAACCCAACAAATTTTCTATAGTGGATCACACCTTCAACATCACATTTGTATATTTTATTATTTATCTCCATTTTAACTTAATTATATTAATTGTAAGTGCTTGTAATAAATACAAACTCACTTTTCAAGTCTATTGAAGAGTATCTATTCTCATATACTCATCTTTACCATGTTGGAATTGAATATGTACTCCAATGGTAATAGATACTCATAAGAGCAAGAGCATGTATTTAACATTAGATACTACTATTATTGAAGATGCTCTAAGGGTGTTCATGTAATTTGCACCTTGTGGGCTGCTGGACTATTCATGCCTAATCATAGGAAAGCAGTGGGCCCACTGTAAAAACTACCAAAAAGCAGCGGTGAATGAAATCCCCACGCTCTCTATCGTCGCGTATGCGCATACAGGGTGTAGGGTGTACTCCGACCAAACTAGGGGAATTTGGTTTGGCACCCCACCTATTGGGTTTCGCACCCCACTTTATTAAAAACGGGAATTTAAATTCCGATTTTAATACGAAAAAAACGGAAATTAAAAAACCGTTATGTATTTTAGCATATGTGGCACATTTTCAACCGTTCATTGCATATAAAAAACAAATCGGAATTTTAAATTCCGTTTTGAAAACGGAAATTAAATTTCCGTATTGAATACATGGGGTGCCAAACCCAATAGGTGGGGTGCCAAACCCAAATCCCCCAAACTAGTCATCATCGTATCGTATCTAAGCATAGCATAGCACCGTTCGAATCTCCACTCTCCACACGTTTCTCCGGTCGTTCTATCCTCACATCCTTCGAACTTCCAAGGTATGATCACCTTGTTCCTCTGAAATCTCACCCAATGAAATCAAAACCCATATCCGCGGTGTGTTAATGCAATATTTAATCCCCACCTTTCGTTTTATCATCATCAACCCAAGGTCCAATTTCCACTGACAAACTGTAAATGCCATCTTCGTTGTCCCATTTGTTGTTTATTTTTGGGTACACAACAAGCTATCTACTAGACTACTACCTTATAATTATTTATTTATTTTTGACTTATTATATAGTACCATGTGATATGAATGAATGGATAAAAAAGTTTGCTTGTTTGCGTGTGTGTGTTGTTTTGTTATGAATGTAGGAGGATAGGACCAGTTACCAAAGATAGGGGCAGTGAGGGAGGGTGGTGTTTGGTGGGGTTTGGGTGGTGTGGAATTCATATAAAATGGCTGGTTTGGTAGAACAAGAGGGTCAACAAATTCTTGGAATTGACGAAGAGGGTCAGAACAAGGTGACTGAGAATAAACGCACACATTTGGAAGGGGAAAGGGACATGATGGCTCCTGCAGCAGGAAGTTCAATTCACAGGTCTGGTTCAAGGCCTCAGCTTGATGTCAGCAAAGCTGAGATTCAAGGGAATGTGGAGGAGAAGTATCCCACCATTTTGTTGCCTAATCAATCTGATGATTTGTCTCACCTGGCTCTTGACATTGGAGGTATGTATTGTATATATGGTGATTGTTTACCAGGATTCTTTGTTAGTTTCAGGCTTATTGGTGATGTCATGTAAGAAGGGCAGATAATTCTCAAATTGAAAACACCAAAAGAGGACCTCATTCTTCTTGCCATATATATGCTTTGTGATGTTTGTTCCATTCTTTTTTGCTATGTGGTTTTTGTTGTTGTTATTATTAAATTTTTTTAAAGTTAGCATTTTTGGTTTAGTGCAAGTTTGGAAATTCTAGTACAATTGATTATAAAGTCAAAATCAATTATGGGGAGAAGCTTGTGTGAGTAGCTTATGGGTACATTGATTCTGAGGAAAAATAAGCTGATCCAACATGCTATTATATTTGGTATGAAGTACTACATGGAATTTCTAGAACAAACTTCCTTCTTTTGAGGAACTTTCCTTTTTAAACTCCAAAAG
Source organism: Lotus japonicus (assembly GCF_012489685.1). Lineage (NCBI taxonomy): Eukaryota > Viridiplantae > Streptophyta > Magnoliopsida > Fabales > Fabaceae > Lotus > Lotus japonicus. The sequence goes on from NC_080041.1 coordinate 34,628,103, forward strand.
GTTCTTTTTTCTCGATTCTTCACATTTTATGTCATCTTTTAGGTCTGGTCTTTCTCCCTGATTTCTGGCATTTTGAACTTTCTCTTGTGGAGAAAAAAGTTATCAATCTCTTGTGGAGAAAAAAGTTATCAAACCTATGACAGTACTTATAGCAGTTTGACCTTTTTCCGTTTTAAGATTTTCACAGTTCTGTGTCATGTTCAAGGATTTGAATTTCTTGCAGTTGATTTTTTCTAAATTCACTACCGTCAGAACTCCATAGCTGTTGAACTTAGATCAGACGGCTCAGATTTGAAGATATGATTGTACACCTAAAATCAGACTTTTAAATATGAGCCTTCCAATTTTGATAAGACAGTTATGGAATTCTGACTTAGCGGCCAATTTCATAATGACTTGATTAGTGTTTTCAGGAAAACTAAAGATTCCTAGTATCTGAAACTCAATCTTGTTCCTCATATGGGCAGGATCTTTGATAAAGTTGGTGTACTTTTCTAGACATGAAGACCAATCAGCTGATGATAAAAGGAAAAAAAGTGTGAAGGAGCGACTGGGGCTTTCTAATGGTAACAGGAGAAGCTTCCCTATTCTTGGTGGAAGGCTTCACTTTGTGAAGTTTGAAACAAGAAATATCAATGAGTGCTTGGATTTCATTCATTCCAAGCAGCTTCACTGTGGCGGTATATAGTCTAGTTTAGTTTGCTACTTTTCTCAGTCTCTTCTCTACCATATTTGATTGCCCAAATAATACTATGTATTCAAGATCATTTTATATTTTACTGGTCCTAAGGGTTCATTCAACTATGTTCAGCATTTCTAAAAAAATTAGCACATGTGTTGAAAACTCTATTCTATGAATCTCATTCTCATTGATTTTCAAAGTTACTGAATACAAGAGTGAATACTGTTTATATAGTGAACACTCTAGCTTGTCAATCAAGCTAACCAATCTTAACAAACTCTAACAAATGCAGTTATGACAACTCAGCATGACAGCTAAGCAAAACTAACTTTGACAGCTAGCATAACTAACTCTAAGATTGACTGTATACACAGTCAGCAGCTACTTAATAGTAGCTTCTAGTACACGGTATATGATGTACTCTAATAGACCCCCTCAAACTCAAGGTGGGTGAGAAGGAACTTTCTCAATCACATTGAGTTTGGAACGAAGAAGTTCAAACCGGGTAGGAGAGAGGGCTTTAGTGAAGAGATCTGCTAGCTGATCCTCAGAAGGAATGTGATGAACAAAGAGTGACCTAGCAAGAACTTTCTCCCGCACAAAGAAGATATCAAGCTCCATATGCTTAGTTCTGGTGTGAAGAACTGGATTATGAGTAAGAGCAACAGCCCCCATATTATCACAGAACACTCTTGGAGGAGTAAAGGGAACCTGAAGTTCCTGTAACAAGGATTGAACCCAAAGTAACTCTGCTGAGGTATTGGCCAAGCTGCGGTATTCAGCCTCTGTGCTAGACCTAGCCACCAAGGTCTGCTTCTTGGAGCTCCAGGAGACTAGATTGGGACCAAAAAAGACACAAGTCCCGGAGGTTGATCTTCTGTCATCAGGATCTGATCCCCAGTCAGCATCACAAAAAGCAACAAGGGGAACAGAAGTATGCAAGGAACAAGGTCTAAGATGAAGACCATGATGTAAAGTGCCTTTAAGATACCTAAGTATGCGTTTCACTGCCTTCCAATGATCTTCCAAGGGCTGACTGAGAAACTGACACACTTTATTGACAGCAAAACTAATTTCTGGTCTTGTCAAAGTAGCATACTGCAGTGCACCAACAATTGATCTGTATAGAGTAGGATCTGCAAAATAGTCTGAGCCATATTTGCTTAGTTTGGCACCTCCAATCATGGGAGTAGAAATGCCTCTAGCATCCCCCATTTCAGCTCTGTCAAGTAAATCAGTGATGTACTTTGTTTGAGTTAAAAGTAAAGACTGATCCTTCAAGTGATGAACTTGTACTCCCAAGAAATAATCATGCTGCCCCAATTGCTTCAAAGAGAACTCTGAATCAAGATTCTGAACCACTTGCTGAACCTGAGGCAGTGAATTGCCAGTGATGATAATGTCATCTACATAAACAAGAATGTAGATGCAGCACCCTTTAGTGTAAAATGTGAACAAAGAAGGGTCACATTTGCTAGGAGCAAAACCATACTTTACTAGGGCTGCTCGCAGCCTCTCAAACCAAGCCCTTGGAGCTTGTTTGAGGCCATAGAGGGCTTTGTGCAGCTTGCACACAAGAGACCTATCTGCACATTGAAAACCAGAGGGTTGAGTCATATAGACTTCCTCTTGAAGTGCCCCATTGAGAAATGCATTATTCACATCAAGCTGATGAATGTGCCACTTCTTAGTGATGGCCAATGTGAGGATAATGCGAATAGTTATAGGCTTTACTACTGGAGAAAAGGTTTCAGAGTAGTCAAAACCTTTCACTTGATGATAACCCTTGGCTACCAACCTTGCCTTGTATCTATTGATGGTCCCATCTAGATTCTCTTTAATCCTGAATACCCATTTACAGCCAATAGGCTTCCTATCCTTAGGAAGAGGGACCAAAGTCCAGGTATCATTAGCCATTAAAGCATCATATTCTGCCTGCATAGCAGCTTTCCACTTAGGATCCTTAAGAGCTTGAGTAGAGGTTGTAGGTTCTGCCTGTGTGAGAAGTAAAGTAGGAAACAACCTTGGCATAACAATGCCAGACTTTGCCCTTGTTTGCATGGGATGAACATTCCCAATAGGCTGAGGAATAGCTCCAGCAGAAGACTCTGAGTGATTGTCCACTTGGTTGGCTGAACCAAAAGGTGAGGCAGGCATAGAAAAGGGACTAAGCTGCTGCTGTACTGAAGGGTCACTATGATGACTAGCCTCTGAAGATGAGGCAGAAGCTGCAGGAGGGTGTGAAACAGTAGCAGCAGGTTGCTCAGCAGTCACAGTAGGAGGAACAATAGGAATAACTGAAGAAACACCTTGGTCAGAACCAACAGCCTCAGAAGAGGGAAACATATGTGAGTATGGGAAGTTGAACTCATCAAAGACCACATCTCTTGAGACATAGATCTTACCCTCATTGTCCATACACTTGTAACCTTGATGTTGTGAAGAATATCCCAAGAACACACACAGCTTAGACCGGAGAGACAGCTTAGAGTGTGTATAAGGCCTTAAATGTGGATAACAAGCACAACCAAAAACCTTAAGCAGGTTGTAGTCAGGGTGTGTGTTAAAAAGCTTGAAATGTGGACTCATGTTGCCTAAAACTGAGGTAGGTAATCTGTTAATAATAAAACAGCTGCTAGAAAAGCATGATCCCAAAACTGATATGGCAAATGAGCATGTGCTAGCAAGGAAAGACCAGTCTCAACAATATGGCGATGCTTTCGTTCTACACTACCATTTTGATGGTGTGTATAGGGACAAGTTAGTCTATGAACAATCCCTAATTTTGTAAAATAGGGTGTGAGTGGTTTGAACTCTGTGCCATTATCAGTTTGTACAGACTTAAGTTTCAAGTTAAATTTCAATTCAACCATAGCTTGAAACTGGAGAAAAACAGAACATGTATCAGACTTCTTTCTCATTGGAAAAATCCAAGTGAAACGAGAGAAGGCATCCACACAAGTGAGAAAGTAAGAGAAACCACAAGAAGACTCAATAGAAGCAGGCCCCCATAGGTCAGCAAAAACCAGTTCCAAAGGTAAAGTATAGACAGTATTAGAAGAATGTGAAGGCAATCTATGTGACTTTGAAAGACAACATGCTGAACAAACAGTGAACTTTGTTTTATTAGGTACTGGAATATTACAAGAAGTTAAAGCTGAATGTAAAGCCTCATGATGAGGATGACCTAGTCTAGAGTGCCATAAACCATAAGAGGTTGGGCTTACAATAGTAGATGACTTGTTACTAGAACTAGGTATAGTAGAACTAGGTAAAACAGCTGACAAGGCAGAAACTGAATCTGAAACAGCAACTGGAGGCAAGGAATTTGGAACTTGAACAGAAGAACTCTTGGAAAGAGAAGGAGTGTGCATGCCTTCAAAGGCATACAAGCCATCTGGACCAACAAGACCTTTAAGAAGGACCCTAGAGGTGACCTGACATTTCACAACACAAAAAGAGGAGTGAAACTCAAAGTAAACATGATTATCTCTTGCAAATTTACTCACACTAACCAGATTTTTGGTTATATCAGGAACTAAAAGCAGATTTTTGAGAGTGAGTGTGGTGTTAGGAAGATAGGGAGAGGGAAAAGAAGCAGATCCTATAGAGAGGATTGGCAAACCTTGTCCATTCCCCATGAAGATGTGATCATTACCAGCAAGAGAAACACTATCTGAGACAACTGATGCATCATTAGTCACATGGTGAGTGGCACCAGAATCAGGGAACCAAGTGCTCAGATTTGCTGAAGCAGAAGAGCCTCCTGCTTGTGATGGACCAGTAATCATAGCTTGAGGTGGTCTTGCATTGTAATTCCCAGATCTGTGCCCTCCACTTGTGAACTGAGAAGAGGATGAATTATTCCAAGGTGTACCAGCATATTAGAGTAATATAGTTACTGCTATGTTAGTGTTACTGTTTAGTGTTATTAGGTAAATGCTGACTGCTATGTTAGTGTTACTGTTTAGTGTTATTAGGTAAATGCTGACTGTGTTCTGTTCAGTTAGTTATGCCTAGCTGGCAGGTTTGTTAGAGAGTTAGTTACATGCTTAGCTGTCAAAGCTTAGCTGTCAAGGTTAGTTAGAGTTAGCTTCTTCTGCAAGCTAACAAATCTCATAGTATAAATACTGTAATCTCTCTTGTATTCATCATCTTTTCAATCAATGAAATTCAGTTGAAGATTTTCAACATGGTATCAGAGCTGGTCTGATCCAAGCCATGACTTCCGCTTCCCAAAAAAAAAAAAAAAAAAAAAAAAACGAAAAAAAAAAAGTAAAAATCCGAGAAAAAAAAAAAAGCAAAAATGGCAGTCCCATTTGCGCAAGCCAAGGCCTCAGACTCAGACGAAGGAGCACAAGTCCAAGGAACTCCGATGCTCCCACTAGAGTACTAGCCCAGACAAAGAAAGTCGAAAGGCAGACTCAGACGAAGGAGCACAAGTCCGACGACCACTGATGTTCCCGCTGGAGTGCAAGGCACAGGCAACAAAAAAAAAAAAAAAAAAAAATGGAGTCCCAATTGAGGGGGAGTAATAGAGATAATGAAGTGGTAACTCAAAGAAGTCCCACATTGCCAAGATTAGCAAGTGCACAAGTGCATATATAATAAAGAACACACACACCCATTGCCAGGTTTGCAAGAAGTATGGGCATGATGCTAGTGTTTGCTATCATCGCGGTTCATCATCTGGTTCTACTGGTTCTACTGGCATGTTTGGCATGCAGCCAACTGGTTTTGGTATGCCACTACCTATGCATTCTCAGATGATGCCTCAGTTTGGATTCTCTCCCTTTTGTGGTGTTCCACAGTTTGGTGTACCTTCTCAGTTTGGTACATCACAGTATGGAGGCTTTCCAAACATGTTTGGTCAATTTCCTCAAGGTTTAGGCATGGGAAATTTTGCTCAGCAGTTTGGTTTCCAACCATCTGGAGGTTCACAGTGGAACTCTTCTCAGTTTTCTGGTGGATCAAGACCTGGAAATCCTCCAGTTAGAGCTCCACAGGCTATGCTTACTGGACCTACTTCATCTACTACTGGTTCTCACACTCCTGCTGCAGCGAATCTTAGCTCATGGTTTCCAGATTCTGGAGCTACACATCATGTTACCAATGATGCCTCAGTTGTTTCTGACAGTGTTTCCCTAAATGGTAATGATCATATCTACATGGGAAATGGACAAGGTTTGCCTATTATTTCTGTTGGACATGCCTCTTTTCCATCTCCTTATCATAAACACACCACACTCACTATGAATAATTTGCTTCTAGTTCCTAACATCACAAAGAACTTAGTTAGTGTAAGCAAGTTTGCTCGAGATAATCATGTCTTTTTTGAGTTTCACTCATCCTACTGTGTTGTCAAATGTCAGGAAACTTCTAGGGTTTTGCTCAAAGGAACTGTTGGTCCTGATGGTTTATACAATTTTGAAGGGATGCATGTTCCAACCCTTCCTCCAGCTTCATCTGTTTCATCTACATCTGTTTCACCAGTAGCTGCTCCATCTGTCTTCTCTGTTTCAGTTCCTTTGTCAAATGTATCTAGTGCTAGTTCATCTTCAAGTGTACCTAGTGCTAGTTCATTTTCTCTTGTGTCTTCTGTTAATAATGTAGATCCTACTGCCTATGATTTGTGGCATTGTAGGCTAGGTCATCCTCATCATGAGGCTTTACATTCTGCTTTGTCCAAATGTAATATATCCTTGTCTAATAAAGCAAAATTTTCTAAATGTTCAGCTTGTTGTGTAGCAAAGTCTCACAAGTTACCCTCTTCCTCTTCTACTACTGTTTATGCTACACCTTTAGAGCTTGTTTTTGCTGACTTATGGGGCCCTTCCTCCATTGAGTCTTCTTGTGGTTACTCTTACTTTTTAACTTGTGTTGATGCTTACTCTCGTTTCACATGGATTTATCCACTTAGGCACAAATCTGAAACTTCCTCTGTTTTTCTTCAGTTCCAAGCTATGGTAGAGTTAAGATTTAATCTGAAAATTAAGGCTGTCCAAACAGATAATGGCACTGAATTTAAACCTTTACAATCTCATTTTGCTAAGCTTGGCATAGTGCATAGATTGACTTGCCCCTACACACACCATCAAAATGGTAGTGTTGAAAGGAAGCATCGCCATATCATAGAAACTGGCCTTTCATTACTTGCCTTTGCTAAAATGCCTTCTCAATATTGGGATCATGCATTCCTGGCTGCAGTTTTTCTTATTAATCGTCTTCCTACTACTGTTTTGGCCAATGAGAGTCCTTATTTCAAGTTGTTCAAGACTCTTCCTGATTACAAGATACTTAGGGTGTTTGGTTGTGCTTGTTACCCTCACTTAAGGCCTTATACACACTCTAAGCTGTCACTCAGGTCCAAGGAATGTGTGTTTGTTGGTTACTCATCATCTCATCAAGGGTACAAATGCATGGATGGTGATGGTAGGATTTTTGTGTCAAGGGATGTTATTTTTGATGAAGTTAAATTCCCCTATCCTACCCTGTTTTCCTCTGCTGGGTCTGATTCATCTGCACATGGAATCACTTCAGAAATTCCTGTTTTAGCTTCTCAAGTTCCTGTTCAGCACCAGCAGCCCTTTCAAGGTCAAGACTCGGTTGCAGCCTCTTCTTCTGGGAATTCTTCTCAGGCTGAAGCTTCTGTTCAGCAACAATCTCCACCTACACCAGCAGCTACTGCCACTGAAGTAGCTTCAACTGGTTCTTCCTCTTCTGCTCCTCTTCCTCAGCCAGTGGGAAATACTCACCCTATGCAGACAAGAGCAAAATCTGGCATAGTCATGCCCAGATTATTTCCAACTTTACTGCTTACTCACGCTGAACCAGCTACCACCAAGCAAGCACTCAAAGATCCTAAGTGGTTAGCTGCAATGAAGGCTGAATATGATGCATTGCTTGCTAACAATACATGGACATTGGTTCCACTTCCCAGGGATAGGAAGCCAATTGGTTGTAAATGGGTTTTTAGGGTGAAGGAAAATGCAGATGGCACCATCAATAGGTATAAGGCCAGACTTGTGGCCAAAGGTTACCATCAAGTCAAGGGGTTTGATTATTCAGAAACCTTTTCCCCTGTGGTGAAGCCTATAACTATTAGGCTCATTCTTTCCCTGGCCATTACTAAGAGGTGGCATATTCATCAACTTGATGTGAATAATGCCTTTTTAAATGGAGCTCTTCAAGAGGAGGTATACATGCAGCAACCAAGTGGATTTCAGCATGAAGACAAATCTCTTGTTTGCAGACTTAACAAAGCTCTTTATGGCCTTAAACAGGCCCCAAGAGCTTGGTTTGACAGATTGAAGTCAGCCCTTGTGAAGTATGGTTTTAAACCAAGTAGATGTGATCCATCTCTCTTCACTTTCTACACTCCAACTTGCTGCATCTACATACTAGTCTATGTAGATGATATTATCATTACAGGCAATTCCTTGCCTCTGGTTCAGAAAGTAGTGCAGAACCTCAACTCTGAATTTTCCTTGAAGCAATTAGGCCAACTTGACTACTTTCTTGGTGTTCAGGTGCATCATCTTCAGGACAGGTCCTTGCTTTTGACACAAACTAAATATATAACTGACCTTCTTGAAAGGGCAGAAATGGGAGAGGCCAAGGGGATCTCTACTCCCATGGTTAGTGGAGCAAAACTCAGCAAATATGGAGCAGATTACTTTGCTAACCCAACTCTCTATAGATCAATAGTTGGTGCTCTCCAATATGCAACTTTAACAAGACCTGAGATCAGCTTTGCAGTTAACAAGGTCTGTCAGTTTCTAAGTCAGCCTCTAGAAGAGCATTGGAAGGCTGTTAAAAGAATCCTAAGATACCTTAAGGGTACTCTCTTTCATGGCCTGCACCTCAAGCCTTGTAGTTTGCACACTCCAGTCCCTCTTGTGGCCTTTTGTGATGCAGATTGGGGATCAGATCCTGATGACAGGAGATCCACCTCAGGCTCTTGTGTCTTTTTTGGTCCAAACCTTGTCTCTTGGAGCTCCAAGAAGCAAACCCTGGTGGCTAGATCGAGTACTGAAGCCGAATACAGGAGCCTAGCTAATACCTCTGCTGAACTGTTGTGGGTTCAGTCTCTTTTGCAGGAGTTGCAGATTCCTTTTTCTCCTCCTAGGGTGTTTTGTGATAACATGGGTGCAGTGGCTTTGACTCATAACCCAGTTCTTCACACTCGCACTAAACATATGGAACTTGACATCTTCTTTGTGAGGGAAAAAGTTCTCAACAAGTCTCTTTTTGTGCATCACATTCCTTCTGTTGATCAGCTGGCAGATTTGTTTACCAAGGCTCTATCACCACTTCGTTTTGAAACTCTTCGTGACAAACTCAATGTGATTGAGAAATCACTTTCTCCCCCACCTTGAGTTTGAGGGGGCCTATTAGAGTAATATAGTTACTGCTATGTTAGTGTTACTGTTTAGTGTTATTAGGTAAATGCTGACTGCTATGTTAGTGTTACTGTTTAGTGTTATTAGGTAAATGCTGACTGTGTTCTGTTCAGTTAGTTATGCCTAGCTGGCAGGTTTGTTAGAGAGTTAGTTACATGCTTAGCTGTCAAAGCTTAGCTGTCAAGGTTAGTTAGAGTTAGCTTCTTCTGCAAGCTAACAAATCTCATAGTATAAATACTGTAATCTCTCTTGTATTCATCATCTTTTCAATCAATGAAATTCAGTTGAAGATTTTCAACACAGCAAAAGGATGAAAACCAAACTGCTGAGGACCAAAAGGAAATCCTGGAAAAGAAGAACCAGGTCCAGAATATTGCTGTTGTCCAAACTGAGTTGGATTTCCAAACTGAGGAGAACCACAGTAAGGAGAGAAACCAAACTGAGGCATAGAAACCATAGGGAAATTAGGAAATTGCATTCCATAGCCTGAGTTCATGCCAAACATGCCAAAAGAAGGAGTGGAAGAAGCACGATGATAGCAGATACTGGCATCATGACCATACTTCTTGCAGATCTGACATTGCACACTGCGATTGTTGCCTCTGCCTCCGCCACGTCCATTGTAGCCACCGCGAGAGTTGTTGCCTCCACCACGTCCATTGTAACCACCACGACCACGCGAATCAGAGAAACCACTGCGTTCATCACCGCGCTCATCAAACGAGCGCTCCTCATAGGAAGAATCAACGGAGCTGGAAGCATAATTTGCCTCAGAAGCCACCGGCGACGGCGTCGACGGTGGAGGTTGCGTCGCTGGCGGTGGCGAAGCCTGCGTCAGTAGCGCCGATGGAGGATTCGCATTCAACTGACGAGATCGAGCGCGATCCAAACGCGCTTCATGTGCGATAATCATCGCCTCAACTTGCGTAACAGGAGTCGGAGCTTCACGATTATACACGATCGTCATGAGAGGACTATAGTCATCGGGAAGTCCATCGAAGACAGCTTCAAGGTGCTCGCGATAGGTGACGGGATCACCGATGGTGATCAACGCATTCACGATCGATTTGATGCGTTTGAGATATTCCGACGTGCTCTTCGATCCTTTGGTTATGGATCGCAACTCAGATCTGAGTTGCGTGCTCTGCGCCAGTGAGTGCGCTTGGAAGAAATCGAGCACCGCCTCCCAGATCTGCCACGACTGAGTGCAATTGACCACCGTAGGAAGCACCGATGGCGAGAGCGAGGAGAGAAGCCATGTGAATAGAGCAGAATCTTGCTGCTCCCAAGCAAGATACGCAGGATTCTCAATGGCGTTCATGCGATCAACTTCATTGAGAAAGCGAGGTGGAATATCGGGACTGTTGAGGAAGTGCTGCAATCGATGAGTGCGAGCAATGCCTTCAACGTGTTGCTTCCATGAAAGGAAGTTAGTGTCATCAAGCTTCAGAGTAAGCTTGTGAGTCAGAGAAGAAGCACTCGCAGCAACAGAAACTGGAACTGGAGTTGCAGGAATCGCAGTTTCCTGAGCAGGTTCTTCATCAGCCATGGTGATGAAGAAGAAGAAGAGAAAAAATGAGAGAAAAATCGCAGGGATCGTACTGAGCTCTTGATACCATGTTGAAAACTCTATTCTATGAATCTCATTCTCATTGATTTTCAAAGTTACTGAATACAAGAGTGAATACTGTTTATATAGTGAACACTCTAGCTTGTCAATCAAGCTAACCAATCTTAACAAACTCTAACAAATGCAGTTATGACAACTCAGCATGACAGCTAAGCAAAACTAACTTTGACAGCTAGCATAACTAACTCTAAGATTGACTGTATACACAGTCAGCAGCTACTTAATAGTAGCTTCTAGTACACGGTATATGATGTACTCTAATAACATGATTGCAACTTAATGGATTTTTATGATTATGGACTTCTTTTTCTTGCTTATAGGGCTGGAGTCACGTTTCTCTGATGATGTGGCTGACCAGAATGGCATAATCAAGGTAAGTTTGAATTTATCTTTTTTTTTGGCTTATTGAGATGCTGCATTGTATCATAATTTTTTAGTGTGGATTATATCCTTTATTAAGGCTTAAATCAATTATAATTTATATTAGATTGCACGGATGAACCTATAGCCTATTAGTTTTTGCAACTTATCACAGGTACAAGTAGTTATTGGAGAATGATAACTGAGCTGCTTTGCCTTCTAGCATAAAAACCAAAGTCAAGGAGTTTTCTCTTCGTGTCTTTTTTTGTTGGTATTTTTGTTAGTAAGTTTTAACATTATCTGTTTTAGAAAGCCATGCATATGGATAATTTTCAGTACTTTTCTGCTTGTCTTCTGCTTTGATGCTATTGAAGTTCTAGACCATAATTCATTTATTTTGTGATAAAGGCTACTGGTGGTGGAGCATACAAGTATGCTGACCTTTTCAAAGAAAGACTGGGGGTTAGTCTCGACAAAGAAGACGAAATGGATTGTCTTGTGGCCGGAGCAAATTTCTTGCTTAAGGTGGAACCCTGTTTCAAATTATTTGTTTCATTTACATTTATTTGAAATACAGAATAAGAAATAAATGATTAAAAAGGAAAAAACTGTCGTCTGTCAGACTTTCCTTTTTTATTGTTTGTGTCAATTATTGTCTTCCCGCCCCTTGTTTTAAAGGTGAAAGGGCCAGTCATTTGGCAAGACTTGAGTGTCAATATATTTTCAAGGTCGGTTGAAGCAACATGCTTACAGTTTTATGTGTAAATATTGATGTAGATATAGCTGGCTATTGCTCTTTACTGTGTTTTCCTTGTCATTACATGTTTCTTGCTACGGACGGAGATCTGATAGAGAACTATGTGGACCCTTTTCTGTTATTATAAAACAATTTCTGTCATTTAGTTTGGAGCGTGTGAACAGTACGTTCTATGATATTAATTCATTTCTTGTTGATTGATCTATAGTTTTTCTTTTGCTTTGCCCCTGTAATATTCTGATCAGAGGTTCTACTACTTCTTAGTAGGCAATTCGTCATGAAGCTTTCACACACATGGAGGGCCAAAAAGAGTTTGTTCAAATTGACCCTAATGATATGTTCCCTTATCTTCTGGTTAATATTGGATCTGGTGTTAGTATGATTAAGGTACATTTTTTTTCTTGCTTACTTCATTACAGTTTTGATGTCTTCGGATTATGTTTGATAGAAGCTAGCATGTTTTGATCTATACTCTTAATTTTTGTTGACATAGGTTGACGGGGATGGGAAATTTGAGAGGGTCAGTGGTACTAATGTTGGTGGTGGTACTTATTGGGGTTTGGGAAGACTGTTAACAAAGTGCAAGAGGTCATTTTCACATGACTTAGTATTTTTTATCTACTTCTAATTCTATGTTTGAACTACTGACATGGTGCTTGTTTAAATAAATTCCAGCTTTGATGAGTTACTTGAGCTGAGCCAGAAAGGAGATAATAGAACTATTGACATGCTTGTTGGGGACATTTATGGTGGTTTGGACTATTCTAAGGTAAATTTTGCAGGTGATCCATAAAAATAAGTCTTGGATATGCTTTTCATCTCTGTAATTTTGATATTTTTTTAAATTAGTCCCTCTTTAACTTTGATTTTATTCCTTAAAAAGAAAATACAAAAACCATGCACTTTTAGTCTCTCAAAGTAACTGAGGGATTAAAAGATGTTATTTTTGTTAAATATAGGGACAGAAAAAGATAGAGGGACTAGTCCGAAAAACATCATATTCTCAGGGGTTAAAAATATGTTTAAGACAATAAATATATAAAGAAAAAATTGTTCCAATTAACTTTAAATATGGGACATTTTTTTTCCAACCAACATGACTGAGTATTCCCTGGTATTGAATAATTCTAGATTGGCCTATCAGCTTCCACTATTGCTTCAAGTTTTGGAAAAACTATATCAGAAAAAAAGGAGCTTGAAGACTACAGACCTGAAGATATATCACTCTCTCTTCTAAGGATGATTTCATACAATATTGGCCAGGTGAGCTGCCAATTATATGTAAATTTTTATATATGTATAATCAAATATGAGCTGCCAAATATATGCAGATCTTGAAATTGTCGGTCAAATTTACACTGTTTCATTCTTCTTATCCAGTTAATCAAATCATTTTTTACAGTCTCAACTTTTATAAGTTAGACATATTACAAGACTAATTATTTGTATTTATTGAGTTGAATATCAAGGCCAACTCTCTTGTAGACTTTAGTTGTAAGGTGGGGGCTAGTGAATGGTTCTATATCTCTGAATACACCCGCCAAGTAAGAGCTTTTGGGTACGAAATATGGACAATACACAAGCCTATCTGATGCAAACCTTACTACAACTAAGGCCAGGTTTGGTAAGGTATATGGCAGGAGGCCCAATGATATGTCAACTGGCCTGTAAATGAATCCTTCTAGAAGTTAGGACCACTAGGTGAGGTGTGCCACCTGTCACCTGATGGGGACCACTCAATCATCATAGGGAATATATGTTAGTTATGGGGAGAGAAATGGTTAGGCAGAAATTGGACTAGGAACTAGGAGAGCAGAGCACTCTCGAATTGCTCTTATCCCACTACTGTATTCTACTTGTAATTTCCCTAATTCACTGCTTCTGGTTGTTAATCCCAGAGGATTCAGTGTTCTTGTATAATTCAGTTACTCTTCCTATTGATTTTCTCTGGTACCTAACACTATCCTATCTTGTTTTGAAAGTTGACCAAATAGAGGCTGTGGGATCATGTCAAGGACCTACCCTCCTAACCTTAAGTTGTTAGGAAGAGGCTCATGAATGGCTTTATATCTCCAAGACTAACAACATTTATATAATGGAAAAATAAATATTCTTGTATTTATTAGAAGCTTGTAAATATGTACAAAAAAGTTATTCCTTTAATAGCTAATTAATTTACATTGATAGAAGTTTATACCAGTCCTTCCAAAATTTGTGAACCTTAATCTAAGCGATAAGACATTTAAATTTATTTTCCCTTCAAAGATTTGCCCAAAATAGTTTCCTTTGATCTAAATACAATCTAAAGAAAGAATAGAGACACCTCTAATCTGTGAAGATGATCTATGGCACTGGTTCTGGATGATGCATGGTAGCATTATCAGGAAACTACCTTCAGTAATTTCAATGTTCTATTCCATATCCATTTTCTGTTGTTTTTCCAGTAAGTACCTGACCAATCCTGTGTTCTTTTCATATTTTTGTAGGTAGCTTACTTGAATGCACTGCGATTTAAGTTGAAGCGAATCTTTTTTGGAGGATTTTTTATAAGGGGTCATGCTTACACCATGGACACTATTTCTTTTGCTGTTCATTTCTGGTACATAAAATGCCTATGACTTGATGTAAATGGTCATTTTTATCCTCTGAATTAAATTACTACATTGACTTACTATTTATATTATTTTATTCAATTAGGTCTAATGGTGGAGCTCAAGCAATGTTCTTGCGACATGAAGGCTTTCTGGGAGCCTTAGGTGCATTTATGAGCTATGAAAAGCATGGTTTAGATGACCTCATGGTGCATCAGTTAGTTGAAAGGTTTCCAATGGGTGCTCCGTACACAGGAGGCAAGATTCATGGCCCACCACTAGGAGACTTGAATGAGAAGGCAAGTGGTCAGAGTTGAAAAATCTTATCTGTGTGCTGGTTGCCTGCTTGAAATGAACGGATACTCTTTAGATGTTCTGTTTAACTTCTCCTTATGGAGTTAGTATGCTTCATTTTGCTTGTTTTTCCCCCAAAACAGCTTTTCAACAAAAGCTTATCCTAACATCCATAACTCTGAAGTCAATTTAATAAGAGTGTGTTTTTCTAGTGGGCATCAGTTCCATTACCATTAAAGGTCCCAATTTTTTTGCCAGAGGTTTCTCTTGAAGTTGCAATAATAAAATCACTGAAATATAACTGCCTACCAACTTGGATTACATAGCTACTAAAGGCAGAAAGGCCGGAATGTAGAAAAGTTGCCTCTAACTATTTTGCATCAAATTTTAAACTGAAGAGGAAGAAGTAAATGTTGTTATTTTTATGCAGTGCACCTGTTTCCTGTACTATGATTTCTGTAAAATGAAAGTAGAAGTCAATTATAAATGTTCACATACTTGAAATTAGAATTTATAGCTGAGGGAATGGTGGTCACGTTGTACCTGACGGCTGACAATAGTATGCATATGTGGCAAATGAGCGTGTCTGCTAAAGCTTAGTTATTGGTTTGAATTCTAGGTGGATTGATTTATTATTTCTTGTAAATTCTTCTGGATGGTTGGTGACTCTGATATGCCTCAGAGAATTGTTTGTTTAGTTCTTTTTCATAAGTTTATAAGTGGCTCAATCTATTAGAAAAATTTGTGATTTTAGAGGTTCCATTGCAGATTTCGTGGATGGAAAAGTTTTTGCAAAAGGGAACTGAGATTACTGCACCTGTGCCAATGACTCCTCTTGCTGGAACTACTGGACTTGGGGGTTTTGATGTTCCTTTGTCAAAGGGAAGTACTCTGCGGTCTGATGCGAGTGCTCTAAATGTTGGTGTTCTCCATCTTGTACCAACTTTGGAGGTGTTTCCATTGTTAGCAGACCCAAAATCGTAAGCATGATTTATAAATGTGCTGGCTGCTCCATGATGATACATTTTCCATATTTTAGGCTGCTCTTGTGTTAAATTGTTGATATGTTCTCGTAAATTTAAATTGCCAAAGAAGATGGCAATATATATTCATCTATATATATATATAAATATGTATCTATGTATTTATAGTGGTTAATTAGTTGTAAGCAGAGCAAATCCTAACCATTAGATTATTTTACAATAATTTCTAATATTAATCATCTATGTAAGATTTAATGGTCAAAATTTGATCCTCTGATTTTCATAATAAACCACTTGTGTCACTTGATATACTCATTTTATTATTGGGTATAATTTGCTTTATTACATTTTTCAAAGATCAGCTTTATAAGGCGATATCAGTAATTAATATCAAATTGTATCTCTACAGGTATGAGCCCAATACAATCGATCTCGCAGATCCCAGTGAATTAGAGTAAGCAAATTACTGTTTTTGCTTAGGGCTTCGTCGTTTCAAGTGTTTCTTCAGTAGCTAACACAGTTTGTATCTGATGTAGATATTGGTTCACTATTTTGTCAGAGCACTTGCCAGATCTCGTGGACAAGGTAATTATGCCACAAACACAATGAAGTTGGACACGTTCTTTCACATAAGAAACTAAAACACCAAAGATAATTCTAAGTTCTACTTGCAATAAAGATAATCTCTGGCAGTAACAAAAATGATCATATAATAAACTGAATAAGCCTATGGCTATATTCTTTTTTCACTTATGCCAATAAATTTTTTATATTAAAAAAATAAAAGAAATACTAGAGAAGACAATAAGACCTTCCTTAAAGAAACCAAGAAACACAAACACCAAGGAAAACTAGAAAAAAATATGTCAACTGATAAAACTTGATAGTTTGTCTGCATGTCCATCATTAAAAATTAAAAACCCTTCATAGAGCCTAAAAACTATTACCTGAGCACCATAGTGGCCAAAAAGATCACAGTATCCCATAAAAGAGGAAGAACACATTTTACTTTAATAGTTTAATTTTATAAAACACAGTCTATCTCTGCAGGTATATGCATCAAATATCTGTACATTCCAAATTGTCAATGAGATTTTCTCTTATTGCAGGCCGTAAACCTTAATCTGAAATAATGTATATATTGCTTATTCAGCAAAAGTTCCTAAGAGCCCTTTTCTTAATTATCTCGCATCTGGACAGTGTTAAAAAAGAATGCCAGTCTCAGAATCAGATAGAAGTTTAACAAGAACATTAGGAGAGGCTTTTGTGTGTGGTCTGTAAACCTAAGAGTTGTGCAATGATTGGCATTTATTGTTGTTAAGTATTGGTGCTTACATTTTGGCTTTCATAATTTTTCTTGCAATCGGTTGGGGCACGTACTGTAGTTTCTCTTCTGAAAATCTTGTATGCATTGAGCTTGTTGAAGGGTTGTATCCACTTAGTTTATTGTTTGGTTGTATTGTGTTGACCATCTAATTGGAAGTAATATGTGAAAAGACAAGTTGTTAGGCATTTATGATTGTGACATTCACACGTTAATATGATAGGCTGTTGCAAGCGAAGGTGGAACCGATGATGCCAAACGAAGGGGTGATGCTTTTGCTCGTGCATTTTCTGCTCTCTTGTCAAGGTAATGTTTACATAAAATTCCTGTTTTGATGTCTTACCATCATCATTGTAGCATTGGCATGTTTCTACTTAAACTTGTTTTAGAACTTTGAGATTAGTTTTATGTTTTAGTATTAGATTTTATAGCGGGTTAAGCGCTCCTGCAGTGTTTTTCATGGTTTTTGAGAAAGTGATCAACAATAAGAAGAAAAAAAAAGAAAGGCCCATGCATATGTGATGAACTGATGATGAGTTAATAAAGTTGTTTTTGATTGAAATTAACTTCAGAACCAAGAGGGAAGGGAAAGTGTTCTTAACACAATTCTTTGATACAAAAGTCATTTGAAGATTTCAACCAAGTTGAAGAAATATGGTTCCAAATTTGCAAGTAAATCCGAAAACAATTTCCCAACAGTAGACAATGCTGAACAAATAAATTGTATTCTGTGTGTTAAAGTGAGTGAGGGGATCAAAGATAATTCAAACCAAAATTATTATGGTTTGGCGAAAACCTGTGACATCTCTGCTCTACAAGTTAAGCTTGAGAACATTATCTAATCTTGCTACTAGTATGCAGGCAAGCTCCAAGTGCTTGAATTGCTCCACCAATTGTGTTTTTCAGAAGAACACAATGAAGAAACTTCCCCCATTTCAATCCCTAAAACTGAATTTCTATATTTTAGTATGAAAAATATTTAAGGATGTCTCCTACGCTTTCTCTTTCACTGTCTACATCATGAATTCCGCGAGGTAATAGAAAATAATTGCTCAAACGGAACTACATTATGTATCTGCTGAAGGTTGTTTCATTTGCATATATGCTGAAACATGTTCTTGAGTGTCAGTCCTTTGAATCAGTTTTATGGCCTTATTGGTTTCACTGT
This sequence comes from Lotus japonicus, assembly GCF_012489685.1. NCBI lineage: Eukaryota > Viridiplantae > Streptophyta > Magnoliopsida > Fabales > Fabaceae > Lotus > Lotus japonicus. The sequence continues at coordinate 34,646,294 of NC_080041.1, forward strand.
ATTTGTGAAGTTTAATAATGTTTTAAAATTCATTGATTTTACTTGGCCTAAATTTTTCCCACTAATCAGCTTCGTCACTAACTGAATAGGTTGATGGAGGAGCCTTCTGCATACGGGAAGATAGGCCTGGCCAATCTTTTGGAAATGAGAGAAGAGTGCTTGAGGGAATTCCAGTTTGTTGATGCCTATAGAAGCATAAAGCAGAGGTAATTTATTTATTTTTTGCTTATAACCTTTACTTGAGTCTATGTAATTGCCTTCTGAGCCCCTTGTACATGTGCAAAATTTCAAAATTTAGTTCTTATATCTTTAGGATATAAGCTAATGTGGAATTTGAATCTGAAAACAAATTAAAGAGAAGCTTAGATGTGGCTTCCTCCAGAGTTCTTGGGTCAATCAGATGTACACAGCTTGATGCTTACCCGTATAAGCAGCTTATGTGCTCTCGTGAACACATGACCAATAGATCAGAAGACATTGATTTCACTGTTGTGCCAAGGGTGACACCAGTATTGAAATGAAAAAAATATTCTCTAAAATAGAAATTCCTGCTGTCAGTGAAAACATAATTTGTTTTTTTGTCATTTTCACACCTATATTCTCCTGATATTTCCTTTAATTTTTTAACAATTGTTTATTTGTGCATAACAGGGAAAATGAGGCATCACTTGCTGTTTTACCTGACTTGTTCGCGGAACTTGACAGCATGGATGAGGTATGCCTGACTGATACTATAGTCCTCCAAATTTAACATGTTAGGAGGAGGGTTCCATAGTCATTCTCTGATGAGTAGAAGTAAGACTGGTTTATCTAACTGTGTGCTACTCATTTTTTCAAAAAATGTGTACATGCACCCATTATTTCGGTTAAAATAATATTGGGTCCGTTTGTTTCTGCTTAAAAAGTAATTGATTTTAGAGTTAATTAAAAATGGAAGATTTTTTGAAAAACAGAAATTAACTTTGTTTACAAATGTAAAAATTGCTTCACGTTAAAAAGTTACTAGAAATAATTTATTATTCCCAAAGCTACTAGAAATACCTTAAATTAATAATCAGATTTTTGCCTTTTCTCAAATTCTGCTTTTTATTAAAAGCGTATACAAACAGTTCAAAAAATACATAAGTGATTATTTTTTCAAAAACAAGTGTTTATTTCACAAAATAAGGAGAGACAAACAGGCCCAATAACTGCACGAGTTAGGTTATTCATGAGGCTATCCTAACTCATTCATGTAAAAATATGTTAGTCGTCTTTTTGTGTCTGCTGAGGGCTCAAGTCACCGTAGCTTCTCATAAATCATGTTGCTGCTACCAATCTGAAACTCTTCTTTGTTTTAGGAAACCAGGTTGCTTACCCTAATTGAAGGTGTACTTGCTGCGAACATTTTTGACTGGGGATCTCGTGCATGTGTGGATCTCTATCATAAAGGAACTATTATTGAAATTTACAGAATGAGTCGCAATAAAATGCATAGACCTTGGCGGGTAGGTGGAATTAAACATATCTGTAGATGAGGGCACTTGATTTCTGAATTTATTCATCATAATTGATAGTTGAATCTTGAATACTAAGATAACTTTATTCTCATCTAGGTGGATGATTTTGATGTCTTCAAAGAGAGAATGTTTCGACAGACTGGGGACAAGAAAACGTCCCCTCATAGAAGGGCTTTACTTTTTGTAGATAATTCAGGTGCTGATATTGTTCTAGGAATGCTTCCGCTTGCAAGGGAGCTCCTCCGTCGTGGAACTGAAGTAAGTACACCCTTCGTATATTGGGAAATTTAAACTTTCTTAACAAAATAATTAATTTGATTTGAATTCAAACTATTACTAAATTTAATAAATGTTAAATGTATTGGTAGCTGACAATATTCAATGTGATTTATGCCTTCTTGCCCAAAATCCCCCCCTTCAGTATGGTTTCTTGTGGATTTTATGATTTTGAACATGTAAATTTATGATTGATATCTGTCAGTTTGGCTGCTATAAAGTCATTTTGGCCACAATACCTATAAATTGTTTTATTTTCAGGATTATTAATGGACATTTTCTTGCAGGTAGTTCTCGTTGCAAACTCGCTTCCTGCATTAAATGATGTGACTGCGATGGAGCTTCCTGATATTGTAGCTGAAGCTGCCAAGGTTTTTATATTTTTCAACTTGAATTTGCTCCGTCCACACTATTTTTATTTTATTTTTAAACCTTATTAAATTGCTGATGAAATGGAATATAAGTGGTTGTAGTTTCTTTTCTTGCTAGGTAGATTCCTCTTATATATTGGACTAAATTGGAATAACATTCATTGATATTTCAAAAAGAATGATTAGGGGTCATTTTTGCAATGTCAAGTATCTCAAATAGGACTAGAACTTTCCAAGATTATTGACCTTATAATCGATATACATTGTTGATTTTTACTATGACCATGTAAATGTAATCCTTCTTTGCAACTAATTTATCTCGTTACAGCACTGTGACATTCTAAGGCGAGCTGCCGAAGCTGGAGGCTTGCTCGTGGATGCAATGATTAATACTTCAGAGAGCTCTAAAGAAAATTCTTCTTCTGTCCCCTTAATGGTTGTTGAGAATGGGTGTGGTAGTCCATGTATAGACTTTAGACAGGTCAGCTCTGAGCTCGCTGCTGCCGCAAAAGATGCTGATTTGGTAAGAGGCTCATTGATAGGAATGCAGGGTTAGTTAGGAATTGTTAGTTGTTAGGAAGTTAGTTAGACAGTTATAAGGCATGTTGCCTATAAATAAGAGAGGATAGTGAACATTAGGGGTATCTTTGTATTCTGTTAGGAATTGGGTTTAGAGAGAGAAGTGGTTCTCTTTCTAGGGTTAGAGAGGGTGTTTGGCATCTCTCTCATGTATCTTTCCCCTAATCCCCAATTGGGAATTAGGGTTCTATCAATAAACTACTGCTAAATTTCTGAGTTCTATCATTGGTATCAGAGCACCATCCTGGTGCCTGAACCACGACAATCCTAGGCTGCGCAAGAGGAAAGGAGAAGAATGGCAAGTTCAGAAGTTGTTCAGGAAAACCAAGAATTGAGAGCGAGGATGGAGTCAGTGGAGGCTATCACCGGGAAGAACGAGTTCGACCTAGCAGGGGTGGCGAAGAAAATGGGGGTGCGACTTGTTACAAATCCTGATCTTGTGAAAGAAATCTCAAGATTGGAGAACAAATTGCGAGATCTTGAAGAGAGGAGAAAACAGAGGGAACAAGAAAGGAGAGAAGCAGAGGCTGCGCAGAGAGAATCAGAGGCTGCAATCGAAGCGGGGCGAACAGCGGCAGCGACGACGTTGTTGAGAGGAATGAAGACGATGGCGGAAGAAGAAAGATACGCTACGGTGGGTGAGCAACCATCAGAAGTAGAGGAAGATTTGACTTCTGAGGAGACGCTGGAACCCAATGTTGAAGCGGCGGAGGAAGATCGAGTAGCGGCGGAGGCAATGCGAAAGGAATCAAAGTTCGCTTCAGATGTGGAGAAAAACCTAACTTTTGCGATGAAGGGCTTCAATCTTGCATCAGAGGTAGCAATGCCGCAATTGGAGATGAAGAGTGGCAAGATCCTGCATGTCCAAAATGGTGATGTGTTGGGCACGATGTTTCGAGTTGCTGCGGAGGCCACGTTGACGGAAACCACCATGCAGCCACCATGGAAGCGACCACACACATTTGTTGGTGGGCCGGAGAAGACAAAACGTTCGCTGGTGAAACCACCAAACACGCTTGTTTGCATGCCGGAGATGATAAATCGTCCACCGGCGAAACCGCCTAATATAGGGGCTTTGTGGGCGTCGACGTCGGCGGAGTTTATCGTCGCAAGTCGTGCACCAATGGGGAAGAGAGATGACAGATTGAAGATGAGTCTTCTCCAATGTCGCAAGGAGGATCTGCCTCCATCATTGGATCCGTCAGAGCACAGTACTCCTGCAAAGTTCGCTACTTCGCAAACGGCAAGAGAGGTGTCGACGAGAGCAATTCCACAAGCGAAGGAGATGAAGGCAGCAAGCATGCAGGTACAGTTTCTGCCACTAAATTCATCGAAATCAACTATTTGTGTGGTGAACAAAGGGAAAGTGGAAGATAAGAGACAAGCTAAACTGATCACTGTAACCATGCGTGAGTGGTACTGTTTCTGTAATGATCTCAAAACAGAGACGAGGCCAGCAAGGATTGGGTCTGAGTTGAACATTTTTTCTAAGCGAATGGGACAATCCCAAAACACTAAAAGGGGGGATTGGGCCTTACAACAGAATAGGGGAGTCAAATTAATAGATTGGGCCAACTTATCAGCTTTTGGGTCAAAACCCAATTTGCCCATGTACTTGAAGCAGGGAACCAGAACTCATTTCAAAGAGTTACAGAGAACTATGCTGTTGACTACAAGTGTAGACATTGAAGAGGATGGGATTGCTGTGTCAAAATTATACTTCAGCTTTGATTGTGAGTTGCAACACAGGTATGCATATAAATTTTTTGGTAGATAGGAACAAGGCCATGGTAGTACAAACAAATTGATTGTTGAAACTTTTACTACTAGTTTTGGCCATCTTGGTACTGGACAGGAGCAAGACAGTATTTTGGGGTTATTAATTGATCCGGGTGGACACAATATGAGAATGGGGGGAGGAAGTCGAAGAACAGTGGGGGCTAAGAACAAGTATTTAAGTGATTTGTTCTATATTGTCATTTTGGGGAGTATAGAATATTGGGGTAAACTTGAGTTCTTGGTCCAAAGAGTTGATAATGAGGTTTATAAGCCTTGTGGTTATTTCCCTGCTGAGTTCAAGTATCAACTATTCAGCAATCTAGGGACCCATGATGATGAGTCAATTTTCACAGCCACCATGGCAAGGAATTGGGGAGATTATGCTATTTGTATCCATGACATGGCTAAAGTAATGACAGTGACTAAAATGAAGGACAGGAACAAGCAATCTTCCAATTTCATATTGCTCCCTTGCCACCTTGATCACACTAGAGTACCTTTGATAATTTGGCATTCATTAGATCCCTATATTCTGGTTTTCACTACTGTTGAGGGTGATGCTATGCTAAAGATGGGTCATGCCCAGGTTCGAAGGTGGGCTCAAGAGGTGGAAATTAGAGCTGTGCATGAAATGGGCTTGGATTCAGCTGAGTTAGCTGCTGGTTTTTACAGCTTGGGTTCTCAAAGTGCTGAGTTATATAGTTTGGGGAGGCTAGTTTTTGAAGGTTCTGCTACCTTGCTTCTTCAACCTGTTGGCAACCGCTTGGTCTTCTACACATTGTTTTTCCAGAATGGGAACCTTGGCAACAGTTATTTGAGTTGGCCTATGAAGATGATATCCAATTCTTATGTGGCTGGGAATATTTGCTTTCTGCAATGGGATCCAGGTGGAAGTTGTGCTTGTCCCATTTGGATTCTTGAGATAGTTGTTCCATGATGTAGCTTGTCATTTGTCTTCACCTTGAGGACAAGGTGAATTTTCAGGGGGGGAGTATTGATAGGAATGCAGGGTTAGTTAGGAATTGTTAGTTGTTAGGAAGTTAGTTAGACAGTTATAAGGCATGTTGCCTATAAATAAGAGAGGTTAGTGAACATTAGGGGTATCTTTGTATTCTGTTAGGAATTGGGTTTAGAGAGAGAAGTGGTTCTCTTTCTAGGGTTAGAGAGGGTGTTTGGCATCTCTCTCATGTATCTTTCCCCTAATCCCCAATTGGGAATTAGGGTTCTATCAATAAACTACTGCTAAATTTCTGAGTTCTATCACTCATTTTATAGTGCATGTTTGAAAACTCGTTTGGAAACCACGGTGAAGTCAAAATTATGATGGACACTCGTTTGAAAAACTCATTTGCAACTTACCTTAGTTTTTGCTTTAGTCCATAATTTTGGATTCACTGTAGTTTTCGAACGAGTTTCCAAACATGCGCAGATGGTCACTTGATTTAAGAATATCAAGGAGAAAGTTATTCTAATTGAGCTTTTGTTATCTGCAGATAATTTTGGAAGGCATGGGTCGATCTCTTCATACTAACCTCTATGCTCGGTTTAAGTGTGATGCTTTGAAGGTAATATTATCTGGTTTATAGCTAATGGTTATTGTCACTATCTAATGACTTTTTCATACTTTATTTTGCTCTTTTTTTTTATGATGATTACCTTTTGTTGAAGATTCTATTACTTTGTGTTCTTACATGGTTTTATGAACAGATTGGGATTCTTCATATGAATTTTCTTTCTCAGCATTCAACCACATTTTGAATTATACATATTTTGGTTATTTTTAGCAGCATGTTAGGTTTAGCTGTTTAGAAAGCTCTGGTGTGTTTTTATGCAAAAGCTTATTCATCATTAGGATCGTCGATTTGAGGAGATAAACTGAGCATGCAATAACTGCTAATGACATTTGAATCTTTTCACACTGCATTTGTACATGTCATTCTGTTGATGTGAGATGATAACTTTAAGTGGTTGGCTTGTCACACTTTTAGCCCCCTTCTTCATATTTGTTTATTTATTTATTTTTCAATAATTTTTACAGCTTGCAATGGTGAAAAACCAGAGATTGGCTGAGAAGTTGGTTAAAGGGAACATATACGATTGTATTTGCAAATATGAACCTGCTGCATGCTGATTGTCTAATTTAACGAGCACAAGTGAAGGGGTATATTTAAGAAACTTGTAGGAAATAAATGTTTGTTCAAATTTAAATTTGTATTTTTTTCCCCCAAGTGTAACAAAATAAAAATTGTACTTTTTGTTTGTGTACAGTGAACTGTCATTTTTTCCCCATTTTCAACTTTGATGAACTTGTGCTCATATGTAACATGTAACTTTTTTGTGCATTAGTACAATATTTAGTTTTCTATAATTAAATACTAGATAGCTGAAATATTTTATTCTATAGAATCATTGCTGGCGCTGCATACGGTCCGGTTGAGCCAGGTTTGGGCAGATAATGGAACCAAATTGATCAAATGGGAATGGGTTGGTTTGGTTTTGGTATTTTTATTCTAAATTTGAACCGATCAAACCCGATCACAAAGAGGTTGGGTATGATCAGGTTGTCGGGCCACGATTACAATAAAATGTCGTATGCAAGATGAAAAGAATATTTCAAACCACAAATCACAAAGTGACAAAAAAAACCACAAATCACAAAGATGGTGGAAGATGAGATAACTCGTCATAATAAGAAAAGGGAACCTGAATCAATTACAGTTGGGGGACATTAACGTGAAAAACATGTGTTGTTGATTTGCACATCAATAGGGGGCTTCAATCTTAAAAAGGAAAAAATGTGAAATCTCTAGTAAAAGGAGTTTTCATCCCTACTGCAAATTCTCAATTTAGGGAAATCCCAGCTGAAGATTGCATTGATGATTGTATCCGTGCGAGAAATGAGGTTATTCTATGCAAAAACCAAATGGCGAATGCGAGCATAAAAGAAAGGGCTAGAGGATTTAGATGAAGACACAATCAGTTAGCTGAGTTGAAGAATCAACTCCAATCTAGTTGTTCTCTTCTTGAGTAACAGTTTTCAAACAATGGTAGAGGTAAAGTGGAAATAAATGCATAAGGGCATGGTCCAATGTTAGGAAAGTTTTAGGAATATTCATGTGGTGGGATTTGTTTTGGATAATCTTGAAGGGTTATTTTGATTGAGTATGCTCAAATTTTATAGGGTGTTTTGAGTTGTCTCTCATCTATCGATTGTGGGTTCAAGCCGCTGCTTCATGTTTTTGAGATTGCTTGGGGTTTATTGGTGTGTTATGAGTTATCTGCAACACTATTTTTCATGGCCTGCACATGCTAAGATGATTATCAGTGTTAATATAGAGAGACTAGAATTGTAATCTACATAGTGCTAAGTTGGTGATGACATATTGATGTATGGGTGTCTTACTTGTGTGAAGGAGACCGGTATTGATGTTTGATGTGTGGTTGATTAAATTGTTAGTCTCAGGTTGTTTTTGGATGTTTTATTCGTATTGAACTTGGAAGGAGGCCCAAAATGTTCCTTTAGTTTGAGTGAGTTTAATGGTCCGGAGGAGTGAGTGTGGCATGTGGTTCAAAAATCTTAAGATTATTGGACTTCCAATATTTCTAGCGTATGGTATTAACACCTCCAACACCACAACCTCACTTCCAAAATGTCATATGTTTCATTCTTAGCAGTATCTAAAATTTGGTCCATCAAAAAGCAAAATTGTGAAACCTAATATTTTGTGTTAATATTACCGGGTTTTAGAACCCGATATTGTGTAACAATTCCGAATTTTAGAACCTGGTAATGTTAACTCGGTGCAATTTCCTTTTTTTTTTTGTTTACAAGCTCATAATATCCTAAGATCATAATATTACATCATAACATTTACCAATCATTGAATCCAAAATATCATCCAAAACATCATAAAAAAACTATGAAGTGGAGGTGGATGAGGTAGAAACCTTCCTCTTCCTCTGATATATGTCATGTCGGCATGTGTACTCTGTGCAATGAAGTCCAAGGCCATATGTATATAGCGCCTCGCCTCGCTCTGTGCCCTGCGCAGGTCCTCCACGCTCTTCTTCTAGACCCTTTGTTAGCCATTCTTGGATTCGTATGTGCCCAACCTAAATAAAGCATAATTTCATATCAGATAATAATGAAAGTACCATAGATGAAAAATTGTTAGATGAAAGTAAGTTGTACAAACAAACTAGGCTTAAATAAGTTTTTGGTCCCTAACCTTTACTAAATGTTTGGTTTTCGTCCCTCGCCGGAGCAAAGGTGGGTTTTAGTCCCTAACATTTGTCAAAAGGTTTGGTTTTGGTCCCTCCGGAGCTCTGGGTCAACGCCGGAGCTCCGGTGGCCCATGTGGCATGGCCATGTGGGATTAATGAGGCCAGGTGGATTTTTTTTTTTCATTTTTCATTTAAATTATAAAATAGATATTAACTAAATCTTAAATTATAAAACATATATTAACTAATCATCCAAGGATTCTTTTATTCTTTATCTTAATATTCTAAAGCTTCATCACCGTTCAGTATCACCAACATCAAGCAGCAACTCAAGGTGTGATTAAAAAACACGTTTGAACGGCGTTCACCATCACCAACATCTTCTTCTCCCCATGAAAGTTTGAAACCACAAACTTCTCGTAACCAATCCCAACCAATTTTTCTGAAGCTTCGTTTTCACTCAATCATTTCAATACCCTTGGGTGATTAATCCCTCTACAACTAAGCCACCACCCATAGACCAACCCTCATCCCAGCAAACCCAAAAATCCCCACCCAAATCCTTTGAAGTAACTCACCACAACAGAAGAAAAAGAGTGGAAACTGCAGATCGCAGGAGAAAGGGGCGATTGCGACGGTGATGGTGGCGAATTGCAGATCGAAGGAGAAAGATGCGATGGTGTTGGCGGCGCGACACCTCTGGTGGTCACGCGACGACGGCTATGCTTGGATCGTGAAGGTTCTGGCTCCAGGACGGTGGTCTCGTGTTGGAGCGATGGAGGTTCTGGATCGCGAAGGTCGTACCTCGATGACGACGCCGCAGGCCATGGGTATTTGATATCGCGACGGAGCGGGTTTGGAGCCCCAGCGCGGCCACCAGATCGAAGCTTTCAGCCACATGGTCAAAGCTTCCAGCCATCGGATTGATGCTTTCCGTTACATGCACAATCCTGCTTAGAAGTGCAAACCCCCATTGTTGAACGACCACGAAAGCTTCACTATTGAATCATAGTTGAACCCATTTGGGATTTTTTTTCTGGGTCTTGCAATTCTTCTGCTAAAGATTCGAACTTTGCAGAGAAATTTAGTGGGTCGAACGAAATAGAGAAAGAGAGAGAGAGAACTAGGGTGGGTGAGTGGGTTTGTGTAGGTATGTGAAAGAGAAGATGAAGAAGAAGAAGAAGAAGGAAGAGATGGATGAAGAACAAAATCTGGGTTTTGATGTGGGTAATTAGGTGAGGGATAATTTAAATGAAAAACGAAAAAAAAATCCACCTGGCCTCATTAATCCCACGTGGCCATGTCACATGGGCCACCGGAGCTCCGGCGTTGACCCAGAGCTCCGGAGGGACCAAAATCAAACCTTTTGACAAATGTTAGGGACTAAAACCCACCTTTGCTCCGGCGAGGGACGAAAAACAAGCATTTAGTAAAGGTTAGGGACCAAAAACTTATTTAAGCCAACAAACTAATCACCACCGCATAAACACTATAAATTAAAGCTCTCATTAACTCGGAGTTACCATTAGAAGGTCTAAGATCCAGCGATACAATGCCATGTACTCGGGCCGCACTTTGTTGGAAATAGAGCACAAACCTCTCTGGTTGATGGGTCGTATGATGTGTGAACACCAAATGTACGCCGAGTAAAATTAGATGGGCTAGAATTGGTGATGCTCAACATATGGCTGCCAAGTGATGGTGTTCGTAGCCATGTACGTAATCGAAAACAAGTCGCCTCTTGTACACCATATCACCATGGGCTTCTCCTTCATGTAATATGCTTTAACACCACTGTAGAAAATGCATTGTGGGAAATGCTCATAGATTCAGACCTTTAATATGAACATACAAATGAATAAGACAAAAGGCATGTAATAAAATAATAAGTTTGAAGTTCGAACTGAGAATCATACCTTCAAGAGAGTCGTGTAACCCGCTATATGTTTTTTCCCTTTCAAGCTAGTCATACAAATATGCAAGGGCGACTATGCCCCATGCATTCATCCCAAAATTGTCTAGATCCACAAACAATGAAAGATAGACGATATTTCTATATCTCTGGCTCTTCTCAACAAAAAGGGTGCAACCGACAAGGTGGAGAAGAAAGGCTCTAGTTGCGGCCTCGCATCAATTGATCACTAGAAGCATGAAAACCTCCCAATGATAAAGATATGAAGCAATGATGACACATCATCTAAGGTGATGGTCATCCCCAAACTGGAGGTGGAAAGAAGACGTCTCCTTGTGCCACCTCTTAGCAAAGGTTGTGACTAAGCCCTTGTTTGCCATGTGGTGTGATCAATAACAGAGGGTAGAGACCTGATCTCAGCACAACGTCAAGCACAAATAAGTGGTCTTCAAATTTCAACTTGTCAAGCTTGTATGTGTTGTTGTCGACCACTAGTTATGCACGATCCTGTGAATTTGTTCAAACAAGAATAAGAAAACGTCGAGAAAAGCACACTAATAAGGGAAATAACTAAAGCATCTTATGTGTACCTCTAGGAAATGGTGGCTCCTACTGTGGTGGTGATAGTGGCACAGGGTTAGCTCAAGTGGTAAGAGTTAAGGGACATAACGGTTGGGGGAATGAAGGGTGAAGGGTCCAGGGTTCGAACCCTAAGAATGAACTAATTTACTAACAACTAACATTTGCCTAAAAAAAATTGAACTTGGAAGCATAGGCTTCTTCTTTTTTTGTTCTAGGTAAAGAATATGCTTCTTCTTTTTTTTTGTCAAGGAAAGCATAGGCTCAAAATGTTCATTCAGTTTAGGTGAGTGTAATAGGCTAGAGTGCGTGCGCCATGTGGTCAAAAACCTAAAATTATTGGACTTCCGACATTCCTTTATAAACTATATTTTTTTCTTGATCCAATACATGTGAGACTTCTTTTAATTTTTAACAATTTTAATTTAAATGTTTATAATTGGTTAAGGTGTGTTTTTCAAAAAATAATTGGTTATAGTGTTAATGATTTTTAGTATCTACTTGATGTTTTATCTCACTTTTTACTCTTTACTTTTTTACCAATACAAGGGAGGTAGAACTAAATTGTAATTAAAATTTGGTAATTTTTATTTGTTAATGGATATTTATCCCCCTCCCTCATTTTTTAACTGTATAAGGACGAATTTCAGGGACTGGGGAACACATGTGGATTATAAAGCTAGGGGCAGATCAAATAACAATTCTAATATCATATAACCATTCTAAGTTATTTTTTTTTGAAATAGAAATATATTATATATATAAGTAGAAAATGTTGAGAAACAACCCCTCTCAACATGGGTACAGTTACCAAGCCAACAAAAGCTCGCATAAACTCATGCACTACAACAAAAACTCTCCAAAAACCTCTAAAAACCACCCATAAAATGCCAAACCAAATAAAACTAGGAGAGGTCTCCATTAAAGTCGAAAACAACTATAGGCTCAACCAAACGGGTCCTACCAGTCGCACGACACCTGCAAGATAAGGAAACAACCCAAATGTGCAAAGCACAAAACCCAACCGCAACATCCAACAACTTCCATAGAGCCGAGACCCGAAGTCTAAAGAACCTGAAACAATAAAGATAAAAAGAAAATTAAACGTCGGGACTAGACGAGTAGAGCACTGGCAAAAAACTCCAACACAGCCTCTAAAGCCTCAAGACCCAAGCAGCAACCACCACAGACAACGACAACCAAAACCTGCAAGAACGCTTGGGTCGTACGAGAATCGTCGCCTCAACGATCTTTGAGAGGAAAGGGGAGCAACCAGCATAGAAGAAGCGCATACCACTTCCGCAATTACCAAGAACAACACCTCAACCAACGAACACCATTTTCGCTGTCGAAAACGACGACAGGGAACCAACAACAACAACTCACCAGCCAAAACCACGAAACAAACATCGTGGCAGTGCGCCAAGAAGCTCACCCCAAGCATAGATCTGAGAAGGAATATTGATCTGTTGGGTAAGCGAAGGGTTGCTGAGAGGAGTCATTACTGAAAGGAATGGGAAGAGCACGACGACACGATGAGTTGCGAAGCTGAAGGGAAGAAGCTGCCACACCTGAACCGGAAGAGATCAGAGGAGAAGGAGAAGGAGAAAGGCTTCTTCTTTCTAAGACATCAGAACCCGACCTCCTCGCCAACCAAAAAGCCACCACGAGAACGAGAACATATATGGCCTCAACAGGCTAGCACAGATCTGGGCAAGCCAAGGGCAAGGTTTACTTGCGATGGCTCAGTGGCAAGGCAAGGAACCATAGGTCGTGGTTCACTAGCAGCACTAGAGAGTCCTCAGATGCAAGCTACAGGTCAAAAAGGAGAGGAAGGACCGAAAGGAAGGGGGTTGTCGCCGCGCCGAACGGCTGCCTGACGACCACCCAGTCAAACAGAGTTGTGAATCCACGAACAAGAAGAGAAAAGAAACAGGGGCGAGAAGGGTAAAGGTAACAGGGGAAAGGGAAAGGAGAGGCGACAAAGGGAGAGGAAGGGGGTTGACGTCGCGCACGAAGGCAGTGCAGCAGCCACCCTAGTCAAGAACCTTAAAAGTTGAATCAGAAGTTTCAGAATCCACTAAAAAAAATCATTCCGAGTTTTTATAGAATGGAAAATGTTTTATCACCACATACATCTGCACTTAATTAATACACCAACACTTTTTTTTGGAAAAGCCAAAAGAATGCATTATAAAGGAGTACAAGGGGTACTCCTACCTATAATACAAGAGAAAGAGAAGAGAGAAAAAAAGAAAAAAGAAGGAGGCAAGTTAATTAAGTTTACAACAGCAAAAAGAAAAGGGAGCAAGGATTAAGTTACTGCTACAACTTCGGGTATAGGACTGACAGCAGCATATTAAACCTAGACACAAGCCACATGCCATCTTAGACACAGCATATAAAAAAATTAATACACCAACACTTGGATAGAGAGATATAAGAATAAAAGAAAGAGATTGTGAGAGTTTGATGAGTTATATATGATAGAAACCTAAAAAATAGGTAAGAACAAAAGATAGATGAAAATGAGATATAAGAAAAAATGGATGTGAATATGTCATTATAGAATATATTCGGTGTTCTGAATCCGGTCTCTCAATAACTGAACATCCACTCTATGTAAACATCTGGTCCCTTGAGAAAAATTACTTAAATTGTCTAATGAGGGGAAAGCTGACGGAGGTGAGAAGAACTCTATTGAATTAAGGACACAAATAATAGCCCCACAAGCATAGAGACAAAGTGTTCCACTATAAAGATAATATAGTACTACTGCATATTTTCTTTAACTGGAAAAAGAAACTACCATATCTTCCTCGATGTTACATCATCATACATTGTCGATCATACATAAATCCTAAAGCTTTCATGACGTGTCGCACACCAAGACACAGCATATAAAAAAACCAAAAAGGTAAAGCACCAAGGCAGTAGATTTGGACTCTGAAGCTTCTCATTCACACTCTCTTGGTTAAGTAATAGTACTAGGACCACAAGGACTACATAGGAAACTACAAGGAACCCTCACATAAAAAGGCTTTTATGTATATATAATATAATTATATTATATAATTAGATGGTGAATTGATTAGGTTGATTAATTGATCAAATTAACCAAGCTGAGAGGTTTGCCTTTTAGATCAAAGGGTTTGTGGAGGATCCATAGCCGTTCATCATGCCACCAGTCCATGATCCTGGACCGTTGAGATACCCATATGATTCTTTTCCAGCATCAGAGCAACCCTGGTCTTGCCATTCAAGGGATAATAGTCTAGGGTTTGGCTTCACATCAATTGAAGCCTCATTATGATCCTGATCATTGGCATGATCATAGGGCAGCATAAGCCTCTGGCAAGAGTCCATTAAGTAAGCTCCATTGTTGTTATTGTGGCTGCCAACCCCATCAAAGGACATGCCACCAAATGAAGGAGAGCAAAGACCATGAAAATTTGGTGGCATCCCATTTTGAGTACCACTCATATGATGATCTCCCAGCCCAACAGCCATGCCCATATCATGATGACTATTTCCAAAAAAATCAAAATTCCTAGAACCACTACTCCCAATTATGCCTTCCAACTTACTCTCCATGAAATCAATAGGCCTAGGGTTATCAAGCATGCCAATGTTTCCATACTTGCTCTCCATGAAATTAGGGTTTCCTAATGCTCCAGCATTAGCCCCAAGCAAGTTACTCAGGTGGGAAAATTGCACATCAGCTGGGAAAGAGAGTTGAAGATCTTTAGGGTTGTGATGATGGTAGGAGGGTACTCCTGGTTGGGATTGGTTTTGATTATTGTTAGACAAATGAGGGTCATTGGATTTCTTGTTTGAAACTTTCTTGTTCTTTCTGCATCCTCCGCCGACGGGGATGTTTCTGAGAGTTCCTCCCTTGGTCCAATACCTTCTGCAAGTCTTGCAGAAGTACCTGGGCTGAGAGAGGCTGTAGTTGTTGTAGTAGCAGAACTTGGTGTGGGCAGAGTCACACCTTGGGCACTTGAGAGCTTGGTCAAGTGGGGGTCTCAGCCTCCTCTCCATCATGGGCCTTGAGCATGTAAGCATGTCACCCGAAGGTGAGGAAGAATCCATTCCAGACTCATCGTGAATTGTGCCCTGTCATTTTGAATAAAAGAAACAAAAGCAGTCATGAAAATGTACATATGATTAAAGGAAAATGTGTTAGGGGCTGTAAAATTTGTCTTGTTGGATTATACATGTCGTTTTCTTTTTCATTCTTTTTGTTCTCTTTCTAGCTCCTCTCCTAATTTTCTTTTCCTAGGCCTTCTCTTACTTTTCCTTTTTTGCTTAGATTCAGCATGCTAAAATCAAGAGAGCTGTTTGCCGAGTGCAAATATATATCTATAGCCATTGAACTAATTAAATTGCAATTTGCAATGTAAGTATATCCATATATATATTGAAAAACCTTAAGCAAAAACTCTATTACCAAACTTCTATAGTACTAAACTGATTAATGTTCAACAGTGTGAGAAATGAGAAGAATTAAGAATTAGTGCATATAAGTTTAGATACACATTGAAGTTAAAATCGGTATGGACAGAACCAATTTTCATTAATTTTTGTGATGGTCCATCACCATTTTAACCTCACTGTAATTATCACCATGTATCCAAACATTTTGCCTCTCATGAACACCATACTCTCCATACAAGCATGAGAAAGAAAATTAGAGGCAAATAATAGAGTACAGTTTGATGTGCATGGTATATATACCTGTAACCAATGCTCTGCTGTGTCCATGCAAACGTGAAGAGAAGACAAACCCATTCAAAAGCAAAGCTCAGCAATGAACCTATAGCTAGAACTTGTTTTCTTCAATTCTGATCAAGCAATCAATGTAGTTTGATAAACTAAAGTGCCACTAACTACTTACAGTTTGTGAAATGCATTTGCAGGGAGAAAGAAGAGGAAGTGTTAGAAGAATGTGATAAAATGAGGTGTTAAGTGAGAGGAGAAGTTGGGAATGAATGAGAAGAGTAGTGGACATGTGTTTGTGTGAGTGGTTGCTACATGGGACGGGACAGTGAATAAGAAGGAAGAAAAAGGTAACTCTCTACTCACTAGTGAGAGAGAGAAGAGAGAGAGATTGCCATGCCATGTTGTCCCTATGCTACAAACCCCGTCGGTGACAGCAATGGTGGGCCTCATGCTGTCTCACTAATGCCATGGCTTATCTCAGCTTGACCAAATCTTCAGTGACAAAAAAATGGACGGCTGTGATTTGGTGTTGTTGAGTTGGAAGAAATGGGAGCCGTTGATGATTGTAGTGGTGATATCTGACGTGACAGAAGCTAGGTGGTGAGAGAGAGAGAATATTTGGGTCCCCGATAAAGAACGCGCGCATACCGAAAGAGCACTCTACTTCTTCGATCTCAGTCCCCACACACACAGTCACCATTTGGATTATTGGACCCACTCAACCTCCTCCAACAAGCAAGGGATATATTCGATCTCATTCTCACAATCACACTCGATGATCATGTCCTTCCCTCCCTCCATGCTTCTCATGTGCCCTGTGCTGGGACTTTCCTTCTTTACCTAGACAACTCATCTCCCATATCAAACCCCTTCATTTTCCATTTCAATTTTGAACACCCACACAACAATGTTCACACTTTATATCTCTATAACACATTTTTCTCCCGCCTCTTACCTTAGTGTAAATGTAGTTATACAATTGGAAAACGTTTGATTTTTTTGTTTGATTTTTTTATAGGTTTAAATACTCTAGAGATCCCTAAAATTGTTCCCCGTACAAAATAAGTCACTGGAATTTTTTTTTTCTGATTCTGAATCCTTGGAAAAAATTTTTAATCATAATAGGTCCCTACTCGTGTTTCCAGCTTATGTGGCTTAATTTTTGCTGAGTCAAATATTCCACGTGGCTTTTATATTTTTTTTAAATACATATGGATTAAAAAAAAAAAATTAAACATTTAAATTTAAAATTAAAATCTTATTAACCTAATTAACCCTAAATCCCTAAATCTAAGGGTTTAATTTTAAATTTAAATGTTTAATTTTAAATTTTAAATCTAATTAGGGATTTAGGTTAATTAGATTAAGGGTTTAATTTTAAATTTTAATGTTTAATTTTAATTTTTTAATCCATGTGTATTTAAAAAAAAATCTAAAAGTCACTTGTAATCAATGACTCAGCAAAAATTAAGTCACATAAGCTGGAAACACGAGTAGGGACCTATTCTGATTAAAAAAAATGTACAGGGATCCGGAATCGGAAAAAAAAAATTGCAGGGACTTATTTTCATACGGGGAACAATTTTAGGGACTTCTAGAGTATTTAAGCCTTTTTTATATGCAAAAAGATGTATTCAAATATAACACAATGGGTGCCAAACCCGAATACAAGAGTTAATGACAAGAAAAAAGAAACATAAAAGATTGCAATTACAAGGCTTGTGTTATGGTGTTTGATAGAAAGGAAGAGAACAAAAAGACATGTGTTTTGATATAAAAAAAAAGTGAAAAATAAAAGAAATATTAGATGTTCGAATAGGTGTTTATATTGTTGGTGGTTTATGTACCATAACAATTCTTTAATTTTGTATTGGGTTGAAGTACCCATTGTACTGCATTTTAATATATCTCTTGGCTTATAAAAAAAAAATGCACCATAACGGTATACAATTCTATTCTATCATAATTCATGAGTTGTGTAAATTAATATGTGGATAACTTTAGTCAAGTCTGATTGGTCAATTAGACTAGAGTAAAATTACTCGAATAGATGATATAGACAAAATCTACATTGGTAGGATTAGAAGTTTATTTATTTTGAAGTTCAGTAGAAACTTTTTCGAGAGTAGTAACCATTTATTATACATTGAGTTTCAGCGAATTTTTTGCTTGGAAATAATATTGTAAAACTAATTTTTAAAATATTGATGAAAATAATATTTTTTTTTTCTCCATCGGAAAACTTGAAAATAATATTCTAT
This sequence comes from Lotus japonicus, assembly GCF_012489685.1. Taxonomy (NCBI): domain Eukaryota; kingdom Viridiplantae; phylum Streptophyta; class Magnoliopsida; order Fabales; family Fabaceae; genus Lotus; species Lotus japonicus. The sequence continues at coordinate 34,664,496 of NC_080041.1, forward strand.
CATATTATATTTTGACAAAATTATTTACTACTATTTCATTTCATTTAACTCAATTTTTACCTTTTCCATTAACTTAAACTGTTGGATTGGTTGTTCGCATGCCCAAAATACTGCTAGAGGTCGAGAAGAGTGTTCTAAATATGGTGTGGTGTGATCCAAAATGCTTTAAGATTTTTAATTAAGTTCTAACGACCACACTATATATAAACCGTTGAATTACTCTCCAATTGAGTAATGTTGGACTTCTTTTCATATTTTCATCATAAACAATGACTAATTAACTTCACTGTAGTTTACCCCAAATCGTGATTTTCCATAATCTCAACATAATGATTACATCTATATGTCTCTTTGTTCCTGATTCAAAATTATATAGGTTACCAGTGTTAAATTCAAACTTTGAACATATATTCCACAACTAGGCGGGTTGGTTGGTACGTAGAGGAGAGATGGTATTACAAACAAGGGAATAAACTGAAAAGCTTTCTTCAGAAGGGTGACACCCAAAAGAGAAACGGTGATGCTAACTTTATCCACTTATAACTAGAAGATGAATAAGATCGTAATAGGATATAGTTGGCGTGACCAACACACCCCCACTCAATAGGACCCAAAGTACAACATCCAGTGTCAGGTGAATAAAGGGACTGAGTGTGTGCCCACCTGATTGCCTCCACCACCTGACTTCGTAGCTAACTTCATGTCATGATGGTTGTTAGACTCTCAAATTAATTAGAGATGTGGTTAATCAAGCGCTTATAAATGGTAGTGCAAATCTCAACTCTTGAGCTAGCTTTTGGGTTGAGTTAGGTCTCCTTAATTCTAATATGGTATCACAGTCTATCCTAGATTTATTTATTGACTCCCCATATTTGGGTCACCCGTTTCATTCCTCGCTCCATATGTCCAACCCTGGGCGTGAGGGGTGTGTTAGAGTCTCACATTGACTAGAGATGTGGTCAATCAGGCGCTTATAAATGATAGTGCAAACCTCAATTTTTGAGCTAGCTTTTGGATTGAGTTAGACATCCCTAATTCGAATAATTGTATATATGGAAGTCTCTCTGAAAAATCAGATTCACAAGTTATCTTTGCAATCTTTAGCACATAAAAAATATATTGTAAATAATATATGTTAATTCTTATTTGTAAAAACATAGTTCGTAAGTAAATTAAATTAGTTTAATTTTTAACATGATCCACTGTAGAATTGCCTAAAAAGAACTATAGATCAGATCTCTTTCTCTTCTGATTGGGTGGTCATTTTTTGTCATCTGCTTTATTACAAAGATATGGATGGATTATTATTTCAACAATCATAAGCATACATGCTATCATTGCTACTCAGTGCTTGTCTTCCTTCTAGGTACTTGTTACATGTTAACTTCTGCTGTGGTAGTGTAATTGCAAATTGCAATCATGCATGCATGGAATGCATGTTATATCTTTTGGTATAATGAGTCACGTAAAGATCTTACAGCTAGAACCAAAAACGCCAATTGGAATATGGAGGACAAGTTATTATTATTTTCGATGTGTACGTACACTCATTCAGGAAGGACAAGTTATTAATTACTATTTCCTATGTGTACGCTCATTCAAGATGATTTTTCCAGTGTTCAAACTGTATCATGCCATATGCACTACTGCTAAAGATTTTTGAAAGTATGATTACAAACTCAATAATGCTGGAATTTACGTTCTTCACTTTTTTTTGTTATATGTATACCTACGCACATGCCTTTGTACAGCGATAGGTATCTTGTAAATTAACAAGAAGTATCACCTTTTGAGATAGAAAAATTAGCTTGAAACTGCGAACACATACTTCATTCTCAAGCTACGTGTTTTCACCTCCTACACTTACTTTCTTGGATCATCTTTTGTTCTTTCTTTCTTTTTCTTAAAGAAACCAAATCAAAGTTCAGAAAAGGCCAAGTAACAACACCACACAAATTTAAAAGCTGGAATTTTTCTCCAAAATATTGAAAGCGGGAAAAATTTTAGGATAATTTTTTTCTGGATGAAAAATTTGTTATTTTTTGTACTTAGAATTAGATACTTGATCTTCTTTATATTTTTATTTTCTCCCTTTCCTGTCGGTATCAATTAAATGTATTATATACACGTATGTACAAATGTTAACGCACTTTTTTGCTTTAATTTCTAAATTTCCATATTGTCTTCAGACATGTATGTATGAAGCCACTATATAAATTTATTTATTATATAGTATATGCGATTTAAAAGCACACCTTCCACCACGCATACAATAGATATCATTACATTAGGCTTCTAATTGTAATCCTCCCTTAGTATTAATGCGTTATATATGTGTGTGTATGTGGTCCGCGTTATAATGTTGGTCAAAAATTCGAGCACTCATATACCTCGTTATGGCTGCAGTCAACTTGGTTCTTTAGGTCCAACACAAGCTATGATCAGCCCCCACCATGAGAGTTTCTTTTCTAACTATAACCAAGTTTTCCTTTCGATCACATGTATAGCAATGATGCACATTATATAAAACCAAATTAAGAAGCCCCTATACCAACCTGAGGAGACCAATATTCATTATGAATCATAATTGCTTAAAAAAGTTTCAATTATAGCACACATAGTTCACCTATTATGCACATGAAATTAATGTTTGTGCAGCACCACCATCCCTTTCGACTCCTTATAAGTGTGTTTTTAAAGTACACTTTGGGCCATATTTATCGTAAATTATACGGGACCTAAAAATTTTATAGTAAAATACACTCCTCTTTCTTGAGGGTTATCAAAATGACACTCAGCCTCATTCATAACCAAAATCTACACTCCATCCCACACTCTCAAACAAGTTAATTACATGGTAAGAGATGCTAACAAAATATTCTTTTAATTTTAAACTAATAAATTTAAATATTTAAATAATAATAAAAAAACTTAAAATTTCTTTTATTGTTTTTTATTTGAAGAAGTTTAAGATATTTACAGTTAATTATTTTCACAAAATTTTATTTAAAACAAAATCAATAACATTTAAGTTTACAAATATAAATTTAGACTAAACAAATACTTCTATTTTTCTTTTAAATTATTTTAATGATTAATTTTACCATCAAAAATTCAAGATCAATTAGATGGCATTTACGCTTAATTATTAAAAAAAATTAGATGGCATTTATTCCAACGAAAAGTCTCAATATTCTTTTATAATTATCATGGTCACCTTCTTAGTTAGTATATTATTAGCTTCATGCAGTTTTATCTTAGTAAATAAAATGAGAAATTCAACAAACAAACGATGATTATTCTTCTACCCGAGGTGCTTGGTCTGCATGGTAGAATAACTAAATAAGGTATAGTTTCATATTTCAAAATAATAAATTAAAATTCTTAATCATCTCAATCACATGATGTTGTAATCGTTATTAAACATGATTGAATGATAATTAGAGAGTACAATAGAAAAATTAAAATATAATTCATATATATATCTTGAAATTATATAGTCTAAGATGAATTTTTTTTTCAAAAGCAAAAGATATAAATATATATAAATGATGGAATTGGCAAGAATACACAACCCTTCTTAAAAGGGGCTGGGAAAACCATCCAAAAGCCAGCAAACTCAAAGAGAACCTAAAAGAAAAGAAACAAACACAACATAGAGAAAAAACATTCCCCAAATCCATAGAAAAGCACCCAAAGAAACAGCAGCCCAACACAACAAGAAAAAAGCTCATAGAAAATAAAACCCCAAGAGACCCAACCCAAAACAAATACAGCCCAATCGACTTCCAAGCCAAAAAGAGCACCTACTATCTCCTATCTCCCACGAGCATAAATCTGAGCTGTAATTTGGTTAAGAGCAATAGCATCTGAGCAATCATACACCATGCCCAGATATTTACCCATCGAAAGCGCACTCTGCACCCCAGTCATCACACCCATGGGGTCCGAAAAATTCGCCGGCAAAAGCATCAGCTCCTTCTCTTCAGATCCAATATCTACACCCACCACCTATGTAGCCTCAACCCCACTAAGAACCATAGCCCGATCTTTCAACTTCTACCTCTGGTCTCCACTTTCTTAGGTCTTCTTCCTACCTCTAGTCTTATAATATTAGAAGGGTTGTTGTTGAATTATTATAAGTCATGAGATGTTATTTAAGGTTGTAGAAGGGTGCGGTTTTCGTAGAATGATGAATCGATTAGAACCCAGATTTACTTTACCATCTAGGGTTATAATTGCAAGGAAATGTTACCAGTTACTTTTAGATGAATAGAAGTTATTAAATCACTACAAAAAAACTTGCCATATAATGACAGTTGTAAGTTGTCGGTAAAGGGTCAAAAACCGTCGGTACAGGCTATAAAAACTTAAACCTATGAAAATATTTTTCATGGTTTTTACTTCGCTATACCGACAGTTTTTTCGCTGCCACTATAGCTTATAGTGACGGTAATACAACGGTAAGCTTAGCTCAATATGATGTACCTACGGTTTCTTCTCCATCGGTATAGGTATTTATGACAAACTGTGGTTGCACTATACCCACAGATAAATTACCGACGCTATAACCTTTAGTAACGGGCAATCTTCGTTGGAATATTACTTTAGCATATACCAACGACAATATTTTTGTCAGTATAGGTTTTAGTGGCAAGTAGTTTTTTTTTTACCTACGGTTAAGATGCCATTACTATAGGGTTTAGTGACGGTAGTAAATACTACTAAATGAATACCAAAATGTATATCATCAAATTTTATATTTTTATAAATTTTAATGACTCACTAGAAGTTGCAATTACCAAAATTATAACTTGATTGTTATGGGTTTCAATATCATAACATTTTTACTAATTAAAAAATATATATATATATATATATAAAGGATTATACACCTTAATATTTTTAAAAGATAAAAGTAGTTATACACATGCGTCTCACATTAAAAAGTGAAGGCACATGAAGTGACATTAACATGGTTGTCCTATCTTACATGAAGTGCTCATACCCCATCTCTTTCCTTTCCATCTTTTCATTTTCAATTTCTGTCCAAATTTTGAGTCAGTTTTCTTTCCTCCAAATGATAAGAATCTAAAAGCATAGATTCAGATTTTGGATCTTTCTAGGATTGGAATGTAACTCAGGCTACAGAACTCGGAATTAAGTGATTCCAAAAGAAGGTGAAAGATGACTTTCTTAACTTCAATTTAGACACAAATATCACTGAAAGTGATGAGAATATGAGGGAAACTCGAGATATGAGGGAACAATTTTCAATTCTCCAGTTTTGGGTCTGTTTTGTTTCCCTCATATCTCGAGTTGTACCTAAATATGAGGAAGGTGATGAGAATGCTTAGAGAGAGAAGCTCTAACCGCTTAGAGAGAGAAAATGTAACTGAATTTCGATGCTATTATTATTCCGAATGGGCTGAGAGTCCCTTACAATTGGTATTTCCCTCCTATTTATAGAGGTGGCGTTGGGCTTTGGCGCCTTTATCCTGCAGAAATGGGCCAGTTGGGCCTCGGGAAGGGCGGCCCAATGTTATGGTGCGTTCCCCGCCCAAGGTCAAGTTTCCTGGGGGAGGGACCCTGGGGTCTCGCCCAGTCCACAAGTCCACAAGACACCGAGCTCGAAGCATGAGAGCTAAGTGTGTCTTTAAGCAAGAAACAAGGCGAAATCCCCGAGAATACTGACTAAGACCTAAGAAAAAACCTTAAAAATCTAAAAGTGAAGAACAATGGCCATGCCCCAAATCACGACGTTTTGTCACATGTTGCATCCTTTCCACACGTCGCGCCTTGAAACAATGTTTGGATTAGTAAATCCACAGGACCCCAACAGCCACCTTTAAAGCGCTTTTTCGAATTATGTCAACATCTCGTCACTTTCAAATTTGAACCAACCAGCTTCAACCGTCACGGCTTTCCACTTAATGCGCTGCCCCTACTCTCCGGAACCCACGTCACACTTTTGCGTGTGGGCCCCCCTTTACCATGATGATTTACCGCGACGAGGCACGATTTTCTAGTCTTTAACACACCCAACACCTGAGTTCTCTTCCCTCACATCATTCATCATCTTCTACTAACTGCTCCCATATTTGCCCCCGACTCTTGCTCCAGTCTCCTTTGCTGATTTCACGAATCCCCACTCCGGCTCTTGCTCTTCTCCTCACGGTTCCCCTCCTGGTTAGTCTTCATCCTTTCCCTTTCCCCTTTCTCTCTTTACTTTCTTTGATGACGTCAACAGGGGCCTTGTCTTCTGTTGAGGAGATCAAAGCCCATCGCTTGACGACCTTCGCCACTCTGCCTTCCCCTACTTCAGAAGCCCCTGACCAAGGAGTTCTTGATCAACCACCAGAACTGTCAACTAGCGAATCTATCTTTGACCTTGCTCGCAAGGTCAGCGGGCTCTACCACTCTCCATTATTAGAGGGCCTTCTCCGAACCACTGGATGTCGGGAACAAGACCGCCCCTGGCAGCATCGTAGACTTAATGACCCTAAATATTCCCACATTTTCTTCGTTTACGAATACCTGTTTCTTGATCTGAGCATTAAGCTTCCTTTTCTCCCCCTTTCTTACTCAAATGTTGCGCAATATGAACGTTTCGCCTTGTCAACTCCATCCCCGCTCCTGGGCCTATCTGCGGTGTTTTGAGATTCTTTGCCATGGCGTTGACGTAACGCCCTCTGATGCCCTTTTTTCCTTCTTCTTTGAAACAGATTCTCAAACCCAAGGATCTCGCGGCTGGGTCTCTCTGGTGCCCCGGTCAGGACGAGAACGATTTGCCCCTTACCAAGTGGGCCCGGAATCTTACTTGCCTCGCCGGTACTTCAGGGTCATCGTCCACCCTTCTTACCCTTCCTTATTTACACAGAAGGACGGGAAGGCCCTTTTCCCTCTTTACTGGACATTGTCCCCCAGATCCTTATCCAGCCTCCCAAAAATATCTTTTTCCCCCCAGAGAAAACTTCGTTATTGAGGTCTTATCCCGACTTCCACCCTTTAGTTGCACTGAACTGCTTGATGTCCCCCCAGGATCTAAATTGCTCCCCCGACTAGGTCCTTTTTCTTGTTCCTTTGTCGCACCCTTCGTTTTATACGTCTTTTATTTCTAATGGCTGCTTTCTCTTTTTCTTTTCAGGAAAAATGAACTTCTCTTCCAACGAACTATTGAAGGCTTTCCTCTCTGGTGGCGTTAAAACCCCTTCTTTTGCTCCTACTGGGGAGAAAAGACAAAGCTCGCCGTCGGGCGACGGTGCTTCGAAGAAGAGAAAACTGGACGAGCTGAAGTCACCTCTCACTTCGTCAACCATCTCTGGCGAGGAGGACGAGGAGGGCACTGCCTCTGGCACTCCCGCCCCGGTTGGTGTGGGCGACCCCTCTAAACCTACTCACCAGGGCGAGGCGAGCATTGCCCAGGTTGAAAGCCTTTCTCGCCCCCCGGTGTCACCGGCAGCGCAGTCCTCGCCATCTGTCGTTCACCTCTCAACTTCTGCCTCTGACTTACCAACTCATGCTTCTCCCAAGGCTGTTGGCGTGGAGAAAGACCCCCCACTGAATCGTCCACAGGAACCTACTGGCGAATCAAGCTTCGATCCCTTCTCCTTCCTATTTTCTCATCCCTTCCTTGAGAAACTAAGGGAAACGTCCAACCAGAACCCGCAAGACGTTGCTCAAGAAGCTGTGTCCAACCTACTCCGAGCGGGCTGCCTGTTCGCCCAAGTGGCTTGGGAAGCCCGCCCCCTTTCCGGGATTGCTGGACTCTGGCAGGAGGTGGAGAAACTGCGCACGACCAACCTCCAAATTAATGAAAATTGCTCCAAGCTGTCCAAACAGTTGTCCTCGGAAACGGAAAAAACGGCGAAGATGCAGAAGAAACTCGCTGAGCCGAAGTTTGCGAAGGCTGCAGCAGACAAGAAAGAGGAACAGCTTGAAAGCCAAATTGAAGGGCTCCGCAAAACTCTTGGCACTCGGGAGGCTACTCTTGCTTCTCAGAAGGAAGATCTTTCGGCCAAGAATGAGGAAATCGCCAAGTTGCGCCGGGACCTGGCGGACAGGAGTAAAACTCTTGCCGACGCCCGCTTTGATTTGGAGTCGAAACGCAAACTCTTGGACGAGAAAGACGCCCAGGCCCTCGCCTTGGAGGAGAGGATAAGGGGCGATGCTGCTCAACCGGTGGCCAATGAGCGTATCCGCGGCTTCCTGATCGCCAAGGCTCAAGTCAAACATCTCCATCCGAACATCGACCTTGGTCCCTTAGGAGTTTTTAAGAAGATTACACCCGCCGGGCTGGAGGGTGTCGAAGATCCACTGGGAGTCGCCAATGTTGACCTTGGGGATGCTGTGGAGAAAAAATGAATAAACATATAGAATAATGTTTACTTCTTATTTTTATATTGGATTATTGTAATGTTAGTACTATTTTGTTTTACTCGTCGTATCTTAGTTTAAGCCAGCCGTTTTCGGTTTTCAATATTATATTATTTCTCTCGCACGTTTTAGCGCTTTTCGATTTTATCTCTCGCGTCCTTCATCATTTCTCTGTTTCTGAATTACGTCTGACGACATTGATGGTGTGCTGGGTTCAACTAGGACTTGTTGCTCGGTTTTTGAACCGAGGCTTTTGTTCGCACCTAGTAGGTGCGGCCCCTCAAGCCTTATTAGGTAAGGACTTACAATTGCTCAGTGCCCAATGGCCATATGGGTTTACCCGAGACTTTCGAGCCTAGTTGAAAAATGCTCGCCCATATTTCGAGGAGATTACTGGGATAAGAAGCTTATCCGCACACATCGCCGACGAGTGACGGCGAGCTGCGTCGGCTTTTCCGGAGCAATCCCCAGACATCAAGGTCGTGTTGGGATTGCCACCTTCAGGGAATTTTTCCCACCGAGCTCTCGCCGCAATTCAGTGTGATTGAAATTGCTGGATACAATTTTTGTATTTTCAGTCAGGCGTGATAGCCAACAAACTCCCGAGATGGAGAACAAGAACGTGTCTTTGTTTTTACCATTTTCGGGCGCTTTTGGCCAATGACTTCTTGGGATAAGTACAAAAGTATGTTTCTGCATTTTGCATTTTACTCCGCAGCCTACGTGGGGTGCACTATCTTCCTTCGCCTCAGATCCAGCTCGCTCTCGCCTTATCAGCTGTAATAGTACTTCAGGTTTGCTGCGTTCCAAGACCGTGGCACCCGTTTCCCATCTAAGCTCTCCAGGTGATACGCTCCTCTTCCCAAAGCTTTTAAGATCCTGTAGGGCCCCTCCCAGATTGGGCTTAATTTGTTTCCGGTGACTCCTGTTCGCTTTTTGAGCACCAAATCCCTTTCCTGCATCTCCCTCGGTTTTACTTTTGAATCAAAACTGGCCGCAGCTCGCTGCTTCATCGCGGCCTCCCTGAGGCGGGCCTCATTGTGTGTCTCCGACAACAAGTGTGTTTTTAAAGTACACTTTGGGCCATATTTATCGTAAATTATACGGGGACCTAAAAATTTTATAGTAAAATACACTTCTCTTTCTTGAGGGTTATCAAAATGACACTCAGCCTCATTCATAACCAAAATCTACACTCCATCCCACACTCTCAAACAAGTTAACTACATGTTAAGAGATGCTAACAAAATATTCTTTTAATTTTAAACTAATAAATTTAAATATTTAAATAATAATAAAAAAACTTAAAATTTCTTTTATTGTTTTTTATTTGAAGAAGTTTAAGATATTTACAGTTAATTATTTTCACAAAATTTTATTTAAAACAAAATCAATAACATTTAAGTTTACAAATATAAATTTAGACTAAACAAATACTTCTATTTTTCTTTTAAATTATTTTAATGATTAATTTTACCATCAAAAATTAAAGATCAATTAGATGGCATTTACGCTTAATTATTAAAAAAAAAAATTAGATGGCATTTATTCCAACGAAAAGTCTCAATATTCTTTTATAATTATCATGGTCACCTTCTCAGTTAGTATATTATTAGCTTCATGCAGTTTTATCTTAGTAAATAAAATGGGAAATTCAACAAACAAACGATGATTATTCTTCTACCCGAGGTGCTTGGTCTGCATGGTAAAATAACTAAATAAGGTATAGTTTCATATTTCAAAATAATAAATTAAAATTCTTAATCATCTCAATCACATGATGTTGTAATCGTTATTAAACATGATTGAATGATAATTAGAGAGTACAATAGAAAAATTAAAATATAATTCATATATATATCTTGAAATTATATAGTCTAAGATGAAATTTTTTTTCAAAAGCAAAAGATATAAATATATATAAATGATGGAATTGGCAAGAATACACAACCCTTCTTAAAAGGGGCTGGGAAAACCATCCAAAAGCCAGCAAACTCAAAGAGAACCTAAAAGAAAAGAAACAAACACAACATAGAGAAAAAACATTCCCCAAATCCATAGAAAAGCACCCAAAGAAACAGCAGCCCAACACAACAAGAAAAAAGCTCATAGAAAATAAAACCCCAAGAGACCCAACCCAAAACAAATACAGCCCAATCGACTTCCAAGCCAAAAAGAGCACCTACTATCTCCTATCTCCCACGAGCATAAATCTGAGCTGTAATTTGGTTAAGAGCAATAGCATCTGAGCAATCATACACCATGCCCAGATATTTACCCATCGAAAGCGCACTCTGCACCCCAGTCATCACACCCATGGGGTCCGAAAAATTCGCCGGCAAAAGCATCAGCTCCTTCCCTTCAGATCCAATATCTACACCCACCACCTATGTAGCCTCAACCCCACTAAGAACCATAGCCCGATCTTTCAACTTCTACCTCTGGTCTCCACTTTCTTAGGTCTTCTTCCTACCTCTAGTCTTATAATATTAGAAGGGTTGTTGTTGAATTATTATAAGTCATGAGATGTTATTTAAGGTTGTAGAAGGGTGCGGTTTTCGTAGAATGATGAATCGATTAGAACCCAGATTTACTTTACCATCTAGGGTTATAATTGCAAGGAAATGTTACCAGTTACTTTTAGATGAATAGAAGTTATTAAATCACTACAAAAAAACTTGCCATATAATGACAGTTGTAAGTTGTCGGTAAAGGGTCAAAAACCGTCGGTACAGGCTAAAAAAACTTAAACCTATGAAAATATTTTTCATGGTTTTTACTTCGCTATACCGACAGTTTTTTCGCTGCCACTATAGCTTATAGTGACGGTAATACAACGGTAAGCTTAGCTCAATATGATGTACCTACGGTTTCTTCTCCATCGGTATAGGTATTTATGACAAACTGTGGTTGCACTATACCCACAGATAAATTACCGACGCTATAACCTTTAGTAACGGGCAATCTTCGTTGGAATATTACTTTAGCATATACCAACGACAATATTTTTGTCAGTATAGGTTTTAGTGGCAAGTAGTTTTTTTTTTTACCTACGGTTAAGATGCCATTACTATAGGGTTTAGTGACGGTAGTAAATACTACCAAATGAATACCAAAATGTATATCATCAAATTTTATATTTTTATAAATTTTAATGACTCACTAGAAGTTGCAATTACCAAAATTATAACTTGATTATTATGGGTTTCAATATCATAACATTTTTACTAATTAAAAAAAAAATATATATATATAAAGGATTATACACCTTAATATTTTTAAAAGATAAAAGTAGTTATACACATGCATCTCACATTAAAAAGTGAAGGCACATGAAGTGACATTAACATGGTTGTCCTATCTTACATGAAGTGCTCATACCCCATCTCTTTCCTTTCCATCTTTTCATTTTCAATTTCTGTCCAAATTTTGAGTCAGTTTTCTTTCCTCCAAATGATAAGAATCTAAAAGCATAGATTCAGATTTTGGATCTTTCTAGGATTGGAATGTAACTCAGGCTACAGAACTCGGAATTAAGTGATTCCAAAAGGAGGTGAAAGAAGACTTTCTTAACTTCAATTTAGACACAAATATCACTGAAAGTGATAAGTACAACTCGAGATATGAGGGAAACAAAACAGACCCAAAACTGGAGAATTGAAAATTGTTCCGTGCTAGAACATAGAGAGGGAAGGTAGTACCCAAAGTATGAGGAAGGTGATGAGAATGCTTAGAGAGAGAAGCTCTAACCGCTTAGAGAGAGAAAATGTAACTGAATTTCGATGCTATTATTATTCCGAATGGGCTGAGAGTCCCTTACAATTGGTATTTCCCTCCTATTTATAGAGGTGGCGTTGGGCTTTGGCGCCTTTATCCTGCATAAATGGGCCAATTGGGCCTCGGGAAGGGCGGCCCAATGTTATGGTGCGTTCCCCGCCCAAGGTCAAGTTTCCTGGGGGAGGGACCCTGGGGTCTCGCCCAGTCCACAAGTCCACAAGACACCGAGCTCGAAGCATGAGAGCTAAGTGTGTCTTTAAGCAAGAAACAAGGCGAAATCCCCGAGAATACTGACTAAGACCTAAGAAAAAACCTTAAAAATCTAAAAGTGAAGAACAATGGCCAACATGGCCTGATAAATAAATCTTTGTAATCAACACTTTGGATCCCCAGTCGTGCCCTCCTCTTCCGGGCGATCCAAGTCCACAGGCAGGCTTGTGGCGACGCCTTCTGGTCCGCCTGACTCGGCATAGTCATGCACATGCCCCAAATCACGACGTTTTGTCACATGTTGCATCCTTTCCACACGTCGCGCCTTGAAACAATGTTTGGATTAGTAAATCCACAGGACCCCAACCGCCACCTTTAAAGCGCTTTTTCGAATTATGTCAACATCTCGTCACTTTCAAATTTGAACCAACCAGCTTCAACCGTCACGGCTTTCCACTTAATGCGCTGCCCCTACTCTCCGGAACCCACGTCACACTTTTGCGTGTGGGCCCCCCTTTACCATGATGATTTACCGCGACAAGGCACGATTTTCTAGTCTTTATCACACCCAACACCTGAGTTCTCTTCCCTCACATCATTCATCATCTTCTACTAACTGCTCCCATATTTGCCCCCGACTCTTGCTCCAGTCTCCTTTGCTGATTTCACGAATCCCCACTCCGGCTCTTGCTCTTCTCCTCACGGTTCCCCTCCTGGTTAGTCTTCATCCTTTCTCTTTCCCCTTTCTCTCTTTACTTTCTTTGATGACGTCAACAGGGGCCTTGTCTTCTGTTGAGGAGATCAAAGCCCATCGCTTGACGACCTTCGCCACTCTGCCTTCCCCTACTTCAGAAGCCCCTGACCAAGGAGTTCTTGATCAACCACCAGAACTGTCAACTAGCGAATCTATCTTTGACCTTGCTCGCAAGGTCAGCGGGCTCTACCACTCTCCATTATTAGAGGGCCTTCTCCGAACCACTGGATGTCGGGAACAAGACCGCCCCTGGCAGCATCGTAGACTTAATGACCCTAAATATTCCCACATTTTCTTCGTTTACGAATACCTGTTTCTTGATCTGAGCATTAAGCTTCCTTTTCTCCCCCTTTCTTACTCAAATGTTGCGTAATATGAACGTTTCGCCTTGTCAACTCCATCCCCGCTCCTGGGCCTATCTGCGGTGTTTTGAGATTCTTTGCCATGGCGTTGACGTAACGCCCTCTGATGCCCTTTTTTCCTTCTTCTTTGAAACAGAACTGCTTGATGTCCCCCCAGGATCTAAATTGCTCCCCCGACTAGGTCCTTTTTCTTGTTCCTTTGTCGCACCCTTCGTTTTATACGTCTTTTATTTCTAATGGCTGCTTTCTCCTTTTCTTTTCAGGAAAAATGAACTTCTCTTCCAACGAACTATTGAAGGCTTTCCTCTCTGGTGGCGTTAAAACCCCTTCTTTTGCTCCTACTGGGGAGAAAAGACAAAGCTCGCCGTCGGGCGACGGTGCTTCGAAGAAGAGAAAACTGGACGAGCTGAAGTCACCTCTCACTTCGTCAACCATCTCTGGCGAGGAGGACGAGGAGGGCACTGCCTCTGGCACTCCCGCCCCGGTTGGTGTGGGCGACCCCTCTAAACCTACTCACCAGGGCGAGGCGAGCATTGCCCAGGTTGAAAGCCTTTCTCGCCCCCCGGTGTCACCGGCAGCGCAGTCCTCGCCATCTGTCGTTCACCTCTCAACTTCTGCCTCTGACTTACCAACTCCTGCTTCTCCCAAGGCTGTTGGCGTGGAGAAAGACCCCCCACTGAATCGTCCACAGGAACCTACTGGCGAATCAAGCTTCGATCTCTTCTCCTTCCTATTTACTCATCCCTTCCTTGAGAAACTAAGGGAAACGTCCAACCAGAACCCGCAAGACGTTGCTCAAGAAGCTGTGTCCAACCTCCTCCGAGCGGGCTGCCTGTTCGCCCAAGTGGCTTGGGAAGCCCGCCCCCTTTCCGGGATTGCTGGACTCTGGCAGGAGGTGGAGAAACTGCGCACGACCAACCTCCAAATTAATGAAAATTGCTCCAAGCTGTCCAAACAGTTGTCCTCGGAAACGGAAAAAACGGCGAAGATGCAGAAGAAACTCGCTGAGCCGAAGTTTGCGAAGGCTGCAGCAGACAAGAAAGAGGAACAGCTTGAAAGCCAAATTGAAGGGCTCCGCAAAACTCTTGGCACTCGGGAGGCTACTCTTGCTTCTCAGAAGGAAGATCTTTCGGCCAAGAATGAGGAAATCGCCAAGTTGCGCCGGGACCTGGCGGACAGGAGTAAAACTCTTGCCGACGCCCGCTTTGATTTGGAGTCGAAACGCAAACTCTTGGCCGAGAAAGACGCCCAGGCCCTCGCCTTGGAGGAGAGGATAAGGGGCGATGCTGCTCAACCGGTGGCCAATGAGCGTATCCGCGGCTTCCTGATCGCCAAGGCTCAAGTCAAACATCTCCATCCGAACATCGACCTTGGTCCCTTAGGAGTTTTTAAGAAGATTACACCCGCCGGGCTGGAGGGTGTCGAAGATCCACTGGGAGTCGCCAATGTTGACCTTGGGGATGCTGTGGAGAAAAAATGAATATACATATAGAATAATGTTTACTTCTTATTTTTATATTGGATTATTGTAATGTTAGTACTATTTTGTTTTACTCGTCGTATCTTAGTTTAAGCCAGCCGTTTTCGGTTTTCAATATTATATTATTTCTCTCGCACGTTTTAGCGCTTTTCGATTTTATCTCTCGCGTCCTTCATCATTTCTCTGTTTCTGAATTACGTCTGACGACATTGATGGTGTGCTGGGTTCAACTAGGACTTGTTGCTCGGTTTTTGAACCGAGGCTTTTGTTCGCACCTAGTAGGTGCGGCCCCTCAAGCCTTATTAGGTGGGGACTTACAATTGCTCAGTGCCCAATGGCCATATGGGTTTACCCGAGACTTTCGAGCCTAGTTGAAAAATGCTCGCCCATATTTCGGGGAGATTACTGGGATAAGAAGCTTATCCGCACACATCGCCGACGAGTGACGGCGAGCTGCGTCGGCTTTTCCGGAGCAATCCCTAGACATCAAGGTCGTGTTGGGATTGCCACCTTCAGGGAATTTTTCCCACCGAGCTCTCGCCGCAATTCAGTGTGATTGAAATTGCTGGATACAATTTTTGTATTTTCAATCAGGCGTGATAGCCAACAAACTCCCGAGATGGAGAACAAGAATGTGTCTTTGTTTTTACCATTTTCGGGCGCTTTTGGCCAATGACTTCTTGGGATAAGTACAAAAGTATGTTTCTGCATTTTGCATTTTACTCCGCAGCCTACGTGGGGTGCACTGTCTTCCTTCGCCTCAGATCCAGCTCGCTCTCGCCTTATCAGCTGTAATAGTACTTCAGGTTTGCTGCGTTCGAAGACCGTGGAACCCGTTTCCCATCTAAGCTCTCCAGGTGATACGCTCCTCTTCCCAAAGCTTTTAAGATCCTGTAGGGCCCCTCCCAGATTGGGCTTAATTTGTTTCCGGTGACTCCTGTTCGCTTTTTGAGCACCAAATCCCTTTCCTGCATCTCCCTCGGTTTTACTTTTGAATCAAACCTGGCCGCAGCTCGCTGCTTCATCGCGGTCTCCCTGAGGAGGGCCTCATTGTGTGTCTCCGACAACAAGTCCAGCTCTACCGCCATGTTTGAGGAATTTTCGCCCTCAAACTTCGGTGTCGTTCGCCACGAACTGGTGTCTATCTCTACAGGGAGCATGGCGTCCGCCCCATAAGTCATTCTGAACGGAGTTTCCCCTGTATTTGAGTGTTGTGTTGTATTGTAAGACCAAATAAAAATTGGGAGTTCATCTAACCACGCCCCCTTGGCCTCCGAGAGTCGACGCTTCAAACCTCGCATGATGACTTTGTTCGCCGATTCTGCTTGTCCATTTGTTTGCGGATGCTCCACCGAAGAGAATCTCCTCTGAATGCCCATCTCTTCGCAGAACTCCTTGGTTTGATTACTTGCGAATTGCGTCCCGTTGTCCGAGACGATCGCCCTTGGTACCCCGAACCGGCAGACGATTCTCTTCCAGTAAAAACCTATAATTTTGGCCGCCGTAATGCTCGCCAGAGGCTCAGCTTCCACCCATTTGGTGAAGTAGTCCACCGCCACCATAATGAACTTCATTTGTGACCTAGCGGTGGGAAAGGGCCCGACGAGATCGACTCCCCACATGGCGAAGGGCCATGGGGAACTGATTGTGGCTAGTTGCTCTGGCGGAGCTCTGGGTAGGTCTGCAAATACTTGGCACTTCTCGCATTTCCTCACAAACTCTGCACAGTCCTTCCTTATCGTAGGCCAATAGAAACCCGCTCTAAGGACTTTGCTCGCCAGTGACCTTCCTCCAATGTGGCTTGCACAAACTCCCTCATGGACCTCCGTCATGACAGCCTCGTACTTCTCAGGCGGAAGACACCTTAGGAGGGGTGAACTGAATCCTCGCCGGAAGAGTATCCCGTCGAGTAGCGTGTAGTGCCCCGCCTCCCTCCTTTGTGCCTTTGAGTATTTTACTACGTCACTAGGCTCTCCTGCCAGAATGTCAACGATGGGATTCATCCAAGTTTCCTAGCGAACAACCGAAGCCACCAAATCCCCCTCTATGCTGGGATTGGTGAGGGTCTCCTGAATCACACTCCGGTTGTTGCCAGGCTTCCTAGTGCTTGCCAGCTTTGCTAGGGCGTCCGCCCTTTGGTTTTGTGTCCTCGGCACGAATTCAACCACTACTTGTTGCAGACGACCCATGAGCTGCCGTACGCGCTCTACATACTTTATCAAGGCCGGCTCTTTTACCTGGAACTCCCCATTGACCTGGCTTGCCACTAGCAGCGAGTCTGTTCTTACCAGTAGACTGTCAATTTGCACCTCAATTGCTAGTTTTAAGCCCGCAATAAGAGCCTCATATTCTGCTTGATTATTACTGGTTTTGAACTGGAATCTGAGGGACTGCTCTAACACCAACTCCCCGGGCCCCTGCAGCGTGACTCCAGCCCCGCTTCCGTTTTCGTTCGACGACCCATCGACAAACAATATCCATTGCGTGCTCACCTTTTCCCCATCTTCCGGCGTCAATTCTGTAAGATCAAGTTTTGATCTAGTAGTACAACTCTATGTTTTGATGATTACAAGTTAACCTTTTGATATGAACAATTGTGGTACTCTAACGTGTTTTTCTGAGTGTGCTATTTACAGGCTCTGACCTCAACTCAATCTCACACAAATCAGAAGCACTGTGTAGAAAGAGTGACCCAAGCAACGCTTTCGCATTCACCATGTTCAGTATGAACAGTGGAAAAGCTTCAGAAGTTCTGAAGTTATATTAACTCTGATGTGGACTCAGTCACTAGAAGCTCTGAAGATCCAGAAAGTCTGATAACCAAGAAACACTGAAGGCTCAGATGTTCTGATGGTGTAGAAGACTCTGAAGATCCAGAAGCTGATTAGTGAAGTTCTGATGTCCAGAAGCAAGATACTCTGAAGACCATGTTCTTCCCTCTGAGTTCAGAATCAGAAGATACGATGGTCAGAGGATCTGGGCTTTCCCTCTGACTCTGATCAACCGGCTTCACAAGTTCCAATATGAAGCATTCCCCTGATCAGAAGTCTCCTAGGTTTAAAGGTCGCGTCGCTATCCAAGTACAAAAGCTACTGTACCTTCCTGACGACCTACCTAACGTTCTCAGCCACAGCAGAAGCTGGATTTTCCAGAACTGCCCTCCAACGGTAGCATTTCCCATGCATCGCTCAACCCTAATCCTTGGAGTATATAAAGAGGCTGAAGACTGAAAGAAACGGCTAGAAGCATTCACATACGCAAGACATTCTTAAATTCTTCTAAGTTTTCTTTCATCTGAAATTCATTGAGTTTACTATTAGCTTTTTAGAAGCAAATCTCTTGTAAACAATTCTTTGATAAACAGTTTGTTTAGTTCCTTTAGGAGATCAAGGTTGATCGGATCCTAGAGAAGACTAAGAGAGTGAATCTTAGTGTGAGCTAAGTCAGTGTAATTGTTAGTCACTTGTAGGTTTCAAGTGCAGTTGTAACTCTTACCTGATTAGTGGATTGCCTTCATTCTAAGAAGGAAGAAATCACCTTAACGGGTGGACTGGAGTAGCTTGAGTGATTTATCAAGTGAACCAGGATAAAATCCTTGTGTGCTTTTCTATCTCTTATCTTTAGCACTTAAGTTCTCGAAAGATTTGTCAAAATCTTTAAGGTGGAAGTTTTATACTGAAAACGTTATTCAAACCCCCCCCCTTTCTACCGTTTTTCATACCTTCAATTGGTATCAGAGCGCAAGTTCTGATTACCACACCTAACAGTGTTCAGTGATCCGGGCCGGTGTGAAAAACAATGGCTGCCACCACCAGTGAAACTCAAAGAGATGGTTACAATGCAAAGCCTCCTATGTTCGACGGTCAAAGGTTCGAATATTGGAAAGATAGACTGGAAAGTTTCTTTCTGGGTTTCGATGCAGATCTTTGGGATATTATTGTGGATGGCTACGAGCGTCCAGTTGATGCAGATGGCAAGAAGATCCCAAGGTCAGAGATGACTGCAGATCAAAAGAAGCTGTACTCACAACATCACAAAGCAAGAGCAATTCTTCTAAGTTCTATTTCCTATGAAGAGTACCAGAAGATTACAGATCGTGAGTTTGCAAAAGGCATTTTCGAATCTCTGAAGATGTCTCATGAAGGAAACAAGAAAGTCAAAGAATCAAAGGCATTGTCTTTGATCCAAAAGTATGAATCCTTCATCATGGAGCCAAATGAGTCCATTGAAGAAATGTTCTCCAGATTTCAGTTGCTTGTAGCTGGCATACGACCTCTCAACAAGAGCTACACAACAAAAGATCATGTCATAAGGGTCATCAGGTGTCTTCCTGAAAGTTGGATGCCTTTGGTGACTTCAATAGAGCTCACGAGAGACGTTGAGAATATGAGTTTAGAAGAACTCATCAGCATTTTGAAATGCCATGAGCTGAAGCGCTCAGAGATGCAAGATCTGAGGAAAAAGTCCATAGCCTTGAAATCTAAATCTGAAAAGGCTAAGGTTGAGAAGTCAAAAGCTCTTCAAGCTGAAGAAGAGGAATCTGAAGAAGCATCAGAAGATTCTGATGAAGACGAGCTGACTCTGATCTCCAAGAGACTCAATCGCATCTGGAAGCACAGGCAGAGCAAATACAAAGGCTCTGGAAAGGCAAGAGGAAAGTCTGAATCCTCGGGTCAGAAGAAGTCCTCACTTAAGGAAGTCACATGCTTTGAGTGCAAAGAATCAGGGCACTACAAAAGTGACTGTCCAAAATTGAAGAAGGACAAGAAGCCAAAGAAGCACTTCAAGACAAAGAAGAGTCTGATGGTGACATTTGATGAATCAGAGTCAGAGGATGTTGACTCTGATGGTGAAGTCCAAGGACTCATGGCTATTGTCAAAGACAAGGAAGCAGAGTCAAAGGGAGCTGTTGACTCTGACTCAGAATCAGAAGGAGATCCTAACTCAGACGATGAAAATGAGGTATTCGCTTCTTTCTCTACCTCTGAACTGAAACATGCATTGTCTGATATTATGGATAAGTATAACTCCTTATTGTCTAAGCATAAGAAGCTGAAAAAGAACTTATCTGCTGTTTCCAAGACTCCTTCTGAACATGAGAAAATTATTTCTGATTTGAAAAATGATAATCATGCCTTGATCAATTCTAACTCTGTGCTTAAGAACCAGATTGCTAAGTTAGAAGAAATTGTTGCCTGTGATGCCTCTGATTGTAGAAATGAATCTAAGTATGAAAAGTCTTTTCAAAGATTCCTAGCTAAAAGCGTGGATAGAAGCTTAATGGCTTCAATGATCTATGGCGTAAGCAGAAATGGAATGCATGGCATTGGCTATTCTAAACCAATTAGAAATGAGCCCTCTGTGTCTAAAGCTAAATCCTTGTATGAATGCTTTGTTCCCTCTGGTACCATATTGCCTGATCCTGTACCTGCTAAAGTTGCTAAACATCCTCTTAAAAAGGGATCCTTCTCTATGACTAAATATCATGCAAATATTCCTTTAAAATATCATGTTGAGACACCCAAGGTGATCAGAACCTCTGGGGTAACTAACAAGAGAGGACCCAGAAAGTGGGTACCTAAGGACAAGATTATCTATGTTGCAGATATCCTTGATAGCTCCACTGAAACACCAATCATGGTATCTGGACAGTGGATGCTCGCGTCACATGACGGGAGAAAGGCGTATGTTCCGAGAGCTGAAACTTAAGCCTGGAGGCGAAGTTGGCTTTGGAGGAAATGAAAAGGGTAAAATTGTTGGTACTGGTACTATTTGTGTAGATAGTAGTCCATGCATTGATAATGTGTTATTGGTAGACGGCTTAACACATAACTTATTGTCTATAAGTCAATTAGCTGACAAGGGTTATGATGTTATATTCAATCAAAAGTCCTGCCGGGCTGTAAGTCAGATCGATGGCTCTGTTCTGTTTAACAGCAAGAGGAAGAACAACATCTATAAGATCAGATTATCTGAGTTGGAGGCTCAGAATGTGAAGTGCCTTCTGTCTGTTAATGAAGAGCAGTGGGTATGGCATAGACGGTTAGGGCATGCCAGTATGAGAAAGATTTCTCAGCTGAGCAAGCTAAACCTTGTCAGGGGCTTACCCAATCTGAAGTTCGCTTCAGACACTCTTTGTGAAGCATGTCAGAAAGGCAAATTCACAAAAGTCCCTTTCAAGGCAAAGAATGTTGTCTCAACCTCAAGGCCGTTAGAACTTCTGCATATCGACCTTTTTGGACCAGTGAAAACTGAGTCTATAGGTGGCAAGAGATATGGGATGGTTATCGTTGATGACTATAGCCGCTGGACATGGGTAAAGTTTCTAACCCGCAAGGATGAGTCTCATGCTGTGTTCTCTACCTTCATTGCTCAAGTGCATAACGAGAAGGCTTGTAGGATTGTGCGTGTCAGAAGTGACCATGGTGGAGAGTTTGAGAATGACAAGTTTGAGAGTCTGTTTGATTCCTATGGAATTGCACATGATTTCTCTTGTCCTAGAACTCCTCAACAAAATGGTTTTGTTGAGAGGAAGAACAGAACTCTTCAGGAGATGGCTAGAACCATGCTCCAAGAAACTGGCATGGCCAAGCACTTTTGGGCAGAGGCAGTAAATACAGCATGTTACATTCAGAACAGAATCTCTGTGAGACCAATTCTGAATAAGACTCCTTATGAATTGTGGGAGAACATAAAACCCAACATTTCTTATTTTCATCATTTTGGCTGTGTTTGTTATGTTCTCAATACTAAGGATAGATTGCATAAATTTGATGCTAAGTCTTCTAAGTGTCTATTACTCGGTTACTCTGAGAGATCTAAAGGTTTTAGATTTTATAATACTGATGCTAAGACTATTGAAGAATCTATTCATGTTAGATTTGACGATAAGCTTGACTCTGACCAGTCAAAGCTAGTTGAAAAGTTTGCAGATTTAAGCATTAATGTTTCTGACAAAGGCAAAGCTCCAGAGGAAGCTGAGCCAGAGGAAGATGAACCAGAGGAAGAAGCTGGTCCCTCTAACTCACAAACTCTGAAGAAGAGCAGAATCACTGCAGCTCACCCTAAGGAATTGATTCTGGGCAACAAAGACGAACCAGTCAGAACCAGATCTGCCTTCAGACCCTCTGAAGAGACCTTGCTCAGTCTGAAAGGATTGGTGTCCTTAATTGAACCCAAGTCCATAGATGAAGCTCTTCAGGACAAGGATTGGATTCTTGCCATGGAAGAAGAACTGAATCAATTTTCCAAGAACGATGTTTGGAGCTTAGTGAAGAAGCCTGAGAGTGTCCATGTTATTGGAACAAAGTGGGTATTCAGAAACAAGCTGAATGAGAAAGGAGATGTAGTCAGAAACAAGGCAAGGCTAGTTGCTCAAGGCTACAGCCAGCAGGAAGGAATAGACTACACTGAAACATTTGCTCCAGTAGCAAGACTGGAGGCAATCAGACTGTTGATCTCTTTCTCAGTAAATCACAACATAGTTCTACATCAGATGGACGTAAAGAGTGCCTTCCTAAATGGTTATATCTCAGAGGAAGTCTATGTTCATCAACCCCCAGGTTTTGAAGATGAGAAGAAACCAGACCATGTGTTCAAATTGAAGAAATCACTCTACGGTCTGACGCAAGCTCCCAGAGCATGGTATGAGAGACTTAGCTCATTCCTTCTGGAGAATGAGTTTGTAAGGGGTAAAGTAGATACAACTCTCTTTTGCAAGACTTATAAAGATGATATCTTAATTGTGCAAATTTATGTTGATGATATTATATTTGGTTCTGCTAATCAATCTCTATGCAAAGAATTTTCTGAGATGATGCAGGCTGAATTTGAGATGAGTATGATGGGAGAATTAAAGTACTTTCTGGGAATACAAGTTGATCAAACACCAGAAGGAACATATATCCATCAGAGCAAGTACACTAAAGAACTTCTGAAGAAGTTCAATATGCTGGAATCTACAGTGGCCAAGACTCCAATGCATCCTACATGCATTCTGGAGAAAGAAGATAAAAGTGGTAAAGTATGTCAGAAGCTCTATCGTGGCATGATAGGTTCACTTCTATACTTAACTGCATCTAGGCCAAACATATTATTTAGTGTTCACTTATGTGCTCGTTTCCAATCAGATCCAAGGGAAACCCACTTAACTGCTGTTAAGAGGATCCTAAGGTATCTGAAAGGCACCACTAACCTTGGCTTGATGTATAAGAAAACATCAGAGTATAAGCTTTCAGGTTACTGTGATGCTGATTATGCTGGAGATAGAACAGAGAGAAAAAGTACTTCAGGAAATTGTCAATTTCTGGGAAGCAATCTAGTCTCATGGGCAAGCAAGAGGCAATCAACCATTGCACTATCAACTGCAGAGGCAGAATATATCTCAGCAGCAATATGCAGCACTCAGATGCTCTGGATGAAACATCAGCTGGAGGATTATCAGATCCTTGAGAGCAATATCCCAATCTATTGTGATAACACTGCTGCAATCTCATTGAGTAAGAATCCTATCTTGCATTCAAGGGCAAAGCACATTGAGGTAAAGTATCACTTTATTAGAGATTATGTACAGAAAGGCGTACTTCTTCTGAAGTTTGTTGATACTGACCATCAATGGGCAGATATCTTTACAAAGCCCTTAGCAGAAGATAGATTTAATTTTATTCTGAAAAATCTTAACATGGACTTTTGTCCAGAGTGAAGATGGATCAGAACCTCTGACTATGATACTTCTTGATCAGAAGATGTCTAGTCCAGAAGGTAACTCAATCAGAGTGTGTGTACCCACTGGTACTGACTCTGAAGCTGAGACAACAACACGTGTGTCAGTATTTCTGATGCATAGTTCCTTGTGCCCGTGTGACAGTCTGTTATGATTGCGTGTAGATGTGCTTCTCTCCTGTGTGTGATGTGTGTATTTACTGTTACTATCTATCTTTAATTTTCAACCGTTGATCTTAAAGTGCTTTTTAAATCAACAACGGTTATTTGTTAAAACCCACTATACACACACGATCTCTTTCACTTCCGGTTTTTACTCTCGCTCTCTCTGCTTTTCAAAACCGCTTATTCTCGATTTCTCTCTCGATCTCTCTTCATCCTTCAACCTTCATCTTCTACCTCAAACCTTCAACCGCTTCAAAAATGGTGAGACAAACCAGAAGATCTACTGCAGATGCACCTCAGTTCCCTCACATGGTAGTTGGTCTAGCAACGGGTCAAAGGGGCCCTGAGAATCCGACACAAGATCAAGTTCAAGCTCAAGAACAGAGTGTTCCAATTGCAGAACGGAGCTGTGCCGTTCACTGCGTATTTGCTCCTGAGGAACTCCAAGTCCTGGAAGAATGGAGATTCGACCTCGACAACCTGGCTACAAATGGGTATGATCTTCGTCCCGAAGTCCAAGCTCAAGGTTGGGGAAATTACTTCAACAGACTTCGAGGACCGGTGTATGATAGATTGGTCAAGGAATTCTGGAAGCACGCCGACTGCGATGATACTCAGGTGGTATCTTACATTCTCGGAAGAAAGATCATCATCACCGAGAAGTCTTTCGTGAATTTGCTGGGTGCAGACACTGCTTATGGGTATCGTTTCCAACTCACGGAATCGAAGCTGAAACCCAGCACCAAGGATATAATCAACCAGGCCCTGTACACCACTTACAAACCGGGCAAGACGAGTTACAAGGTGATGGACCTTCATCCTAAGCTCAGGATCTGGCACAAAATCCTGCTCCATTGCATAAACCAGAGACCGAAGGGCAGTTCTCCAGACTACATCAACTTCAACCAGAAGGTGATGTTATTCTTCATCCAAGACCAGAAGAAGATCTGCCTTCCCTACTTCCTGTTCTCCTACTTGAAGGAATGCATCCGGAAGTCTCGCACCACTGCCTCCATCAAGTCAGCAATCAAATATATCCCCTTTGGGAGACTGCTCTCAGACTTTCTCATTGAAAGCAACCTGGTGCAAGATCTGGTCAATGCTGGATGTGTAGAGGATCTGAGCACCATGGTCAGTGATGTCTTCACTGCAAATTCTCTGAAGAAGATGGGTTTGGTCCAGAAGAAGATTGCTCCTGCTCGTGAAGACACATCTTCTGAGATCAGAAGTAGAAGGATGCCTCTGAATGACTACCCTCTGTGGACACAAGCAGACAATCCTGACGCCATTAGGTGCTATGTTGATGACCTAAGGGCTCAAGGATTCGAAATTGATCTTGATGATTTCGTCAGCAGACTGCCGCCAGCTCCAGAGTTTCCTTCTCCTCCCAAGAAGAAAGCTCAGAGGAAGATGATACTGGACGAATCTTCTGAGGAATCCGATGTCTTTCTGGTCAAAAAGAAGAAGAGAAAGCCTGATGATGGTGATGATAGTGATAATGAGGATGGTCCTCCTAAGAAGAAGAAGAAGCAGGTCAGAATCGTGGTGAAGCCTACTCGGGTGGAACCAGCTGCTGAAGTGGTCAGAAGGACTGAACCTCCTGCCAGAGTGACTAGATCATCAGCACATTCAAGTAAGCCTGCACTTGCTTCTGATGATGATTTGAATTTATTTGATGCACTCCCTATATCTGCCATGCTCAAACACTCCTCAAATCCCCTCACTCCTATTCCTGAATCCCAACCAGCTGCACAAACCACCTCTCCACCACATTCCCCAAGATCTTCATTCTTTCACCCTTCCCCTACTGAAGCACCTCTCTGGAATTTGCTTCAGAACCAACCCTCTAGGTCAGAAGAACCTACCTCTCCCATCACCATTCCATACAACCCACTCAAACAACCAGAGCCTACCCACACAGAACATGAACCCAGAACCTCTGATCACTCTGTCCCAAGAGCATCAGAACGTCTGGCTCTCAAACCCACGGATACAGACTCTTCCACAGCCTATACACCCGTATCCTTCCCAACCAATGTTGCTGATTCTTCTCCCTCCAATAACTCTGAATCCATTAGAAAATTCATGGAGGTCAGAAAAGAAAAGGTGTCTACCTTAGAGGAATATTACCTCACTTGTCCAAGCCCTAGGAGATATCCTGGCCCTAGACCTGAACGTCTAGTTGACCCAGATGAACCTATCTTGGCCAATCCTTTACAAGAGGCAGACCCTTTGGCTCAACAAGCTCACCCTGTCCCTGACCAACAAGAGCCTATTCAACCAGAACCTGAACCCGAACAATCAGTGTCTAACCAATCCTCGGTTAGATCACCCCATCCTCTGGTTGAAACTTCAGAACCTCGCCTTGGAACCTCTGAACCCAATGCTCAAATGTTTAACATTGGTTCTCCACAAGGTGCCTCTGAAGCCCATAGCAGCAATCACCCAGCCTCTCCTGAAACCAACCTCTCCATCATTCCTTATACTCCCCTCCAACCCACA
This sequence comes from Lotus japonicus, assembly GCF_012489685.1. Taxonomy (NCBI): domain Eukaryota; kingdom Viridiplantae; phylum Streptophyta; class Magnoliopsida; order Fabales; family Fabaceae; genus Lotus; species Lotus japonicus. The sequence continues at coordinate 34,690,843 of NC_080041.1, forward strand.
TCTCTCTCTGAGTGCATCAATATTTTCTATCATGAAGCCTCTTTGAGGCTCCGCAATGTGCACGGTCAGACTGACCTCAGTGAGAATGCTGAACGTGTGGCTGATGAGTGGAACAATCTGGGCACTTGGCTAGTGGCTCAAGTTCCAATTATGATGCAGCTCCTGCATGCAGAGGGAAGTCAGAGCATTGAGGCTGCAAAGCAAAGGTTTGCTCGAAGGGTGGCTCTTCATGAACAAGAACAGAGATATAAGCTTCTTGAAGCTATTGAAGAAGCCAAGAGAAAGAAAGCTCAAGAAGAAGAAGCTGCACGTCAAGCAGCAGCTCAAGCTGAACAAGCCCGACTAGAGGCAGAGCGACTTGAAGCTGAGGCTGAAGCTCTTAGATGCCAAGCACTTGCACCAGTTGTGTTTACTCCCGCTGCTTCTGCTTCCATTCCAGATTCTCAAGCTGCTCAGAATGTTCCTTCCGATTCTGCTCAGTCAAGCTCATCCAGACTCGACATCATGGAACAGCGTCTTGACATTCATGAATCCATGCTCATTGAGATGAAGCACATGATGATGGAACTTCTGCGACGAGCTGACAAACCTTAGTTTTAGGATCTCTTCATTTTTTTTTCTTTTTTCTTTACCGTTATTTTATTTAAACTCTGTTTCTTTTTATTTATTTATTTTTCTACTTTGTTCGTTTGTGATTATATATGCATATCTATATATATTTGTGTCACATATGTTTGCAAAAAATCTTTTTATTCATCATTTCTTTATGTTTACATCATACATTCTTTCCCTTAAAATCTAGAATGGAGGATCCCTCCTCATTCTTCTGCACTCCTGGCGCTGCTCTGACCTATTCTTCTCCAGACGCTCCAGTACATGCTGGATGTTGTTGAGCCTGTCCTTTAGCTCATCCCTCTCCAGAATCTCTTCTGCGGTATTGAGCTTCTCTTCCAAACTCTCTTTTTCTTCCAGCAGCTTGAGTTCAAGCCGGCTGAGTTCTTGCACCTCCTCAACGAAGGCAAGAAATTCCCTCAGGTCTCTCTTCAACTCTGGACGCAGGTCCTCCTCCAGCAGTGTCCGTGTTAGCTCCGCGATGGTCTTTGTACCCTCTGGATGCCTGATGTTCAGGAACAAGTCCTCCTCAAAGGCCTTCTTCCTCAGCTCTTCTAGTGCTACGATGTATGATGCCATTTTCTTTACTGAAAATTGTTCGAGGTGTGAAGCTTACCTTTCTCTCCAACGCTTTATATAGGCTTCACTTTCTCTCTGAAAGTTAATGCTCCTACGGTTTCTCGAGGTTAAGTTCTTGGTAACTGACCCTTCTCTTTACTCACTTGACCGGTGGTAACGTTCTTCTCTTGCATTAACTCTTCTATTTATTTCGCCTATCTCTGATTCTTGCATCATTTTCATTTTCTTTAAACTTAGACCTTCTCTAAGGGGGAGTACCTTGTACTTCAAGCTAAGTTTTTCAC